>NC_080835.1:72380973-72684473 GCF_030435755.1 Ochotona princeps | reverse complement strand
TAGAGTGGCAGAACACAGTGCCTCGGGATACAGTCAGGGTTACTGTGTGGGAGGCAGAGCATCCCTTCCTGGGATGTCTGCCTGTGTTGTCCTACGTGGCACAGGGGTTCTGCAGGGGTGGTGCAGGCCCTGGCAATGGGGTGGGGATGACTCAGGTGGAACAGATGTTGTCACAGGGATCCTTAGGTACACCTGGGGTCACGGGCAGGGAACTCGGGGGAGGGAAAGGAATGTGGTCGTTGCATGGGGGCCATGAGTCGAGGCATGAGGGTAGCTTCTCCCTAGATACTGGAAAAGGTGAAGCATACCTTCCCCACCCTAGGAGCCTCCAGAGAGAACTCAGTTGTGCTGACGCCTGCTTTTCAGCTTGCGTGACCTACTTTGGATTTCTGACCCGTCCAGAGCTAGAAGATGCTAAGTTTCTTTTGCTTTAAGCACAACATCTGAACAGGTTTGTGAAACTGCTAGAAAGGTAACTGTAGCTATTCTGCAGCCCCTAATCACAGTCTCTGCTCTGCTATATGCTTAATTCCCAGAAACACACTTGCATCGTCAGCTCAAGACCTCAACTTCTGGCAGCAGAGGTGGAAGGCGGCAGGGACTCCGTTTCTCTACACGGTCTTTGACGTGAGGATGCCAAGGTGTAGGACGTTTGATTGAAGACTGCACTGGGCCTAGATACCCATGAAGCTGTGCAGAGAAGGCAGTGGCCAGGGTGAACAGTCTTCCGGGGCTGAACCTGGTCATCCCAGCTGTCCGTGGTTTAGACAGGGATGCAGGTCAGCTGCTTTGTGTGGAGCAGGCTAAAATAAGTGTTGTTTTTTTTTCTCCCGGGGGGCTGTTGGCACTCAGCTCTGCTGGCATATGGTATTCTCAGCAGTTTACTGGTTAGTCTACTAAGAGTTTTATTCCTCTGATTGCTTTATTACTGAAAAAATTAGGGCTTGCAGTGGGATCTAGCATTTGTACAGGTCTTCAGTGGTCAGAACACCTGCACAGTCCGTGCAGCCTGTTCCTGTACGCCTAGCAGGTGTGTTTTACCCTTGTTATTCTGCCTGTGAGAAAGCCCAGAGATGTTGAGATCTGCCCTGCATCCCTCAGCTTTTAGCACTGAGTGCTGGCAGAGCTGGGAAGCAAGAGGCCTGATGCCTGATCCTTTGATGGTGGGCTCCATCGGGAACTTACTGACTTTCTGTCTTAAGGACTTTAGGCATCAAGGCAGGAGCATGTGACCAAGAATGTGGTTGCCTTTTTGCAAGTACTGATTTGCCAAGGTCGACTCTATTCTGTTGTAAGATAGCTGGTTTCCGCTGGTCCAAACACCTGCATTATTATTCTGCAGAGGAAGTCTTTCTAGACACAAGCCCAGAGACACCAACAAGAAACGGTGGGGCTCTGTATAGAGTGAGGCTTCTGCTAGAGATAGGAGTGCCCATGGACTGGACTGGTACTTAGGGGAGATAGAGCCCTGTTCGCACTACCTGCCTCCCTGACCCCCAAAGCTAGGGTCTCCAAAGCAGCCGTTTCTGAACTAGGTCATCAAGTGCCAGCTCTGAGGCCCTTGATGTGCACAATGCAGCTCAGAATCCACTCCGAAGTGGATTTTGCTCTGAATTATTAGTGACTTGTTTCACAGTCCACGTCTCAGTTACTGTGATCAGTCAGCCTTGGGAGGACTCTGTCCCTTGGCAGGCCTGGCATTTACCAGATACTCATCAAATGGTTGCTCGATGAGTGACACAGGTACAAGGAAGGACAGGCCACCAGACTGGCAAAGGGTGAGCTTGCAGGCCTTGGGGGAGGAGGCTCAGGAAACTCGCTGAACCTTGGAGCAGCCCCTGCTCAGGACATTATGCTGGAAAGCACCTGCTGAGGACCAGGGTGGGAGGTGAGGCCAGAGATTCTCACAGAGCAGGGGAGAAAAAGATGCTCCCCACTCACTATTTCCTGGATGACATTTTTGTTGCAGCTCTTGTGACAAAACACTAGAGCAGAGCGAGACAGAATGTTCTAACATACTGGGCATGCTTCTCTCCTGCCCTCCACTTAAGAGACAAAGGCCAAGACACAGCTCATCTTTGATCCTCAGGGAGATCCTCAGGGAGGCACAGCAGCTCCCTGAGCTCTAATCTTTGCAGTTGCAGTGGGGGTGGGGCCTGGCTGAGTCAGAAAACTCTGTCAGAAGGCTCCCTCAACTTGCCCTCTGTGATCTTCAGCTCAGACACGGCCAGGTTTGCACAGAAACCGTGGGCCTGCAGTCTCAGGGCAGCTCCCCTACTTCTAACCCAAAGGTTACGCTGGCTGACCAGGATGGGGTGGTACTCAATGCAGCAGCAATGCCAAGTTACTGGAAGCATTCTCCCTGAATCTACAGGCTCCCCTGGTCCTGCATGGGGGCGTGTTAGCACAGGATTTCTGGAAGGCTCTGAGAAGGATCTTTTCTGTTCCCTGTGGACTCAAAGCTTTTTAAATTTTCCCCCTCATACTTCTGGTGTTGCAATCCATTCGTTTCTACAACAACTGCCACTGGTTATCTGTTAGCCATGCTCGAGACTTTGCTAGAAATCCTACCCTGCCCTTTGGAATCCAGGGAAAAAAGAGAAACAACAGGAAACATTCCCTTGCTACCTTACCATTTCTTTGTGCATCACATGACCAGCCTCAACAGGGCCGCTTCAGAGAAGCCCCATCTGCCCTGAGCTCTTTCAGCATCTCTTTCTCCTTGTTCCCAGGTAGCCTTTCAAGGAATGTTTCCTCTCCAGCTCAGCAAACTCAGACACACCCTTCCGGGGCTAGAGTCCATGCTGGGTGTCCAGCAACACAGGGTGACGCTAAGTCCAGGTTTCTACCGACGGCCAAGATGTGATCATGAACCCTCTGGACCCAGCCCTTAGGCCTGGGATCGCTTCAGTCTCCAGGGCTCCAGTTCCCGCCTGCCTGGATCAGTCGCTGAACTAGACTCTTTGCCACAAGGCAGATACATCAGCCTAAGAACATAATCTGGTGTGGATTCTCACAGGATCCCACTGCCTGACTCCGTTACTAAGTCTTCAGACTCAGTTACCATTCCTCCCCCCCCCCCAAACATAACAAAAGCTCATAGCAACTGGAATCTGTAGTTTTTTAAATTCTTTTTCATTTCAACATAAATGAGAAAGGAAAAAAATATTTCTGACAACTTTGAAGAACAGAAATAGGAAAGTATAGTATATTCATATACATTCAACATATACTGCGCATTTTGGTTACTACAATACAAAGCAATGTTTTTTGTTTTGTTTTTTTAAAGTGTAGTTCGCAAGATGGCACGGTTAACAGGCTCGCTGGCTTTCATCTGCGCAGTTGCTGGAGGGTGGCAAGCTGCTCCTTCACACGCCCAGGACGTCAAGAGATCAAGCTGAGCCTGTGGCAGGGCGAGTTGGGGGGCACCAGCTTTGGAACCAGCCTGAGAAGTCCAACGGTAGCTTTTAGGGTTTTCTTGGTAAGCCCCCTTCCGGTGAGTAGCTGGTGGCCTCCCTCCCCCGACCAGTGGAGGGGATCAGGGCCCTGCTGACAGGCCCCTGCACTGCACAAGTCCACCTGAGGGCTACGGGGTCCAGAAATCAAGCTGCCACCGTCAGGGAAGCAAGGACAAGGCGCATGGGGATCCTGACAGCAACCTCAGGATGGCCATGCCGGGCACCCGCTTTCTTCTGTGCAAATTCAGGATGAGAGACGAGGAGGGATGAGGGGCCTTTTGCTCTCCGTTCCCAGAAAGGAGAGTCGAGAGTCACAATGTGTAATGTCTCTGTTTTGTTTCTGAAAATGAGAAGGGATGAGCCAGATCCTCTCTCAGCCCCCAGCCAGCAGAGAAGACTTTGGTTTCTAACAGTGAAATAAGATCATGACAAAAGCGAGAACTAGTGCAGAGGCGCCGCTTCAGCCGGAGCGAGGGGACGGCCGCGTCGGCCGCTGGCATGGGGAGGAGCGCTTCGCAACTACGATGCCTAAAGAAAACATTATGAACAAAAGGTGCAAGTCACAATGCAAACAGAACAGAATCTGCTTCAACAGTTCTCTTGGAAATAAAAACTCCTTTTGTCTTTGTTACTAATAACAACAATAATATCCACATTTATTAAAAAAAAAAACAATTCCTACATGATCAAGAATTAAAATATAGGGGGCTGAAGATGCGCAGAGGGGGAGCAGTTTAGGAGAGAGGCGGGACCCAAGACAATCTCCTATTTTTGCCCGTAACAAAGAGACCAGAAGCGGACAGCAAGTGTGTGTCTGTGTGTCTACGCACACGCATACACACACACAGAGAAAGCAATCCTCTTTATAGCACAATATAAAAATGAGAATGCAAGGTGACAGAGAGCACAGTGCGCCACATGTGGTCTTCAGTCTGCATGTAGAACCAGGACGGGAAAGGCAACAGGTTTTCCAGGCCACAAGGGGGGACGCTGTGCTAGACACCAATGAGAGGCTCAAACTGAGCCATTCTGTCTGGAGACCCAACGGCTTCAGATCATTCCCAGTCTCTGTGCTAAGGGTCTGGGATCATCGGGGCTGAGCCACACATTTTCCCCATGATTTCTGCATTACACACCTGCCTGGGTTCTAGGCCTAGGGTTTCTCTTTCTCTGCCAATGCCAGAGGCCATGACCACCACCTCTCCCCGCTCCCCAGCCACTGAGATCCAACAGGCTGTTTTCCTTTACTATCTGCCTCTGCAGGAGATGAGCCAGGGGCACGCAGGCTACTCTGTGCACACGGACTGGGAAGGGGTTTGGCTCTGATCCCCTGGCCTCTGAACTCTTAACTGCTCAGTCATCCCGTCCAAGAAAAGGGAAGGAGGTGGGGAGAGTGGGGGGAAAGACAAAGAAAGAAAAATACTTCCAAAGCAAAACATGTCCCCACCAAAAAAAAAAAAAAAAGTACAAACAAATCCAAAAATTAAACAAACAAAAAAAAAACCCCCATCAACAGCAACTCAAATACACTAAATACACTTTCACAAAAGATGGAGAACATGGATTTCCTGTTTATTTCCTTCATGTCTTGGTCATACAAGCAAATATGGCAATACCGCCTCAGAACCCAAAAGAACAAAGAGCACACTGTGAACAAATGTGAGGAAATGAACCATGATATTCTGGGTGAAGAGAAACACAAGGGCAATTTGGCGCAATGCTGCTAGATACTGTTGGTTTAAAAATCAACCGTTTCATTCCCGAGCTGTACACAAAACCTGCAACAAAGCAGAGAGGACAGTTAGTGTGCAGAGGGAAAGACTCAAATACTCTGGGAGGAGCTGGCTCCCTTCCATCTTGGGTCACTGAAAAGGCCAGCATTGCTGAAGCCCGGAGATGGACCTGCCAGACGGCTTCTAATTATTAAGCCTTTTTAGGCAGAGGTTTTTCAGAGGCAGAATTAACAGTCCCTTTATAGGCACCCTGTACATGACTCCAGCCAAACCAGTCAGCTTACCCCTTTCTACCACTGGCCTCATCACATATTTCCTCTGTCTGGACTAGCCTACCATTTGCTTCAGTATAGTCTTAAAAATATGGCTGGCCAAGCATTTTTGCTGGGTTTCATCCTTTAGGTCCTTGCCTTATTATGCTGGTCAGAGGTCAGTCACCTCTGTCCTTTGGTGCCGCGGCTCACTAGTCTCAATGAGGGTGACAGTACCTGTAACACAACGTGGTAGGTCACATGTGTGAGCCCAGTAATGAAACCTAGGGACCAAGTCATCAGTTCTACACCCACTATGCTCATATCCCAAAGCTAGCATCGGGCTAGGTGAAAAGAAAGTAAGATGTAAACACCGTGCCAAGGGTCCACTTTCCTGCCACCACAAGGGGATTGAAGCTGCCCACTGGCCCGACTGCGAGTGCTGGACCACATGGCTGGTGTGGCCCTGGTCTGGGCGACACTCACTCTGTTCCTTGCTACACGCCTGCCTGCTCCATGCTGAAAGAGAGCTCGGGGTGCTTGTAGCTGAGCAGAATATCTGTCATGCACGTGGATGGATAGCAAGAGGAGTTTACGTGCTGGCTGCCGTCACTCTGTTCGTGAGCCCCCAGACTCACCCCACATTCTGGAAAACCAAAGAGAACATGTGAGATGGGCAGGGAGCAGAACAGGGGTTTGGGGGAAGGGGAGATGAGGGAAGAGAGGGCTGAGTCTCTGAGCACCTACAGCCCTCAATTCCAGCAAACAGTGGACGACCCTCAAGTGGTTTAGTGACTAAGGCTGGGGTCCAGGAGTCTTCCTTTATTCTGTAAATGGCTCATTTAATCATTTCTTCATATTTTTAAAAAAGTGTATATTTGAAAAGCCGAGTGACAGAGAAACAGAGGCTTTCCATCCACTAGTTCACAAATGCCTGCAACACTGGTGTCAGGTTAGGCAGGAGTCAGAAGCAAGACATTGCATTTGGGTCTCCCAGGTTGGTGGCTGGGACTCAAAGTAGTTAAGCCATCATTTGCTGTCTCCCAGGCATATTAGCAGGAAGCCAGATGGGAAGCAGAGTAGCTGGGACTTCAACTCAGGTGCTCTGATATGGGCTATGGACACCCCAAGCAGCAACCTAGCCAGCCGTGCTGTTAACACTTAACCCCCAGTTTCCCCCTTTCCTTATTCTTTAGCACCTTTAAGCAGGATCAGTTACAGCATAGAGGTAAGAAAGAAGAACCTGTTCCTTCAGAACAGCCCATTTCTTGGAGTTGGTGTTGCAGTGTAGCAGGTGAAGAAACTACCTGTGACGCTGGCATCCATATGGGCTCAGGTTCAGGTCCTCCAATCAGATCCCTACTAATGTACCTGGCAAAGCAGTAGATTGTCCCAGTGCTTGGATCCCTGCGCCTAAGTGGAAGACTTCTATGAAGCTCCAGGCTTCTGGCTCTAGCCTGGCCCAATCCTGGCTGTTGTGGCTATTTGGGAAATAAACCACTGGATGAAACATTTCTCTCTCTTTCTAACTCTGCCTTTCAAATAAACACTTTTTTTTAAAATTAAAGAATATTTCGCCTCCCTTAGGCTGAAAGACACAGTAACTTCAGAGTCTGGATGGGCCCACTCCTGGGCACTGAGTATTCTAGTTATGTGTTAAGCACTTTACCCTCAGCAGGATACTTGACCCCCTCATGGCACAATCTAGGATGTAGACACTATTACTTTTGCTTCCTTATAGATGAGAAACTTGGGGTCCAGAAAAGTTAAGTGCCTTACATGTAGGGCCTATAAAGAGTGATGTCCAGGGCTCGGCCTGGTGGCCTAGTGGCTAAAGTCCTCGCCTTGAGCGCACCGGGATCCCATATGGTTGCTGGTTCTAATCCCGGTAGCTCCACTTCGCATTCAGCTCCCTGCTTGTGGCCTGGGAAAAGCAGTTGAGGATGGCCCAAAGCCTTGGGACCCTGCACCTGCGTGGGAGACCCGCAAAGAAGTTCCTGGCTCCTGGCTTTGGATTGGCTCAGCACCAGCTGATGTGGCCACTTGGGGAATGAATGATAGGACGAAGATCTTCCTTTCTGTCTCTCCTCCTCTCTGTATATCTGCCTTTCCAATAAAATAAATAAATCTTAAAAAAAAAAAAAAAAGTGGTGTCTAACCCAGGGCCCATGTTTTATCATTTTGGCCCCCACCTTTGGACTAGCTCTCAGGAGAGCAGAAATGTTCCATTAGAACATAATGCCTAATGTCATGAAAGGGTATCTTCTCAACGCACGAGAAACAGGGAAGAGATCAGCCTGTTCTCAGGGAGCCCTATGGGACTACTGGGGCTCTGCCTCTCCCTGAACTCTTTCTTCAGAACAGGGAAGAGTTGTGGGCCTAGACAGCAGGAAAGCCCTCTCTCTGACTTCTCTGGTGTGCTCTGTCCGTAAGGTCTCTTACCCTCACTCTCCCCTTCTGGAAGCTGCTGGCTGCCCATCAGCGAGGACTGACTGAGAACGGCATCCGACATCCGGGCAGAACTAAGGACTTTTCCAGCCACGAGACTCATTCCTGGCAGGTTATCCAGCTGCACCTAGAAAACAATTAAAGAAAGACATATAAAGAAAGACTCCAGAGAATGTGCCAAGCTCAGGTGCCCCTTAGCTGTTTTCCTCTAGAAGAGTCCTGACAATGGATGAAATAAGAAAACGCCCCAGGCTCCCTTCTGAAGTACCAAAGGGGTATGCTGGCACTGTGACAGCTGAGGGGAAGCTGCCTTGGCCTTCCCATCTCCTCAGCGTGGAATGGCCGGGGGCTGGAGGAAGAAGCGGTAAATCTCCACTGCCTGTTGGATTCCCTTGACACCGGCACGTCCTTCTAAAACTAGGTCTCTATCCCAATTTCCATTAGGCTGTGTTACGGTAACACTGAGCAAATGCACCCTCTGCCCTCAGCAATATGGTAGCTGCCAGAAATGGCCACTGAATACCTAAGCATGACTAACATGACTGTGGAACTAAGTGATTAATTCCTTTTTAGTAAATTTAAATTTAGATAGCCACATGTGCTCTAACTGCTATTATTTTTGTGCTGTCCCAGGAAAACAGTTTTGTAAGCCAGATCAGCTTCTTTTATTTAAGTACATTCAACGTGGCAGCTGAAAATCAACCAAGAACCTAGGGGTTTATTCGCTAGGACCTGAGTGTGGATTGTCTGGGGAGAGTTTTTCTCACTAAGACGGAAGGGGCCATATATATATGTGTGTCTAAAACATGAAGCTCAGATTCTACTAGAGTTCAGGGCTGGCCTGCTTGGGTGATCATAAGAGGGTTCCGTGCTGTTGGTGCTCTGAGAGGAGCCGAGGGACACGACTATACTGCGTTTTCAAGTTGAGATTGGCGGGATCCCACCTCTGAAGAGCAGCAGGGGACCAACATACATAAGCGTCGTCGCTGTTCTGGATTGTGTGGTGTCTCTGGAGGGTCCGGGGCCGGTGGTGCTCGCTGACTGAGGGCCGTGTTGGGTATCCAAGTCCGTTGTGGTCTGGCAGCTCCATGGCTTGTCCTGGAGAACTTCTATCCATGCAGTTCCCTAGGACAGACTCTGAGGAGACAGGGTAGAACAGGGTCAGCAGGGGTAGAGCCTTCCAAAACTGCAAACCCCCATCAAAGAAGAAACGTCTGGCAAGGGACGATAAGTGAGGGTGAGGACCAGCACCTACTTGTTTTCACCCAGCTCATGCTCAGAAGTGCCTGGTCTAGCCCGATTTCTTTTCTTTTTAAAAAAATTTATTTTATTTTCATTGGAAAGTCAGATATACAGAGAGGAGGAGAAACAGAGAGGAAGATCTTCCGTCCAATGGTTCACTCCCCAAATGGCCACAATGACCACAGCTGTGCTGATCCAAAGCCAGGAGCCCAGAACCTCTTCTTGGTCTTCTACATGGGTGCAGATCCCCAAGGTTTTGGGCCATTCTCGACTGCCTTCCCAGGCTACAAGCAGGGAGCTTGGGAAGTGGGGCAGCTTGGATTAGAACCAGTGCTCAAATGGGATCCTGGCGTGTGCAAGGCGAGGACTTTAGCTGTTAGGCTACCCCGCTGGGTCCCTGACCATAATTTTACAGGAAAATGTGAGTCCTTTTATAAAAGGAGGCTGGTTGGATCACACAGAATCTTTTCTTTGTTTATTCCTCTGGAGACCTGGCTAGGCTCTATTCCCAAACCCAGATTCACAGAGGGATGGGTCTCTTGAGCTGTTAGAAACCTCTTGCCCATGAGGATGGCTGGCTTCCATTCTGCAGGCACCCCTTCTCTCCTTTCTTGGCTGCTACTTCTGTGTTACATCGTGCTCCTCTCCTGTCTGCCTTTTAAACTGTTGCTTTCAAATCCTTTCTAAGCGAGATCTCTTCTCACTTCTGCCATGACCTTCCCTCTTTCCACACGTTCTTGGACAGTATCTTCTACATCCAAGTCCCCAACTATACTGCCTTTTAAGTTTCAGATTCCCAATTCCAGCTATTGCCTACAAATATTTATTTTTTCTGGATATCTAACAGGCATATGATTCTTCCCATGTCTAATTTGCAAACCCACTAGCTTTCCCTACAACCTTCTATTCCTTCAGATATCATGGTTTTGGTGCCTCATTTTCTTAAGTGTCTAGATAAAAACTGTCAGTCACTACTGGTTTTGTACTCTTGGTCCACAACAGCCTGAAGTCTATAAACAATCTAAACAAAGCTTGTCATTTTGGCCCTTCTTTTCAATCTAACTGAAGCCCTGTTACCTCTTGCCTGGACTACCATACCTGTCCCCTAACTGCCCCCTTACAACTACCCAGCCAAGATTAATCTTTCCATAATCAATACACTTCCTTTCACAACACGTCACTGGATATCTTCCAATCACTACTGAACATTCCATATTTTAAATTCTACTCAAATGGGACCACTTACGATTCTTCCCCACCCATGTACAATTCTGTACACTTGCTGTCACTATTCCTTCTACCTTGGAAATGCCTGGTTTTGCTACTTCTATCCACGACAACCCAAATCAACTCATCCTTCGAGGTTTACCTCAAATGTTGTCATCTTTACAAAACTTTATGGCATACAGAAATTGTTTCCTCCTTTAAACTTCAGAAGACTTCCTTAGTCCGACAACTTTAACATTATAGCATTAACGCTGGTATGAGTTCTCTGAGGGAAGGAAAGGACTGTATCTTTTGCATGTCTGTGAGGCATCCATGTTTTAGAATGTTGCCCTTTATCCAATCTTTAATCATTTTTAGAACTGCTGTTAATAAATACTCTCTTACTATGGGTTAGGAGTGGAGCTTGAAGAGAAAGCAGCTAAAGAATAGGTATTCTTGATTAAGTATGATTGAGAAGAATCTTGTAATCAACACCTGGGTTGATAGGATCCTCTTGATAAGTAGCACTTTTGAGTCAAGAAAAGTTGCGTCTTGGACACGTTATGCTAGACTGGTTTTTGAGAAAAAGGTCCTTGGCAACTATTGGGCTTATCTCTAAATGAACCAGTCCACAGCAAGACCAAACTTACAAAAATTCTTAATAAGACACCCAGCTCTGATGCTAACTGTGCTGTTTCAACAGCTGTTTGAACACTCAAAGTAAGATACCTTGCCTGAGCAGTGGGTAAAGAGTTGTCTGTCTTTACATTCAACGGGTCTCCTGGGAGGATCAAATTCTGGCCCAGACTTAGGGGTTGAGGTAGGACTGGAAGGAGAAGAGAACTGCCTGACATGTACACTGCTATTAATGCAGGGCATTTCGGTGCAAGAGAAAAAAAGCAGAGCATGGGGGAGTTTCCCAGCTACCAAGGATAAAGATAAGTGAGAAATCTTTTGAAAATTCCCTGAGCAATGAGGTCAATGGAACAAACAGAAGCCAGCTACTTTGTTACTGAAAGCCAAAAGCCAAAAGCCAAAAGCCAGTGGAGAAAGGAGGATAAAAGAAAACCTACACCAAGAGTTGCTTATTGAAATTAGCTCACCCTTGGGCCCTGCGGCGTGGCCTAGCAGCTAAAGTCCTCGCCTTGAAAGCCCCGGGATCCCATATGGGCGCCGGTTCTAATCCCGGCAGCTCCATTTCCCATCCAGCTCCCTGCTTGTGGCCTGGGAAAGCAGTTGAGGACGGCCCAATGCATTGGGACACTGCACCCGTGTGGGAGACCCGGAAGAGGTTCCAGGTTCCTGGCTTTGGATTGGCGCGCACCGGCCCGTTGCGGCTCACTTGGGGAGTGAATCATCGGATGGAAGATCTTCCTCTCTGTCTCTCCTCCTCTGTGTATATCTGGCTGTAATAAAATGAATAAATCTTCAAAAAGAAAAAAAAAGAAATTAGCTCACCCATCTTACCCACTCAGCCCAATTTCTGAAAGTGGGCACAGCTCACATGTTGGCCTCAGGGCCAACCAAAACCACTGGCAGGAAGTGGTGCAACACTGGCTCTGTGGGAGTGAGGAGGTATTGATTCTTTCTGCTAGGAAAAGAAGCCACACGAGGAGTGGCTTCTTACTCAAAAATACTTTCCAGTTCCTACATTCTAAGCCCGAGTAGAGTTAAATGCAAAATTTCACAGCTGTCTCTCCTTTTTTGTTCTCCCAAAGACAAACATAAGCGCTGTCCTGTTTCAATATTTTTAAAAGGATCATTGTCAAACAGGAGGGGATGGCAAAATTAACAAGATTTATGCACCTTGGGCCCGGTGGCGTGGCCTAGCGGCTAAAGTCCTCGCCTTGAACGCGCCGGGATCCCATATGGACGCCGGTTCTAATCCCGGCAGCTCCACTTCCCATCCAGCTCCCTGCTTGTGGCCTGGGAAAGCAGTCGAGGACAGCCCAATGCATTGGGACCCTGCACCCGTGTGGGAGACCCGGAAGAGGTTCCTGGTTCCCTGCTTCGGATTGGCTCAGCTCCAGCTGTTGCGGTCACTTGGGGAGTGAATCATCGCACAGAAGACCTTCCTCTTTGTATATCTGACTTAGTAATAAAAATGAAATAAATCTTTAAAAAAAAAGATTTATGCACCTGGTGTGAAAGCTCAATGGCTAAATCTTCACGTTACAAGCACCGGGTTCCCATATGGTCACTGGTTCTAATCCCAGCAGCTCCACTTCCCATCCAGCTCCCTGCTTGTGGCCTGGGAAGGCAGTCGAGGACAGCCCAAAGCCTTGGGACCCTGAATGCACAAGAGACCCGGAGGAGGATCCTGGCTCCTGGCTTTGGATCAGTTCAACCTCAGCCACTGTGGTCACTTGGGGAGCGTACCAGCAGATGGAAGAATCTTTATCTCTCCTTCTTTCTGGAAATTGGCTCTGCCTTTCAAAAAAAATTAAATAAATCTTTTTTTTTTTAAAGATTTATTTATTTTTATTGGAAAGGCAGATATACATAGAAGAGGAGAGACAGAGAGGAAGATGATCCATCCAATGATTCACTCCCCAAGTGAGCCGCAACAGCTGGTGCTGCGCCGATCTGAAGCCAGGAGCCAGGAACTTCTTTGCGGGTCTCCCACGCGGGTCTCTCCTCTTCTATGTATATCTGCCTTTCCAATAAAAATAAATAAATCTTTTAAAAAAAAAAGATTTATTTAATTTTTTTTGAAAGGCAGAGCCAATTTCCAGAAAGAAGGAGAGATAAAGATTCTTCCATCTGTTGGTACGCTCCCCAAGTGACCACAGTGGCTGAGGTTGAACTGATCCAAAGCCAGGAGCCAGGATCCTCCTCCGGGTCTCTTGTGCATGCAGGGTCCCAAGGCTTTGGGCTGTCCTCGACTGCCTTCCCAGGCCACAAGCAGGGAGCTGGATGGGAAGTGGAGCTGCTGGGATTAGAACCGGCGCCCATATGGGATCCCGGTGAGTTCAGGGCGAGGACTTTAGCCACTAGGCCACGCTGCCGGGCCCTAAATAAATCTTCAAAGAAATTTTATACAGTCCTGGCTCTTTCCCTTCTGGAGACCTCAAGTGCTTTTTTTTTTTTGTCATGTTGCTAAGTCTCACTCTCCCTCCCTATTTCTGAATTTATTTTTATTACTAAGAATGGGATTTTTCTGCAAACTCAAACACCTACCCTCCTTGTGGCTCTGCCTTTGGGAAAGTTACACAGATCTGACCCTCCCTGTCTATTTGCTTCTTAGTCTTCAGGTCACACACCCACAGAACTGAAAGTAACACTAAGACATAGGAAGTTCTCACTTGACAAATTGCATGATGAGCCTGCCTGACCAGCCCTCTTTATCCCTCAGCCCAGCTTTGGGGTCGGGGAGACTTCTCATGGGAGCAAAGCTCTCTAGCTCCCCTGGGTCTCAACCTCTGGATCTAGAAACCAAAAACTACTCTGCAGCTGTATAGATAGCTTAAAAAGAACTTAGTATTCTGTAACAGTTCAACAGACTTAAATTATTTGTACTCATTTCAGAAATGTTCCTTTTAAGTGGATGATGGCCTAACATGATAAAAACAAATAAGGAAATTGATTTAATCACAGAACCCTACTTATAGAATGATGGAGCAACTGACCACATATTAATAAACAAATGAGTCACTGGAACTTTATTTTCAGAGAAGCCTCTGATTTAGGAGAGAAAAATGTGATTTATAAACCAGATGTTAGAGTAGTGCAGCAGCAGGAGCTGGGAGGCTGTCTGTGCAGGTTTCAGTATAATCAGTGGGTCAGAGACATGGAACAGACATGCTCAGAAGGTACAAAGCAGGGCCAAGGAGACACTTGAGGAATGTAAGCCTAAGGAGTCAGAATACTGAGGTCAGGATACAGCCCCGTCACCACCAGAGTGGATGGACTTGGGTCACATTTAACCTCTCCTGGCACTGAGGTTCCATATCTGAAAAATGAGGGTTATTAGGAGCTCAAAAAAGAGAATACATATAAGGGAACATTTAATAAACTGTGAAGGCACATGCAAGAAAGTTCTCAAAGAGTTCATGAATATGTGTATTATGAAAAAAATTATACATGCAATTAAAATGTTAAGCATTTAAAAATCTTCATTTCATTTTCCACAACTTCTAAAAATATCCTTGGACCCAGCGCGGTGGCACAGTGGTTAAAGTCCTCGCTTTGAACGCACTGGGATCCCATATAGGTGTCAGTTTTAATCCCAGTGGCCTTGCTTCCCATCCAGCTCCCTGCTTGTGGCCTAGGATAGCAGTGGAGGATGGCCCAAAGCCTTGGAACCCTGCACCCACGTGGGAGACCCAGAAGAGCTCCTGGCTCCGGATTGGCTCAGCTCCAGCTGTTGCGGCCACTTGGGGAGTGAATCACCAGACGGAAGACCTTCCTCTCTGTCTCTCCTCCTCTGTATATCCGCCTTTCCAATAAAAATAAATAAATCTTCAAAAAAAAAATCCTTAATAAAATAAAGTATTGCTTTTAGTCAGAATGTTGAGTCTCATTCTAGAGGTTCGTGTGACATGTTATGTGTGAGATCTACTGACCACTGGGGTTGTTAAGTGGACCAGTCCAGTGACCAAAAAGCTTGAGTTTTCACTGTAATCTTGGCATCCCTTATGCCAACCTAGAAGCCAGAACTGTCAGGCTCACGGAAGGACATATAAAAAATGAGAGGAAAGATGACTTGCAAGAGCCCCACACTTGAGTATTTACAAAGTGAAGCTATGAGTGAGATGATCCTCTGATCATGCAAGGGGAAAAAATGCAGATAAAGATAATACACAATGGCCACCCAGTGTGGGGAACCTCAGGGCAGCTTGCACAACTCTATTGAGTCTGTCAATGTTGACTCACCTTACTCATTCACTGGATTTTAAGAGAAATGACATGTTGCCACAGTCCTTTGCAAGGCTCTGAGAGGTGATCCTTCCCAGTCTGTCAGCATGCTCCCCACCCCTCTGTGAGGCTGGATAACACTGAGGCTGAGTGAGCTCAGAGGGGAGACGGGTTCGCTTCATGAGTGCAGTTGGCACTCTCACTGTGAGAACTGGCTGGGCTGCACTCATTTATTTGCAAAGTCAGAAAATTGAGCCTGTGTTAACACTACAGAAGGAAAGCAAATGGATACTTTGCAAGCAGCAGAGGGAGAGATTTTAGGGGCAGAGATAGCTCTGTAACTTGTGTATGTTCAAAGCAAACCTTTTAACTAAACGCTCTGGCAGTGTCCGGCCTCATGGCTGCTGGCTAACAGCTGCTAACAAAATAGGTAATACTGATACGACGGCATCTGATTCCCATCAGCTGACACCAGCTATCCTTGTTCATCTGCCCACACTAGCTTCACTCTTAGGAGATGATGCTGCTGTACAGAGCACTTCATGTTAGAGCTCTCTGGGAGCAAGTTCTCCTTCCTGCAGTGCAGTACAAGCTCCGTGGGGGCAGGCTGATCTTTCCATCTCTGCATTTCCCATCTACAATATAATCTCGGGCAATATAGTAATGTGACAAATTCTGCTGTGCTTGTTCTACCAGGGAAGTAACAGCTGAGGTGTTTGGGGACTAGAGTGCAAGTGCACAAGGATGAAGGGATCATTAAAGGAGACAGCTGGCACAAACATACATGAGGGTAAGCATCCACAGGGTGCCCACAGGGTGATGGGGCACAGCATGATAATTCCTGCTTGGGAAAAGTGACATAAAATTGTCCAATGAGTCTCTGGAAAAGCAGAAATGTATAGCTCTCCTGATTAAGAGAACAGGATGAGACCAAGTTAATGCAGCAAAGGATTGTGAATTCTTCCTTACTACTGTCGTAGGGGGATCTTAACAAAGACTTCTCAGGCAGTGGTGAAAAATAAATATGCAACTGAGCTGAAAGCACTACGCACAGTACTGGCATCCTACGGACATTAACTCAAGGCTCCTCCTCAGGGAGCCATTCAACACCCCTCATTACACAGATGAAAAATGGAAGACAGGTTACATGACAGATCCATGAGCATCTAGTTAGTTCACACTGTTCAGGGAAAGAAAACAGAGATGCCCTGGCATAAGAAATCATTTTCAACACACAGATGTACATCCCCAAAGGGAATTGTAACTAGAGCAGCAGGCACTGAGCTTCCCTTGGTCATTTGATGTTTCTAACGCATTATTTCACTATATTGAATTTGAAACTCCCATTTTCATAAACATGCAATTTTATTTGCTAAAGATAACTATATGCATATGTGGTTCCCAAAGTTTCAAGAATGATTAGATTCTAGAACGAGATAGGAAGAATTTCAGCAATAAAGCGAGAAAAGGCTGTTCTATGGTTAAGTTAAAGAGCTCAGAGTAAACTGGGTAAAAAGAAAGCAAACATTACTATAATGCACTGATAATCAAGGCTAGAGTGAAGAAGACAGCTTTTAGAAGAGTGCGTATCGGCCCGGCGGGATAGCGTAGCAGTTAACAGTCATTGCCTTGAATGCACCGGGATCCTATATGGGCACCATTCTAATCCAGCTCCCTACCTGTGGCCTGGGAAAGCAGTAGAGCATGGCCCAAAGCCTGGGGACCCTGCACCCATGTAGGAGACCCAGGAGAAGCTCCTGGCTCCTGACTTCAGATTGGCTCAGCCCCAGCTGTTGCGGCCACTTAGGGAGTGAACCATTGGACGGAAGACCTTCCTCTCTGTCTCTCCTCCTCTGTATATCTGCCTTTCCAATAAAAATACACAAATCTTACTCCATGGAATACTACTCAGCTATTAAAAAAAACAAAATGCAGTTCTTTGTGGCCAAATGGGCCAAACTGGAAACCATAATGCTAAGGGAAATGAGCCAATCCCAAAAGGTTAAATACCACATGTTTGCCTTAATTTAAGATGATATGATGTTATGTATAACATGTTATGTTATGAATGTTATATGTTGTGTATAAACTAAAACTGAAGTGTAGGTGAGGTGGTCACAGAAGGTGGCTGGGAACTCGCATTTACTTTTAACATATTGGTTACTCATTACTATGTCAATTAACTCCATAATGATGTAAATTTTTGCTGATGGTATGTTGGAGCTTTCAATTGACTGGGATGATACTCTGCTGGCTCTGTCTTCAGACCAGAGAGGGTATACCTAAGAAGCCATTGAACTTGACTGGACAATAAGATGCTGGACTCTATGTTTGGTATACGCTTGCAATGGGGGAATCTCAACTGAACTTGAGCTGTGGTTATGCAACAAAGTGGAGGAATCCACCATGGTGGGAGGGTTTGGGGAGGGGTGGGGAGAACCCAAGTACCTATGTAACTGTGTCACATAATACAATGCAATTAATGAAGTAAAAATAATAAATAATAAATTAAAAAAAACAACAACAACAACAAAAAACAAGAGTTCATATCATAAGTCAGAAAGGGAGCCAGCCTAATGGTTCAACTGGTTATTCCTGCCTTTGCAAGCACTAAGATCTCATACTGGTATCAGTTCCTGTCCTTGCTGCTCCACTTTTCACCCAGCTCCTTGGTAGTGGCCTGGGAAAGAAGCAGTAGAAGATGGTCCAAAGTCTTGGGACCCTGTGCCCCCATGTGAAACCCGGAAGTAGCACCTGGTTCCTGGCTTCTGACTGGCTCAGCTCTAGTAGCTGTGGCTATTAGGGAGTGAACCAGCAGATGGAAGAGCTTTCTTTCTGTCTTTCTTCTCTGTAAATCTACCTTTCCAATTAAAAAAATAGTCAGAAGGGAAATATGAAAGTGCATTGGGAGAAGGGGGGGGGGGAAGACACCCCAGAAAAACTAGACAGGGTAATTTTAAACTGAAATCTTTAGGAATATACTTATTTCCAGAAAGCAAAAACAATTTTTGCAGGGTGTAATGGCAGTGCTGGTGGTGCATGTCAGAATGCAAGGAGAAAGAAGGAGAGGGAGGCAGTCAATGGTTGAACATCAACTAGAGGAAGGAGTAGAGCAGATTTATCATAACCACAAAGTTATCGACTTGAAGTCCTTACATTCAATAGAAAGGCACTAAAGGGAATGAGTGACAAGGCTGTCAGCTGATCTGAAACTCCAGCAGCACCGAGCAGTGTGCCTCTGTTGTCTAGCTAGACAATACTTTGTATTTTAGAACACTTCTGCCCTTAGCTGTGTCCTCCCAGACTTCCCTGAGCCATTTTCACTCACTGTTCTTTGCTCAGTCAGCTCCACAAATTTCCTCTGTCCACAGCTGTTCCACATACTACACTTAGGCCAGAGACCTGCCTGTTCCTCTGCTTCACAGCTAACTTCTTTCTCTTCTGATGCTTCCATGGCACCTGTCCTGGCTCGCGCTTCGCCCACTATAGGTACCAGCCAGCCCAGCACGCCTGCCTGGGGAGGGCTCCTCTGACAAGCAGGAAGCAGTGAATATGAGCTCTCTCCTTTTTGTGTACTGCACACTGAAGGAAGCGTAAAAAGAATTACAGTAAATAATTTTTTAAGACAAGCGGTTCATAAAGTATTTAAAACTACAGTAATCCAGGGTAGAAAAGGACAGAAAGAGAAGTGTTGTTTGCTTCAGGGTTGCTTCTTCCACACTGCCATGCTCAGTGAGAATCTGCTGGAGTGAACTGAGTGGCTCTCAAGCTCAGCTACCATTTACTAGCTCTTGGTTTTGGAGTCAGGTTACTTATGCTCATTATTAAATAGCAATAGCAAGAGTTATTACTGTCTAAGATTGTTGTGAGGATTCAATGAATTTACATATAAACAGTATCTGATGCCTGGTGAATGTTAGTATCCTCCTTTTTAGCCAAACCACAGCAGGCCACAGGAGTCTTTCCCATAGTCCCCCCAATACCGACCATCTCATCTCAGCTTCAGTGCTCCCAGAAAGGGACATTCCCATGTGGCCGAAGGGGCAGAGCATATTCCATAAAGTTTTTATGAAAGTCTTTCTCAAGTATGGGTATTTGCTTCAGTAGTTAAAATGCTGTTTGGAATGTCCACATCTTGAGTCATAGTGCTTAGATTCAAGACCCAGCTCCATTTCCAATCCCAGCTTCCCACTAACGCTTACTCTGGGAGGCAGTGATTGCTCAGGACACAGGACACTATCATTCATGTGAGAGACCCAAAGTCATTTCCAGGCTGACTCCTGGCCTCAGCCCAGCCCTGGCTACTGCAAGCATCTGGAGGGTGAGCCAGCAGATGGAAGATCTTTCCATGTCTGACTGTCTCTCATAAGTTTTTTTTTTTTTTTTTAAAGATTTTATTTATCTTTATCTGAAAGGCAGAGTTACAGAAAGGACAGAGAGATATTCTATATATTGGTTCACTCTCCAAATGGCTGCAGCAATTAGAGCTAGGCCAGTCTGAAGCCAGGAGCTTCTTCCAGGTCTTCCACATGGGTTCAGGTGCCAAAGGACATGGGCCATTTTCCCCTGCTTTCTCAAACACATCAGCAGGGAGCTGGACTAGAAGTGGAGCAGCCAGGACTTGAACCGGTGCCCATATGGAATGTTAGCACCGCAGATGGAGGATTAACGTACTACCCATGGTGCAAGTCTTCCTAGGATAGTTGAAATCTGCAATTTCCCTATCCTGCCCTTGGTTCTGCCTTGCTATATGAACCCAGAAAAGTCTAGTCCTTTGGTTCTCTTCAGTTTTTTCTTTCCCAACTCTAAGACACCCCCCACCCTCCATGCCTGTCATCCATTCCACATATGCCCTGGTTTTGAAAATCAAGTAGACACAGCAACAAGCATCCACCTGAAAATACAGTGAACTCTCTCCTGAAAATACACAGCACAACTGTCTGGGGCAGATTTCTAAGCTGGATGACGCCTTACATTCACAAGGCCAACATTTATTTGGCATTGTAGGCAAACACCTTTCCCTATCAATGCATGATAGCACAATCTGAAATCACCAAGTCTTCTGCACACAGGTTACTTTAGAATAAGACATTCAATCCTGCTCTGAGCTTTAGAATCTAACGGAGTTGAATTTTGCATGCTGACCCTGAAGGACAAAATGGGAGATTCAAGTATTTTTGTGAGGGAATAAAAGATGAAATGTTCAGTTTCAGGGCTGTATAGTTTCTGGGTAAATTCATTTCTTTTTTCTTTTTTTTTTGAAAAAAAGATTTATTTATTTCTATTGGAAAGGCAGATATACAGAGAGGAGGAGACAGAGAGGAAGATCTTCCATCTGATGGTTCACTCCCCAAGCGGCCGCAACGGCTGGAGCTGAGCCAATCCGAAGCCAGAAGCCAGGAACTTCTTCTGGGTCTCCCACGTGGGTGCAGGGTCCCAAGGCTTTGGGCTGTCCTTGACTGCTTTTCCCAGGCCACAGGCAGGGAGCTGGACTGGAAGGGGGGCCGCTAGGATTAGAACTGGCGCCCATATGGGATCTCAGTGCATTCAAGGTGGGGACTTTCACTGCTAGGCTATGCACTGGGCCCGTAAATTCATTTTTGATCTCATGGATGGCAGCGGTGAAGAGTGATAAGCAGGAAGAAAAATGATAGATACCATTCCTGTTTTTATCTAGGGTGAAGGCTGTCATGCTAATGGAGCTACCTGTTTTGAATATCACTACTGCTGGTCATCATGATCTCCTCCAGAACAAAAAGGAATGTATTCATTAATTACAAGGTGAAACAGCATGAATGGACATGGGCTTCATGATGTTGTATCTAGTCTGTATCTAGCTCATTAATGAAATGGCCACAATAATAATAGTAATTCATACTCTGACATTTACAGAACATAGCTCTTTCTTTTTCTTATGCAAACATACTATATAAATGCAAACATGTTTTCACCTTCCTAAGTCTTCTGTATAGGATCGTTACTCACCTCATTCATTTTCCAGAGATGAGGAAAATGGGGCTGAGAGGGCTTGACTCACAAGGGTCAGGATGAAGGCGCTCTGACTCCTTGTCCAGCACACTGCCAGTGAATCATCTTTCCTTGGTGCTGACTCACTGAGGAAGCTAAAGGGAGCTGTCCGAATGGTAGCAGTAAGGGCTACCTGTCTTAGCACTATCACCTTATCTTGAAACTAGACCCCACACCCACCAATATACACTCTCTCTGGGCCTCTCTCCAGTAAGACCTCAGAGGACTCCTGAGGCACTTCTCCCTCAGGGGAACACGGAATACTTGTAGAAAACAAAGCAACGTTACTGAGTTACTTGAATGAGGGCACACTGGCCCGGAACTTGGGACTCTGAGGGGACTCTTACCTCGGCTGGGCACCTTATTTCTACTGAATGCAGCAGCTGGCTGATGTCTGTAGGGATGAATCCCCAACTCCTGGGCATGACTCACAGTTCCTAACAAAGATTCAGGGTCTCCAGGTCCACCGGTACTCAAGAGCAGGGGGCTGTCATGGCAACCTTTGGTCAACGGATGGGAACTCTTACTCTCTGCAAAGCCGTCCTTGGCCCCTTCACACAAGCAGTCTTCTTCCATGCTCTCTGAATGCATTAGTGCTGGCTGATGAGCATAGCCGTGGGTCGGGGTCGGGGAGGAAACCTGTGAGATACATTCTGGCGCCCTGATTTGTAGAAGATGCTGGGGGCTGGTGTGGTGGTGGTGGTGGGGATACGAGTCAGTATGTTGGTAAGATAAAGCCTGGTGCTCTGTCATACACTGTCCCCCAAGACTGGGAGCCAGACTCCCAGCATCCCCTTGGTTCATGGCCCTGAACAATTCTTGGTACTCTTGCTGCTGCTGCTGTTGTTGCTGTTGCTGCTGCTGTTGCTGTCGTTGCTGCTGCCTTTTAATGAGCTGTGCAAACTCTGCTGGGGGCAGCCGGATGTCCGAGTGGCCGGTGAGTGAATGCCGGGGAGAGAGCAGTCCCTGAAGGATGTGGGGTACCTGCTGGTGTCTTGGATAGTCTGGCGGCGTGGGGGACAGCAGGGCCTGCTGCAGTGCCGATGTGGTATAGTGTGGCGGCTGCTGGTGTGCACTGGGAGGGAAGGTGGGGAATTGGTCAAGTGGAGGGACTTTCAGGGCTGGGGTTGGAGGGAACCCTGCTCCTGTTGTAGGGCTGTAGCTGCTGGGGGAACCCCGGGACTGGTCCGAAAACAGATGGGGGTGTAAATGCGCTTGGTCGTAGTTAGCAGGGGAGAACCGATTCACGTTCAAGCTGCAGACACAAAAGGGAGTGAGTACCAGGCATCCGCGTCACAAGAGTGCCAGAGTCCCCTGGGCAATAGCTACTACTCTTCCTCAGCAGGGAGCACCCCCACTGGTACGGAGAACTGTGCTGTGACAGGCAAGTGGAGGACGGATGCTTCACCCCAATCTGTCCCCTTATTCATTTATTCAGTAAGTTCCAAAATTCTTGGAGCATTGGGAGCACAACAGATTGAACTCCACCTTGAAGGCAGCACCCTGGCCCAGCTTAAAACAGAATTTGGACTATTAGGAAACAACAATTTCTTACAAGAGTGATGGGGACGGAAAAAACATGTAAAAGAAAAAACAAACAAAAAACCCCCCAAAAACAAAAAATAAAGGTCACTGGCGTTTTTATACAACTCCTCTGTTAGATGACTTCTTGACAAAGGGAAATAAAGTCAAGATATCTGTTATTTTGTCCTTTTTCTCAGTAGCATTTTAATCTGGAGTCCATAAATAGGTTCCAATTGCACCCCTGACCCACCTTCCTGATTCTCAGAAGGAAGTTAACAAGAGGAAAGCCTAGTCAGAACCATCCTTCACTCTTTCTTTGTTCTGCTAAGGGGACTGCTCCTCCCACCTGGGTTCCCTACGTCAAGGCTGGGTGACATCACGTTGGTCTTACCTGTGGGCCTCTGCACTGTCGGCACTCAGCTGCTTGGACAAGGGTCGGTGCCCGTAGCTAAGGGTGGCCATCAGGTTGGTGCGGTGCTGCATCTGAATCTGACTGGCACTGGGGCTAAGGGAGATGCCTCGCCCAGCAGGGCCTGCAGCTGTTCCAGGCATGTTGCTGAGCATGTCAACAGGCTCTTGTACTTGGATGGTCACCTGCTGTGACTGGCTAGGCTGCTGCATGCCCAAGCAGGTGAGTGCCATGTTAGGAGGAGGGGAGCAGCTTTCAGCCTGTTGCTGGAAGATTGTGCTGCGGGAGGGTAATCCTTGAAACTGGGAGGGAGATGCAGCACCTAGATAGAAAGGACATGAGAGTGAGCAAGAGCCTGGGTTCCCTGCCAGCCCAAAGCAATGGGAGCCAATGAGACTGCTCAAACCATCCACTGTCTTGAGCAGAGTTTTGACTTAGCATGTATAAGATGATCCAGAGAACTTGTTAACGGTCAGATTGCTGGGTCCTACCCCTACAACACTGATTCTGTAAGTCAGGGTGGGCTTCTAAGAAGTTGCATTTCTGCTTAAGTTTCTCTAACCGCTGGTCCACGTATTACGCTCTGAGTGGCCAACTAGGCAGCTCGTCCCAAACTGTAATGCACAAATGGTCTGGTTAAAACACAGACTCTACTTCAGTGAGTTTGGGGACTCCACTTTGAGGAAAACAGGATCTCAAGGCCAATTCAGACTCCTAACCATTGTCTAAGGAGATTGATAAGGGACCTGAATTATGTGGTTTACTTAACAAATTCTCAAAGTGATGGTTCTTGAAGACTCATACTCAGCAAAATACATCACCTTAACAGACATCTAGCCAGCCACAAAAAGGGGCCCACAAGCATAGGAGACAATCAAAAGGAGGTATGACAATAAGGAAAGCTATGGTAGCAACTTCTTATTTGATAGGGTTAAAGACAGCTTTATCAAAAATATGATCAAGAGTGTTTTCTTTAAGAAATACTTTGTGCCAGAGACTGTTCTATGTGCTTTACATGTGCCTATTGATTATTGTTGTTATTATTATTCTCATATTTGACATCTGAGAACGCTGAGGCACCCAGAAGCAACATGCCTGTGTTTCATGATTACAAAATAATTAGTAATTGGTGGCACCAATTCCAGGCAGTGCAGCTCTGTACCTAAAAACTACATTATTCTGTCAGTCAAACGCTTCCTGGCACTCAAGCCTGTGAGGGGGTCATTTTGTCCACATGACATGCAATGGATCAACCCGAATCCCTCCACTCACCGTGAGGCTGGATCATGGCACTGTTCATTGGGGGAGGACTATTACTAGGAGGCCTGAAGAGATGGTTGTTGGGGTGGTTGGGGGGAGGGCTTGAAGGCTGAATCCTTAACCTTAAAAACAACAAAACACAAAAAGAAACTTCTTGTGCTAACAATGTAATCTTAAGTTTCAGCCATATGATACACAACAAATAGAAACTATTAGTTTTGATAAGCTTCTATGGTACACATTAGCCATCTCCTACAGTCTATTAACACCCTGTTACCAGGCTTCTCAAAGACGCTAAGTTCATGGTGGACCTATGCTTGGCCTCTCGCATTAGATGCCAGGTCACTTTAAGCTACCTGAAGTGGTCAAGGAAGTCGGGATATCAGGACCATTGGTTTCTCTGTTTTTCCAACAGTTTCTTCCAAGATGAATACTAAAGGAAGCCTGCATCTCCCATGTGAGTCAGACCCAGGACACCAAGCCAGAGGCAGTGGCTATGGCATCACAACACAGAATGATTCCTTACCTCTGCAGCTGGTGGGTGAGGAGGGCAGGCTGATTTTCACATGCAGCCTGAAGAGGTGGAGAAGGCTGGGGAGGACAGATGGAGTCCTAAAACATAGATAGGGAGTCCAAAAAGAAAAAAAAGTTGTGAGCTTCAAGACTCATCGGAGCTATTCTCAGGAAAAGAAGAAATAGAACAGTCTGTGACTTGGATTTATGCTTCCATGGCTCACACCAAAGTCTGATTACCTTTACTCAGACATGTCAACCATAAAAGTAACTCCACTTTGCCCTGAGTGCTTTCCTCCAAAAGACAGAAGCAAATCAGCCTGAAAGCAGACTCCAGACAAGTTGGAGAAAGCAGAGTGAGGGCCTACTTGAATTTGCTGCTGGAGAATTTGGTGGTGCTGCTCCTGCTGGTATAACATATGCTGCTGCTGGGTCTTCTCCAGGGTTCTTTCATCAATCTGCCCTCCGTACATCTTCTGCAGCTGCTCACACTCCTGCAGGGGAAGCAGTTAATACAGATGGGATGCAGTCAGGCCCACTCCACACAGTGATTTCAGCCAACTCAGATCTGCCCAAAGCTCTCATAGGCAGAAACAACCACAGAGAACAGGGTCTTTGATGACCGATTCATTTATATAGGTACTTGTATGCTATATATACTCATGCTCTGTTCTGTATCAAGGGAATGAAAAACTGTGAGTGAGACTGTTCAGTGTATTTGGAGCCCAGGCTATTCGAAAGCTTGATATCAGGAAGAACAAAAGGAAGCTGGTTCTCTATGGAAGCCTAGAAGTATGTTGGCCCCACTCTGGGATTACCATTCCATACCAACTGGAGAATATGCCAGGTGGTCAATGATGCAGAGCAGGCTCCAACATGACCCAGCACTCCACATCAGGAGAGAATGCTAGGCTGGCTTACGAGTACCTTCCCTGGTGCTTTCCCACTGAAACTCAAGCCTAGAACCCCTCCCCAGTGGATTATGGAGACAGAACAATTTAGTTCCTTCAAGGGGAAATTTAGTTTAATCCTGGGAGAGGTGTACACAATGGCAAGTAAGGAAACCAGAAGGTCATACTTTTCTAACCTATAAAACTGCAGTGGGGCTGTCATGAAGGGAGTGGGAAGTTTACTGCCTGAGGCCTCCTGCAATACTGGTCCTCTGTTACCTATACTTCTCCAAGGATGCATTCTATCTCATCCATTACCTGCTGCAACTGTTTGATGCTGCTGTTGTTGCCCATTTTTTCCAAGTGAGCTTTGAAGGCCTGGATGCTTGCAGCCCCATCTGAGAACCGGCGCACGGGGGAGAAACGCTCCGTAGGGAGGTGCAGGGTGTTGGAGTCCTTGTAGGGAGAGCTGAATACATGGGAAGAGAAGATTAGGGGCTAGGCTTCAGGGGTTCTGACTAAATCAAATAGGAAATGCTGTTCCAGTTGAACACAAAGATGGTTGGCTACATGTGTAGCCCTGCCTTTTAGGCAACTTCTGAAGGCTGTTTTTCCCTTTAAGAGGTCTCCAGTTAGGCATCTTCTAACTCCACTTACCTTTAGTTGATTTACATGCCATGCCTGGTCAAGTCCTGGGATCAAATACATCTATTTCTTACAAACATATCAGGCTAGAGAGAAATCAAGCTTTTCAATTATCTCTCAGCCCAGGCTACACAGGAGCTCTCATGTTTATAATTATGTCTCTATCTAATGTCTTTAAATCTGAAATTCACCATTTAACCAGCATTTCCCCTAAGCAGGAAACTAGTCAACTTTTTGGTCAAAGGTCCGGCAAGACTCCTAGATTCTGTGCTAGAAAATGGAGGGCGAGGTTGGGATGGGGGATGACGGGTATTTCTGATCCTGGGATAGAGACAGCACGTTCCTAAGGAATGTAGACCTCAAGATCCAGTACGTACCTGGTCAACACAAATAAGGTTACCTACTGTGAAAAATCAACTTCTCAGAGCAGCAGCACCCTCCCAAAGGCCTAATAAAAGAGGATTACCTTCAAAGACCCAATGGCTCAATCAGAACACAGCCAGTATCTCACAGAAAGAAAAGAACAAGCTGTTGACAAGAAAGGCCTAAGAAAGCATCAGTGTTAGAAGCTAACACCTATGCCTGTTATGTAATCAGAAAAAGATGTTTATGGATTGAGGTAAGCAGATAAAAGACTGCCAAGGCAGCATTCCAATAGCTGATGGAAAAGGCCAGGGCTTCATGTTCAGGGCAGAGATGACAGTACACTTGACT
Organism: Ochotona princeps; assembly: GCF_030435755.1. Classification (NCBI taxonomy): domain Eukaryota; kingdom Metazoa; phylum Chordata; class Mammalia; order Lagomorpha; family Ochotonidae; genus Ochotona; species Ochotona princeps. The sequence goes on along the minus strand of NC_080835.1, from coordinate 72,657,296 downwards.
ATGGGTGAAATGATAGATCACCTTGCCAGTTACTCATTTTGGATTAAAGCAGAAGCATAGCTAAGGAAGGAGGTTAACAAGGAAGTTCAAATACAAGGCAACAGGGAGGGACTAGGAGGAATAAGGACTCTGCAGAGCTGTCAAGAGAATTCTGGCAGCAGGTGAGAACCCTGCACCCTCTCTTCACTGATGATGCCCTCTGTTTCAGGTGCTCCCTGAGGCTGCAGAGAGCAGTGAATGAATGAGATGAGCATGATTTCAGTAACACAGAAGACAAATGATGTGAGGGCTAGGGAGACAGGGGAGACAATCCAGAAACAGTGATCATGAAAGCTGATTTCCGGAGCAGTTAATTCAAATTTTTCTTTTCTTTTTCTGCTTTAGACTTTAATTTTCTCCTAAAATTTAATTCATATTTTCCAATAACAGAAACACCTCTAATTCACTCAGAAAGCTGTGTTCTCCAGGTAGTCAATATGCCTCCACGAAAACCCCATTCTCTCCCATCACAGTAAGGATCTTTGGTCCAGGCAGTTCGCGACTTTTCCAGAGGCTCAGGTTTGATGAGACTGACATCCGGGACTGCACAGTAACTTCCCATGAAGCATTCTGGTGGCGTTGCTCATTGGGGATACACTGATAGTATCAACTGTGCTTGGTTGTCTTTTTATTAGCAATCACGTTTAAACTCAGCACAAGCTCATATTAAGCTGATATTTCCAAAATATTCTTCAAACTGGGACTTGGTCACCCACCTGGATAAAATCCATTTTGTATTCATTTCTTGTAGTAACACTTAGAAACACAGTAAATGACAAATCACATATTTCCAGAAATGATAAGCTTAATCAAATCCATCCTTTGTCTCCATGTTGGACTTCATCTAATGGGCTCCAGAAAAACAGATGCCATTATTTATCATATATGTTTATATATGCCATTCTTCAATGATTTCCTCCAAAAGAAAATGAAAGGAATTGAATAACCTATCGAGGATACCCATTTTCAGTGTTTTATGGTCTTGGAAAGTTCCTCTTTTCCCTGTAGGCTAACTCTAATCTCCTGTGTTGTATATTTGTATAGCAACCCCATCAAGACATGCTATGTTAACACAAATGCCCCACCTCACACACTCTGCCACTCATAAAGCATTTATTTTCTTTCAGTTCAAATTGGCCTGACCAAAGGAAACACTTGAAACATGCTACCAAGAAAGGCCACATGAAAACAGACAGCTGACAGATTTCCAGCAGGCAGGGCCTTGACAATGACTGAAGGATAAAAGCTACATAAATGGAACTGTGGGCCAACATGGTCTTCCTTTAGTAAAAAATGTTAACAGGATATGGGGTCTAGGACAGAGCCTGACTGAGGAGATGTGCTAGCCTTCAGGTTTCCCTGAAAAGAGTAACTCCTGAGGAACACCTAGAATTAAATAAGGAAATTCAATGATATTAAGTGGAAACCGACTCTGACGAACAGGCTGAACAACTGTCAGGCTGTTGAGAAAGGGAAGATGCAGTTCAGGAGAAGGAAGTAATGACTGGTGTAACTATGGAGCTCCAAACTATGAGAAATCATGCAGAGTTTGCAGGAGGAAGAGAGGGCAGCTCGCACCAATAATTACGACCTTTGATGGACACTATGTGCCTCTTAGGAGATCTTCATGAGATTGTCTTTCTGTGCCATCAGAGTTTTATTTGGGAATCTTCATTCTTGTCACTACTACCAACTGATCCCCTTTCTCTAGGTTATTCACAATCATTTATAAAAAGCTTATCTTCTTTCTCTCAGAGTTCCAACGTGGCACTAATTATGTCTCAGCCTGTTCAGAGTTCACCTCTTCTGCTGATTTCATCCAGCGGGTAACACACTAGTTACAATAAAAAAAAAAAAAAAAAAAAAAAAAAACACTTTCTATTAAGACTGCCAGTGTAAGTTAGTGGCAAATTTCATAACAACACACACAGAAACCTGATTTCCTTGGAATGTGATGACTTTTTCAACCTTCCCAGGTAAAGCTTGCTTTCCTCTGTGCTCTCAAAAAGACAAATTAAAAGGTAAGCTCTGGCAATTGATGATGGTCTTGAAAGTGTGGCCCAGAAGTTTGGGGATAGCTTCAGGAGAGATGAATATTTTGGTCATCAAGGTATTCGCAGAAGAAAACCATCTTCTGACTCTGGCAAAGTGGCATCTTTCCTGCTTCCAGGCTTAGTGGAGTCAGTGAAGTTTTATTGGTCAAGAAGATTAAACTTTCTTTTGTTTCTTCGAGAGAATGAATTAAAATAGAGACCTAGCAGAAGGTTGCGCCATTAGGATGTTGAGAATGACTTCTCAAAGCACATTATTGAAGCGGGTACAGCATCTTTGCTCTACCATCCAGAAAAGGATGTGTCTTCCTCCATCTCCAAACTTGTTGTTCAATGGGTCACATGATATGAAATGTTCATTCTTTGGCAGGTGATGGATTATTAAAGGTCCAGTCTATTAATTTGGCTACAAATCCTTCTATTTCCAGCTGGCATTGGGAGAGCTTTACTTCCTTGTAGTTCTGAAGTTCAGTTTCATTTACAAGTTAATATCCAGAGTCATGGGAATCAACTGCAGACAATAAACCAGTCTGCAGGTAATGGGAAAGAATCTTGTATTGCTCCAGGGCGCAGCAGCAAACCTTTGCCCTGAATATTGTTTAATGCCACAAGTCGAGAAGATGTGGGTTCAGGATGATAGCTGGCTTCTATTTAAAGCCTTGATGCTAATCACCATCACTGTGAGACTGTCCAATGAGCCTCAAGGAGCTCCCACAGCTCAGGTGGCTACTCACCGATGCTGATCAGGTACCAGGTGAGGAGGCCAGACCCGGGACCGGAAAGGCTGCTGTCCTAGCTGTCGTTGAAGGTCCGCTGGGATCTCAGCTGTAGGGTTGGTCATGGCCAGTGTATGTCTTTTGGACCTATTTGCCAAGTACCTGCAACAAGCAGGAGCACATTTCATAGTAAAAAAGACAGACAGGAATATTCCTCCACAAGAAGCAATAGAAGTTAATCCAAAACACTCTGTGAGACAGTGCCAGAACTCCAAAAGGGTTCTGTGGCACTCAGATCCCTGATGGATGGAAGGGAAAAATGTCTCAATGGCCAACAAAAGCTGGTTTAACACCGAAGCTGCCGAATTCTGAGCGTAAGAGTAGCCACTGAAGAGAAGACAGCAAGCAGATCAAGCTCAAAAGGAGGATCCATTTTCCTTATTTCATTCAACACAAGAATTTATTTTCTACAGGTTTACTTCACTTTCCCTCCAAATTTCCAAAATACAAGTTAGAATAAGGAGCCTAAAGACTATTTTTACAGATGAGCAAAGGAACTCCTCAGAAGGATATCACATAGGAACCTTAAACTGATGGGCCCAGGTTTTGAGACTTCTTATTATGTATCACACAGATCCTTCCACGTGGGCTTAGAAGCAAGTTCCCAAACCACTTCTTTCCTCGTGCTCTGTGATTGTAACTGAGACCTATCAGAGAAGAAAAAATGTCTCCAGGGAACCAACGCTTTATAGAGGATGAAGAACTAAAGCTACGTGAAAAGTCTGGAATGGCTTTTACAGGAGGGAAAAAGGCAGACAAGAAAACAGAAGTTTTGAAAGTGAAAGAGTTCACAGAGTGATGAGCTTTTTTTTTTTTTTTCTTCAGAAAATCTTTCGGTCAATACCACGAACAAGAATATCAGTCCCCCTCCATCTGGCTGATGACTTCCTCCACGACTGCTGCTGCTCTTGGGCATGGACAAAAGAAGTATTATACCTTTTCATCAAAACCAACAGACATCACCCACTTTAAATGTTGATCTAAGGAAGAAAAAGATGGAGCTGGAGGAACTAAAGTACAAGACAAAGAAAAATAATATTGCTGTCTGCATTAAGGTAGCGAAGCAGTAAATTTCCTAGTTTTTCATTTCTTCAGGATACCTGGAGGGCTCCTTTGCAAACTGACACATTCTGTTATCTACATCAGGAAAAAAAAAGTCATCACAGTTTTCCCTCTATTTGGCTAAGCTGTAGAAGTAGCTGGCCCACCTGCCAACACTTCTGTGTGCCACGGTCTCCTCTCCATGTGGGACCAGTCTCTTTCTGAGCAGTAGCTCTCACAGAGAGCTACTAGAGAAAGGTAGAGTCCTAACCAGCAACTGTCAGGCAGTTCTTTAAATAGTTGCATTTCATTCTGTAACTACCCTGCCCATTTAAGCTAAAGTCAGTTAACAGACTGTAGAGTAATTAGCGGTATGAAAAATTGCCAAACAATAAGCCATTTGTGGTTTAATATCCATTTGATAAAGACACCCAGAGTTTCCTCAAGAGCCCATGAAAAGCATTTTATTTCAATTTCCCTCAAAGGAAAAACATATAATCACGAAGAACACCTGTATTTCTGGGAAAATACATGCTGGATTTTGGTGAAACTCCCTCCCCAAAAAAACGAGAACGACAACTCCCACTTGAGGCATGCATGGAGTTGAGGACCAGGGCTAATAGAACTGAGGTCAAATGAGCAGTAAGTACAGCATGCCTGGTGGTCACTGTCATTCTCTGTGTATTACGCATCTCTTAACAAGGTCTGCCAACAATGGATATTTGCAATAGTCCCTGGCCCAAATCCCATATTCATTTTTCAATATCTCTTGGTTGGTACAAGGGAGTGGAAGAAGCACACAGCACACAGTACAAGAGGTATTCCTTCTCCTGGAAAGGAAGAGTCCATGCCAGAGGTCCACAGCCAGACTAGCTAGGATCACTGTCATCCCAAATCTCCAATTCCTTTTCAGTAAACAGTTCTTGGCAGGTAGGAGCAGGCTTTGTGCCTTGTGAATACTATCAGAGTTGCAATATGAAGGCAGGGGGCAAGGAAGGAAGAAGGGAGGGCAGGAAAAGTTCTTATGGTTATTGCTGTCACATGGGGAACTTCCAATGGCGCTTACAGAAATGAAATTTTCTGGGTAGTCTTCTGTTACTTCCATGTGGGGAGGAACATGCCATCTGGCTTGAGCAAAGAGACCACACAAATGTTGAAGCTGCACTGTACCACCGCCTTGGGCAGAGGTGACCTTTCGTTGGTTGCAGGGAGAGCCTGCCCAAAGACGTTCTGCAAGCACTGCCAGATGTCACATTACCTCTGCACAGCTTCCTGATCTGGCTCCCCGTCTGAGCTTTCCTCGTCCACAGGGGTAACTGCTGGGACTGCCTGGAGAGACAAAGGAAGGAAAGGCTCAAGGTAGCAGCTTATTCTGAAGCATCGCTTATCCCATAGACCGGGCTGGGGGCAAGACTTTGTCACTTGCCATAGTCACCACACTTCTCAGACTCGTGGGTTATACGCACAACCTTCATGCACCTATTAACCACTCTTACCATGCTCAGGTGATACTATATTTGGACTTCTCTTATTATCTTCATTCATTCACTTATTCTCAAAACAAACAGCTGGATTCTCTACTGTTTTATAGGATAAAATGTGAATTTACAGACTAGTCTTTATCTTCATTTTATAGTCTAGTGGAGAATGGTGCAAATAAATATGCTGTTACAAAAATATGACCATGTCCTCCAATAGGAAATCCTGGGAATTCAGGGAGGTATCCTGGGGGAGGGTAACACCTCACCTGCAACCTGATGGATGCATGCAACCTAGCCAGGCAGAGAAGAAAATGATTTTGGATTTCGATAGGCTGAGAGGACAGAGAATGTGTGTGGCTTAAGGAGAGTTCATGGAAAAGGCATTTAAAGAAAAAAAAAAAACCAACTAAGCATGGACTTCAAATTTTCTGTACCAAAATAAAAGCCTTGTCCGTCAGTTCCATCACTCCATAAGCTATCTGAGATACCCTCCTTTCTGCGGACCTGAAAATACAGAAGACTATCTGGAATGTGTATATCGGTTGGTTTCATATTAATGCTACTGCTTGAGTTTAAATGTCTTAATTCTGGGAAAAGCTACAAAAGTATATTTCAGTAAAGAATACGTAATTGTGTAGTTATAATTCAATGCTTGAAAACCAATGTGAGTGAAATGAAAACCACCATGCCTTGCTGTGACAATGCTCCCAGCTGCATGGAGACCGGAGGCTGGTGCACTCTTGATGGCTACTCACATATTAAGAATTGTAACTGAAGAAGCTAGGTACCTTTGCTGCAGGGTGTAAAGTGCTGCTGGTAGGGACCATGAGGCAAGACTGGAAGTAAAGAGGCCAGTTAGGAGGTCATTGTGATCCATGCCAGTCTACAAACTGTTTTGTCACCAATCCACAAAAGGAAAATAACCAGAACTCAGAAGAAGGAAAAAATTACTTGATTGTGACCATACAGTCAATATAAAAAAAGATGGGACTGAGATACCACCTGACAGTGCTAGGGCTTCTGAAAGAAAAGTGATCCATGTTATATCAGAATGTGAGTTGATGGGGCTGGCACCATGGCCCCAGAGGTTAAACCTCTGCCTGTGGCACCAGCATCCCTTAGGGGCACCATTTCATGTTCTGGCTACTCCCCTTCTAAAGCAGCTCCCTGCTTACAGCCTGGGAAACAGCAGAAGATGGTTCAAGTCCTTGAGCCCTTGCACCCATGTGAGAGATCTAGAAGAAGCTCCAGGCCCTTGGTTTTAGATTAGCTCAGCTCTGGCCATTGCAGTCACCAAGTGGATGGAAGACCTCTCTCTCTTTACTTTTCTTTTCAAATAAAAAATAAATATTGGAAAGTGAGGTGTTACTATCAAAAGAGAAGGAGTTAGTGAGAAGGTAACTCTGGACACCAATGTTAATTTAACTGCCTTCCAGCAGGGAGACGTACCTATGAGAAGCCTTTGAGTTAGGTTACAGCTACCTGCTTCAAAACTTTCACAGAAGTAGGTCTCAGGCAGTGTGCCTGTAAGTGACCCACCAAGGAGGAGTTCCTCCAGGAACAGGGTTCCACAGAGAAATGTGCTTAAGTAAGGTCAAGAGGCAGAAATAAGAATGGAAGAGTCTACACGACTAACAAGAAAAAAAAAAAAAAAATGGAAGACATTGAGTATTGTCAGTTAATAGGAAGAGGAAATTTCAACATTCAAATTGGGTCTGGATCCCCATCTCTATATATACCTGAAACCTTTTTATCATGTCTCCAGGAAAGTTGGGCTCTGTACCACTACTCACTGGTGTCATGGTTACAAGTGGGGAAGGTCCCCGTGGGCGCTTCAGAAGCTGCTGGGCGTGCAGCTGGATGTTGGCTCCTCCATCTGATGCCCTCCGGCCAAGGGGCCCCATTCCATTCAGGAGCTGCAGGGTTGGAGGTTGTAACAGAGACTGCTCCTGGCAGGAACAAAGCAGCAAGCAGAAACCGGTGAGATAATGGAAAATAGGAGGGCAAACAGAAGTACTTTATCTACCAAATTTAAGGGACCTTTTGATTGTGAGGTAGGCTAGCAAAATCTTCCCTCTGCTTTGCAACAGTGATTATTCTTTCCTTAAACAAACCCTTAAATCCTGGGGTAGATCTCTCAAGGCCTCCCAAAGGAATCTCAAAGTTTGTTCTGGGGCAAGCCCTTTCCCATGGCCAGGTACCTTGTACTCAAGCTGCCCAGTTGGTTGCAAATTCTGCATAGGCAGCAGGTTATGCATGAAGTTCATGTTAGGGGCCACTTGCAGGAATGGAGTCTGTGGATTGACGCCAGGGAAGCCTGGTAGGAGCTTCTGTAGATCTTCCATGACTTCCGTGCTAATACAAAACAGCATGGTAGAGAAATCTGATTAATATTCTTACTCAAAAGTATATATACCCAAAAGTGATACCACTGCTTTGGTTAGTGCAATCTGTCTTCTATTTCTTTGATTTTGTCCTAACTTTGTATTTCTAAGAGGCACAAGAAGCCACCTCCTGTGCAGAATCTGACTCTCAGCCGCTTTCCTACTTGGGATTGAGGAATGCCCTTCTTTGTCCATCCCTCAGGTAAAATCAGCAGCTTTGGGCTGGGAGGAAACAGTGGCACCAACCCAGCGCAGGTTTTCACAGCCTGCAGGTGAGCAGCAAGGTTGTGGAAAACACAGACCATCTGATGAAACAATAACTGCTTGAAGTGGCAACTGATTCACCAGGGAAGGAATGCAATTACTCTTGTCAGTGGTGACAGGACAGATAAGTACTGGATGTACAGAGCTGTCAGGCTACAACAGTAGGTTTTACAGCATACTTTAAAATAAGAGATCTTTCCACTAACAGAGCGACTCAGAACTCCACCCCTTTGCAGCTGACAGGCTGTGGAGTCAGAATGTTCCCCCATTGCCTGCTTGGTCGTAGGCCGAGGACAAACACTGTGAAAGCAAGCCAATCGGCAGCATGGAGTCTTTTTGGGAAATGCATGCAGAGAAAAGAGATATTTATAAGGAAACTGGTTTTGCCCCTAGTTGAACTCACAGAAAAACTCTTGCCTCTAATTTCTCTTCGCAACTCAGCAAAGCAAAATATCCAGAAAACGGGTAAAGCTGTTTCTAATACTGAGCTTTCAACTACACAACAAACAAGGAGCATGGCAGCCTTCAGTCCATTTCCCCAGTGTGTGAGCAACAGGGAACTTCATGAAACTATTTCGGGAAATTGATATGAGTTTGGATTCTTGGTTAATTGTTTGAATGTTTACTTGTTTACATAAAGAATTACATCAAATCTTTTGTCCTCGCTTCCAATAAGAGTTACATTACAGCATGAGGCAAACAGAATCTCTAAAAGCTGTCAAACTCACATGAGCTTTAAAAAAAATGAGATCTATCTTATTTATTTGAAAGACAGAGTGCCAGCAAGAGAAGGAGACACAGAGAAAGAGCTCTCCCACTGGCTGGTTCATTCCCCAAACAGCTACAACCCTTAGGGCTGAGCCTGGATGAAGTCAGGAACCTGGAACCCCATCCAAGTCTCCCACATGGATGGCAGGGGCACTTGGGCCATCTCTGTAGCTTTCCCAGGCAGACTGGTGGAAATCAGAGCATATGGGGATCCAGGTGCCACAGGCAGCACCTTAATCTACGGCCTTATGATGCTAGTCAGTCTGAGATGAATATTAAAAATCACTTCTGGGGCTGGTGCTGTGGCATAGCAGGCACTGCATGCTTCACTTCTGAGACAGGGGCCCAAACACTTGGGCCCCTGCACCCATGTGGGAGACTTGGAAGATACTCATGGATTTTGGCTTTGGTCTGACCCAGCTGTGGCCATTATGGCCATTTGGGGAGTGAACCAGCAAATGGCAGATCTCTCTCTCTCTTTATTTATGTGTATGTGTGTGTGTGTGTGTGTGTGTATGTATATATAATATACACACATAATATATATACACATATGAAATTCTACTTTCAAATAAATAAAAAAAGTAAAGAATCACTTTAATGTAACTTAGATCAGAAATCTTCATTCTTTATAGGCAAAGATGACATCATACTCTTCACTGGTATTGTGATTAATTAGGATGGCAGTTCTAACTATCCACTTAGAGACACTTGGCAATTTTGTAGTCAAGTCTAATCAAAAGTGGTCCCTGAATGGGTTACAAACCTGTCTTGGTCACTTGTTCAGTTCTCACCTGGGGGCTACAAGGAGGTGGAGAAATCCTGTCATGGCAGGAACCAAGAGTCAGATGGGAATTCTTGGCTTGCGCCAGATACTCACCGTGGGTCAGCCACACCTACTGTGTGCCTCCTCATTGACAAATAGCGCACCAATGCTTCAGGGGATGGTTCTTCACCCTCATCACTGTCCAAGTTCACTGTCCCATCGGGCTGTGGTAGAAGAAAAGGTAATCAGAAAGAGTAAACAGTAGTAAAGAAAGGCAATGTGGGTATGGGAAAGAAAATGGTTGCAATTGACAGTGATCACAGGTTGCTACTCACCTCCACAATCTGGTTCTCTGGGTTGATCAGCTGCACCTGGGGAACGCTGATGTTCATAGTGGTCCCTGACTGCTCCGTCTGGAAAACAGCACACACATACAACACATGGCTTTAACGCTAGAGGCAAATAGCAGTAACCTCTCAAAGTCATCTTAACTGCTGAAGTTTTCAGTTCCTTTACCCTTAAAAGTCACAACAAGGGAGCATTCTTTAGAGAGGATATTTCACAGTGATTTGCTATTTCTTAAAACAAAACTCCAACAAATAAAAACAATGAATACTGCCCATCCATCTTCTCTGTCACATAAAAGCTCTAACTTTGATGGACCAATGACAAAAAAAAAAAAAAAAAAAATCCAAAACAAACAAACAAACAAAAACAACAGGAAACTCTTGGTGTGGGGCTGGGAAACAGTGGCTGCCTTACCCCTCTGGTGTACTTATGCTGAACTGATTCCCTAGAGGCCTTGCCCACCTGGATATTGACTGGTGTTTGAAATGCCATAGCCCGGGGCATGCTAGGAAGGGATCCGAGACGCAGGGTTTTATGTCTCTTATGTCGGTCGCACAGCAGGCTGTAGATGGCACTATAGTGATCATAGGCATCTGATCTTAATGACTACCAAAAGAGAAAGAAAAAGAGCAAAGAAACCAGTTGAAATGGCATGTCAATGACCAAAGCCCTTTCAATAACAACATCAGAAGACAAAAGCATCTTCTTTCTTTCCTTCCAAGGCCCAGGGAAGGGGCAGAAGAAGAGGAAAGACGAGGGAAACAAAAGAATCCCAATTCTTAAGAAGGTGGAAAAACAGAAAAGTCTGACAGAAGAAAGCGTGCCACAGCTCACTGTGTTCTCCAATCCATAGCTACCTGCAGCGTCCGCTCTTTGTTGAGGCCCATGTCTTCCATAGCCAAGAGAACATCCTCATTTAGGGGGTCCATCTGTCTTTCTTCCTTTAGTTGTTGGCATTCAGCTATTAACTGTAACATAAAAAGAGGGAGGCTATCAACTCCCCAATTAACTATGTCACTATGGCATGTCGCATTTAACGACCAAGCTATTCTAAGCTCATTACTGTGAGAAAGTTTTTGGCCTCAAAGTATAAACAAAATAACTGCTTGAGCAGTCAAGATTTCCCTGGTTCCCAAACTCCCCAGGAGACCTGAGATGGTCATACCAGGTTTAAATAAGTGTATGCTGTGGAATCCACTGAACTGAACCTACTGAAAGGAAAGTAAGGAGAGATCTCTGGGTGAGTGAATGCAAGCTCTCAACTGCACTGTCTCAAAAGTCAAAAGCAAATGATGATGTAGAGATACATGGCAGGGATCTGGTATCACCATTCTCCAACAATTCACATGGTTTCACATTCCTTACTGCTTGCCTCACTTGCTACATTACTATTTCACAACAGTTTGTTCCCAGTGCCCATCTTTGCAGGTCCATGGCTTGACGACAGTCACACTTAAACTGCAGTAGCTCTAAGAGGAGCTGCCTGAAGCAAGTGGTACCCAGCTCACCCTGTCAAAGTTGGGGTCAGCGTCGCCCAGCTTCATCCACTTGTGCTTGCAGATCTGCTCCATGGAGAGGCGCTTATTCGGGTCTAACACCAGCATGTGACGGATCAAGTGTTCGCACTCTGCAAGAGACAAATGTCCTGGTGAGGGAAGCAAGGATGGAGCTGAGGACCCGGAGGCCAAGTCAGCAGGCAGACTCTCAAGCTCCTTGTTTCTGATTTTGTCTCTCTAGTTCCTTGATCCTTATCCATTTTATTGCTTTCTTCAGAAGGGGCGAGGCAAAGGCAGAGAGCAGAGCAAAGAGAAATTCAAATGTAGTAGTCTGGTTAATATCCTCAGTAAAAGTTAACCATACACACAAAAAAGTGTAACCACAAAAACTCTGGAAATGAGGGATTTGCATTTTTAAAAATAATATGTGTGAACCCGTTAGCACAATTAATGAAGAGTAGAATGGCTATCCTATTTTAAGCATTAATATGTGCATACTAACGCACATCTAATACTTTTGGCCTAGATGTGTAATAGTTGCATTCGAAACTCAAGGTATTTGAAATTTCTGATGGTATGAGGCACCTGGGCAGACAGGAACATGCACAAGTACCTCTCTATCACACAATGGAACTCATCCTCTCTTGCTTATAATTTTTTGGTGTTGTTTCAGCCTTTATAGATACCCAAAACCGGGCTATGAGCTACAAATATTCAGATCAATGGATACTTACACAGATTATACTGCAGAAAGAAAAACTTATTCAAGACCAGGAAACCTGTGTTATGATTTCAAAATCACCCTTTTAGTTTTCTTATCCATAAAACAGAGTACTAATGATCCTACGGGAGGCATATGGAAGAGCTGCTGCTGCAAAAACAGCAGTGCTGTTTCTAGGCACTTTACCATTATTCCTTAATCTGCACAGTGATCTTAGAAGAGTGTACTTGCATTATCCCAATCTAGAAATGGTAAAAACCAAGCACAGAGAACTTAAGAAAATTGAGTCAAGGTCACATGATTAAGCCAGATGTCAAACCTGACAGTCTGATACTTCACCATCACGCTACCTGCACAGGGCTGGTGGCTGAGGCAACCTGAGGGCTTACTACCTTCACCTGAACCACAATCACATCTGGCTTAGATCACCATAAAAGCCTCTTAATTAGTCTTTCTGCTTTCCATTTTACTGCATTATAATCCATGCACTATAGGAAGGCAAAGGGGATTTTTTTTAAAAGCATAAATCTGAGCCTTTCACTACACAGTCTATAATTAAACCTCCAGTCTCTTCCCACAACTCTCAAAATAAAATGCAAATTTCTTCCCCATAAACCCCCTTCCTATGCTAGGGCTTCTGCCCGCCTCTCTGACCTCAGCCCCTGCTGTCCTGACAGCGTGGAATCACCATGCATGCGTCATGCATGCACACCCAAAGCCTTTACACATCCTCTTTGCTTAAATCTTCACATGGCAGGCTCCTGGTTATTGATGTAAGTGCTTAAATGTCACTTCCTCAGAAGGCTCTTACCTGACCACCTGCTCTAAGTGAGGCCTCCAATCCTTTTCTATTACATCATATTAATGTTCTTCACCCAGGGTACTTCTTTGTGACATCCTGTTTCTGCAGTGACTTGCTTACTGTCTGACTCCCTTATCATCATGTAGAGCCCGTAACTTCCTCACCACTGTATCTACCATTACACTTCCAGTATCAAAAATGGTCCCTATACATCATGAATTGTATAGTTATACACTGAATGCATGAATGTTTACTGAATATTTAATCTAACCAAGTGAGCCTGTATTTGCAAAATGCTTTTTAAAACAAAGTTCTCTGAAGTTATAAGTTTTTCCACTTTTATTAATCATTACAACTTTCCTGAACAGAAAACCAGACAGTAGAAATAATAATAAATCATGTCAAATGTAAAAAGACTTCATATATTAAACACTGTGCTTACAAACTTCATTCAATTTTCACAATCTTCCCAAGTTAGATACTATTATGAGCACCATTTTTAAACAGAGAAGAAATAAGGTTCTGGAAAGCTAAACAATATACTCAACATCACAAAGCATTGGCAAAGCGAAGACTTCAGGGCTTCACTATCAAGGCTGGCACCATGGCGTAGTCAGCTAAGCCTCTGCCTGTGGTGCCAGCATCACATTTGGACATTGGTTGGAGTCCCAGATGTTCCACTTCCAATCCAGCTCCCTGTTAATGAATCTGGAAAAGCAGCACAGGATTTTCCAAGTGCTTGGGCACGTGTATCCATGTGGGAGACCAGGAAGAAGCTCTTGGCTCCCACCTTCAAACCAGCCCATGTCTGGCTATTGTGACCATTTGGGGAGTGAACCAGCTGAAAGATCTCTGCCTCTTCTCTCTAACTCTACCTTTCAATAAAAAAAAAAATTTAAACAGCTTAATTATTCCATTATGCATCTTTTCAAGGATATAATTTTTTATCTCTTTCCAAGATGAATTCAATTCTGTAATTTATTAAAAAAGATTTATTTATTTTATTGGAAAGTCAGATTTATAGCGAGAACGAGAGACAAAGAGAAAGCTTTTCCATCCGCTGGTTCACTTCCCAAGCGGCTGCAATGGCCGGAGCTGAGCCAATCCAAAGCCAATCAGGAGCCAGGAGTCTCTTCCGTGTCTCCCACACAGTTAGAGGGTCCCAAGGCTTTGGGCAGTCCTTGACTGCTTTCCCAGACCACAAGCAGGGAGCTGGAAGGGAAGTGGGGTTGCTGGGAGATGAACTGGTGCCCATATGGAATCCCAGTGCACGCAAGGTGAGAATTTAGCCACTAGGCTACCATGCCAGTCCCTGATTCTGTAATTTTCATACCATTTGGAAAATACCACTCTATATCCTTGAAACGAGTAGTAAGAATGATTAAAATACATTATTCTTAATTTATTCTAACTTTAAAAGAAAATGTAACAAAGTCCCTATATCAGAATTGTTTTCATGGCACCTACCAATTATTTTTTTCCTTATGATTAAAAGTATATTCAGGTGAATTATAGATCTGAAAGACTACAGTGCCTTATACAAGTAAATGTTATCTATAATATTAGTGTTATTAAATCGTTTCCAGAGTAGTAAGGCTAGAACTCACAACTATATCATCTGTATAGATTATGGATATCACTAGCACACACATTTGTGGTCTGAAATTACACGAGGAAAACAAATGTTCTGTAATTCAGAAACTGCTAAAGCTAAAGAACTCAAGAGGGAGAGTGCTGGGTCCTGCTTCAGAGGCTGTGAAGTTATTTACAGCCTCTAGATGGCACTCTTCGGTTTTCTTTTGGTTTTTTTCGTAAATTTATTGCTTAAAAAGATTACCAAGGCCCAGTGATGTGCGAATTTCCTTAAATACAAAAAACAAACAAACAAAAAACCCCACAAAAAACAAAATAAAAAAAAAACATTGTATCTTAAGTCGTACTTATGTTTCTAGTTCAATTTCAGGATCCTGAAACCCCTATTTTATTTTCCTGACCCCATTATTGGACTCAGATGCTTTGAAAACCTCCAGAGAAATTCACACCGGATCTATACATTAAGATCTGTATATAATTTTCGACTGCTCAAGGAGCCCAGGAATCCTGCCATAGACTCCCCAGATGGTTACAGGTTCCCAGTCACGAAGTCCCGGTTGCAGTCTTCATACCTTAAGGGCAAGAGCTTTTATTTTGTCTGTCCCACATAATACAGACTTGCAAAGGAACAGAAATCTAACACTTTTCATATGTTGCACAGATGGTAAAATATGACAAAATGCAAAAAAGCTACAGCATCATCAGCTTAGTCTTCCTAAGTGTCACATAGCTCATGAAATTAAATTCAAAAGAGAGGTGAACAGTATTCCACATAAAATATGAAAAAGATAGATGGGAGTAAATGCTCTCAAACCTAATGATGCGACCGACCACAGGACAATTTAAAGACTGGGAAGAAGATGGGGCCTCAGATCAAAGAGCATAAAACAGCAACTTTTCCAGATGCTAAGAAGCAGTCTATTTTCATGTCTGAAATGGCCCCTTCACTTGTTCCCTCTGAAAAGGCAGGGCCTTTGATGCTGAATGAAACCAAAGCACTCTGGGCACTGTGGCCACACGCTGCGTGTGCCAGAGCGGCAGCTTCCCAAAGAGGCTGCTTTCATCTGTCCTAACAGCCCAGCGGCTTCTGCAGTGGAAAGCACTGAGGGCCCAGGAAACCCGAGACGCCAGCAAAATGCTAACCAAGGATGTGTGGCAGTGCAGGCCCTGCCCTGCTGTGCTGACAGGCATCTGGATGATTTCATGGAGACAGGGCTGCCAGAGGAGCAGGGTCCTAACGTGAGAATTAAACGGAGATCCAGTGACTCTGGAGGAGGGCAAAATCTTTACAACTGTTTTTTCTTTTTTGTCTTTGTTAACAATTTTCTCAAAGATGCTGAAAGCTCAAAGTGTGTGTATGTGGGGAGGTGGGACTCAAGGAAGGGAGCAGGGAAATAAAAAACTTTAAATTCACCAAAGATAGTTTAACAGAAGTTGTCTCTGGTTTCTAGGCTAGAAAAAGAAAGAATAGCGCTAAGGAGGAATTTCCTGAAAAAATTTTGATGGCAAGCAATCCCAAGACAAGTTAGAGGTGCTAAGGCTGATTGATGTTGGAGAAGAGAATGGAGAGGCAGGAAGGGACAAGCTGAGTGTTCTTCAAAGTCTCAAAGGATTTTACAAAGTGATGAACTGGATTGGTACTGTGATATTCCAAGGGCCTGAATTTGCAATAATTGGAAAGTTATAAGTTCAATTTAAGAAGAAAAAAACCTTTCCAATTATCAGTGCTGATTCAGTTCACTGAATCAGAGTCTCAGGGATCCAAGAAGGGACCCCACAGGGAGATGAGAAGAAGCAAAGAGACGGAGCAACACTTGGAGCACAGCTCGTTTTATCTGCTTTGTATATCTGCGTTCCAGTTAAGATTTCACTTAAAAAAGTAAGTCCCAGAAACAATTGGATAGTATAAATTTCTTAGTTCTCTTCAACTCCAAAAACCATGTAGCTATGAAAAAGAAAAGATTTATCCTAGAAATGTGACACAATGATGTTGTTAGAAGAGCCGACTCAGTCTTTCAAACATGGACACTGTGTTTTACAACGTCATGTATCCCTTCCTCCCTGACCTACACCCAGTGGGCCCTCAGGAAATGGCAGACGAAAGAAACAGGAGACCAGAGGGCTGCTACCATTCCTTCTAATATTCTAATTCTTAGAATCTACTACGGAATAGGCATTCTCCAGGGTTCAAGCTGGGATAACCAAATGACCACCATTTTCCCTTAAGATTTAAATGTAGCACTGAAAGCAAGTTCAGGTCCAGGCCAATTCTACACCGTCCCCTAAAGTCTTGAGAGTTTTCAGTCTCATGCAGGCTATATCTAATACTTTTGCTCCTGAGGCTATACAGAAGAACCTTATAATCAGATTATCACATGAGGAGAGAATGGCATGTGGGTCAAGATCACAATACAGCAAATTAAACCAACTCTCAGCAGATCAATCTCCATGGACCCTTTGGACTTGACGGAGAGTATTAGTATCCTTACAGTACATTGAGAGAATAAGAAGGAGAGAAAGAATTTCAAAGAAAAAAAAGGGGGGGAAGGAAAAAAATAAAAAATTAGGAGATCAATTCACCAAGAACATTATTTAACAATAAAAACTAACATTTGAAATAAAAAAAAAAAGAAAAATAACAACAGAGTTGAGTACTTTCAACAAATTACTCTCATTTGCATTTTATGGATAAAGAAACTAAAAATCAGGGATGTTAAGACACGTCCCCAGAGATGGATGTTTGAGACAGTGCTCAAGGTGCTACCTGGGCTGTCCACGTTCTGTATCAGAGGCCTGGGTCAAAGTTCCAGCTCTGCTTCCTGTTCTGGTTTCTTGGAATGCATTCCTGGGAGGCAGCAAACAAAAAGCACTTGGGTCCCTTGCCGCCCACAAGGCAGGAGATAATCAAGACCCTGATTCCTGGCTTTGGCCTGACCTGGTCCAGCCAAGTTGTAGAGGGTATTCGGGGGGAATGAACCAGAGGATGGAAGATCTCTGTCAGTTTCCCTGTGTTTCAAATAAATAAAATTAAATAGGTAAATGGTGACTAACACACTGGGAAGTGAAGTTACGTCTCAGGTAGCATCTCTATTGCTGATCAGTCTTACTCCTGTAAGTTCCTAACTTAAAATTAACTAAAACAATTTAATTTCTGATGCAGTGTTAGCAGGTAAAAGCTGCTGCCTGTCATGTTGACATCCTCTGTGGGCACCAACTCACATCCCGGTTGCTCTATTTCTCATCCAGCTCCCTGTTAACAGTCAGGGAAAGCAGTGGAAGATGGTCCATATAATGGGCCTCTTCCATTCAAGAGGAGCTCAGATGAAACTCCTGGCTCCTGGTTTCAGGCTGGCCCAGCCCTGGCCATAGTGGTGATCACCTGAAGTAAGCAAGCCTGGGGAGTGAACCAGTAATCGGAGTATACTGTCTCTCTCTCTTTAACTCTGACTTTGAAATAAATAATAAATCTTTAATGAATTAACCAATAAAAATGTGGGTGGTTGTGATGCTTCCAGAATTAAGATTAGAAACTGATACTGAGCTAAAGGCTGGAAATGCCGCCATTTTCCAAACTTGGAAACACCCTGGCGCTCGCTACACTGTTTTACTAGAGACTGTCCACCCTGCAGTGCACATTTATGCACTATCACAACACTATTCAAATATTTCTAAGTTCTAACATCACTAATTTAAGAACAAACCTTTAAGGCTCAGTTTTACTCCAATGTCCAATACATGTATTTCTAACTCATGCTTTAATAAGTTTTCAGGATTTAGATAACAATAACCACCATAGGACTCTCTTGGCATTTCAAATAACTTGCCAAGTATGTATTTACTGAAAATCAAGATTCAATTGAATTCGGTTAGATTGTCTCTGAGTCAGATTATTAGGGGTCAAATCTCAGTCCTGTACTTGCTAGACATGTGATTATGTATAAGATTCCTGTGTTTCCATTTTCTTAGCTTTTAAGCACTCTATCAAATAGACTGCTTCATATAGCAGCCTATCACACAGGAATGACACATCACTCACGTTCACATGATAATACGATAGTGTTTGGGTACACAGGAAGAGTTCAATAAATACTAGCCATCTACCCACATCTCTAATTCTTCCTCTCAGAACATCCTCTTATTGCATATTTTTCTATATAGGGTTTCCATTAGCCAGGGGCTTAAATGCTAATAATAAGTAGAGCAGGATTCTTGCCCACTGGTTTTCTGTTACACTTCGCAAAATCATAGAGCTAGTAGGAGTTCTTAAGGGGTCCTACCCTCCTTCCTGACATCATTCATGATTTCATGAACACAAGAGCATTGCACAGCTATCTCTCAAGCAGTGGAGAATGGCTTTGGGGACTTTGTGCTCCTTAGCACACAGAGACTGGCGAGAGAGCTACTTAAATTCCCTGCTCCATTTTTTCTGAACAAAGTGCTTTTAGCCAAGCAAGAGGCTGCCTGGTTCTTCATGAGCAAACCAATCAGATCAGACCCGCATGCCTCTAAGTGGAAGCTTTTTGGCAGTAGCTACAGGGTGCAATCTCTGTCAGAAGCATTATGTAAGCCTGGGTTTTGCATTTCCAGTGATAAAACACTTATGCAGTATTACAATTAATTAAGTCACATTGAAGTCTAATCAATAAAGACTCAAAAATATTGTCCACAAGAGATCTCTTTGCTCTTGCCATCACTGCAGTTTTTTCACTGTAAATTAATTTTCCTTCAGCTAAATAAATGATTTTACTACATTTCACTAGCAGGTAGTATAATCAGGGAATAAGGCTTTAAGAAAGAGGCTTCTTTTTAAAAAAAAAAACAAAATTATTTATTTTTATTGGAAAGGCAGATTTACAGAGGGACGGGAGAGACAAAAAGATCTTCTATCCACTGGTTCACTCCTCAAATGGTCCCAAGGACCAGAGCTGAGTTGATATGATGCCGGAAGCCACCTCTGGGTCTCCGAGGTGGGTGCAGGGTCCCAAAGACTTGCGTTATCCTCTGGTGCTTTCCCAGAGCAGGGAGCTTGGTTGGGAAGTGGAGCATTCAGTTCATAAACTGGCACTCACATGGGAAGCCAGCACTTGCAAGAGGAGGACTAACCAACTGAAACATTATGTCAGGCTCAAGAAACAGGCTTCTAAAAATATATATATTTTTTTTAACCGAATGACTTAGGTGCTTGAAAAATTAAACTTGCGGGCCTGGCACCGTGGCCTAGCGGCTAAAGTATGCGCCTTGAACGCACCAAGATCCCATATGGGAGTCGGTTCTAATCCCGGCAGCTCCACTTCCCATCCAGCTCCCTGCTTGTGGGAAAGCAGTTGAGGACGGCCCAAAGCTTTGGGACCCTGCAACCCGTGTGGGAGACCCGGAAGAGGTCCCAGGTTCCCGGCTTCGGATCGGCGAAGCACCAGACGTTGCGGCTCATGTGGAGAGTGAATCATCGGATGGAAGATCTTCCTCTCTGTATATCTGACTTTGTAATAAAAATAAATAAATCTTTAAAAAAAAATTAAACTTGCTGGCTTTCAATGGTGGGAGAGGAGTCAGAAGAAGTATGTGCTGACACATGAGTCAGACCATGTCTAATCGTCTGTGACAACGTAATCCTCCTACAAAGACTTTGGGATTCTGACAAGCTTAAATTAAAAAACATTAACCTGAACCAAATTCTTAAGATGTGGAAAGGCAGCTTTACAGTAGTTCAAATATCTTTTAAAAACTATCAGTTGTGGGCTGGAGCTGTGGCTCAACATGCTAATCCTCTATTTTCAAGAGCCAACATCCTATATGGGTGCCAGTTCATGTCCCGGTGGCTCCACGTCCCTTCCAGCTTCCTACACATGGCCTAGGAAACCAATGGAGGATGCCCAAGACTTTGGGACTCTGCACCCATATGGTAAGTCCAGAAGAAGCTCCTGGCTCCTGGCTTTGCATTGGCTCAGTTCTCTTCATTGTGGCCATTTGGGGAGTGAGCCAGAGGATGGAAGAGCTTTCTTGATTTCTCCTTCTCTCTAAATCTGCCTTTCTAGTAAAAATAAATAAATCTTAACAATCAGTTGAGTCTGGAGTTGTTTTTTTTTTTTAAATATTTTTTAAGATTTATTTTATTTTTATTACAAAGTCAGATATACAGAGAGGAGGAGAGACAAGAGGAAGTGGAGCTGCTGGGATTAGAACTGGCGACCACATGGGATCCTGGTGCATTCAAGGCGAGGACCTTAGCCACTAGGCCACGCCGCCGGGCCCATGGAGTTGTGATATAACAAGTTAAGCTGCAGTCTGTCTGCCTGTGATCCCAGCATCTCTTATTGCTGCACTGGTTGGAGTCAGTTGCTCCACTTTTGGTCCAGCTCCCTGCTAAATGTGCCTGGGAGGCAAGGGAAGATAATCCAAGAACTTCGACCCCTGCCATCAATGAGGGAGATCCAGATGGAGTTCCAGGTTTCTGGCTTCAGCCTGGCCCAATTCCAACCATCATAGCTAGTTAGGGAGTTTATCAGAGGACAGAAGATCTCTCTCTCTCTCTCTTTCTCTCTCTCTCTCTCTCTTTTATTCTGCCTTTCAAATAAAAACACATATTTTTCTTTTCCCTTAAACTTGGAACTGATCATCTATAATAACTCACACAACGAAAGGACATAAAACATGTCATGTTGAAAAAAATCATTCAGGGCCCAGCGCGACAGCATAGCATTAAAGTCCTTGCTTTTAACGCACCAAGATCCCATATGAGCGCCGGTTCTAATCCCGGTGACTGACTCCACTTCCCATCCAGCTTCCTGCTTGCGGCCTGGGAAAGCAGGAGGATGGCCCAAAGCTTTGGGACGTTGCACCCATGCGGCAGACCCAGAAGAGGCTCCTGGCTTCGGATTGGCACAGCTCTAGCCATTGTAGCCACTTGGGGAGTGAGCCATCAGATAGAAGAGCTTCCTCTCTGTCTCCTCTCCTCTCTATATATCTGCCTTTCCAATAAAAATAAATAAATCTTTAGAAAAAAAAAGAAAAGAAAAAATCATTCAATTAGTATCATCAGTTTAACACAAGAGTCTGAGATTCCATAGGTAAGTGATAATAACTGCTTTTCATTAAAATATGCACTATTTTCATCCTACTTGGTACTGTTAGGTTTTATGGAACATGTTGATGTACCAAATGCAATCTGACATAAAACACACATTTTGCTCTCAGAGGGCATATTTGTGGGGGCAAGAGGAGACATGCACATTATGATAAATCTAGGAGTATAAAGTCAATTCATCTTTAAATAGATCTTTTAAATTTACATCACCATCATTCTGGGCCCAGCGGCGTGGCCTAGCAGCTAAAGTCCTCGCCTTGAAAGCCCCAGGATCCCATATGGGTGCCGGTTCTAATCCCGGCAGCTCCACTTCCCATCCAGCTCTCTGCTTGTGGCCTGGGAAAGCAGTTGAGGACGGCCCAATGCATTGGGACCCTGCACCCGCGTGGGAGACCCGGAAGAGGTTCCAGGTTCCCGGCTTCGGATTGGCGTGCACCGGCCCGTTGCGGCTCACTTGGGGAGTGAATCATCGGACGGAAGATCTTCCTCTCTGTCTCTCCTCCTCTGTGTATATCTGGCTGTAATAAAAATGAATAAATCTTTAAAAAAAAATAAATTTACATCACCATCATTCTAACATCAAAACGTGTATCTTCAGCACATTACAGGATGCCCACAAAGGGAACTATGCATCAAACAAATAAGACCAGGCACAGAAATATCCCTTAATTGTAAAGACACGTCATTCCACACATTACTGTCAATAAAGAGAAGTCCAGAATTCTTGAGCCAACTGTACTCATTTGTGGAATATGGCCTCCTACACAACTGCAGACACTCTGAAATTCATCGTGGCTAGAGGAAGTTAGATAACAGACCTCCCGTCAACGGCCCCTCTTTTTCTCTCAGGCATTAATATGGAAAAACCATAGCAGCCCTGCAGTGGTTTCTAGATCTCTCTGATGGGGGAGGAAAAAAAAAAAAAAAAAAACTCAGTCTAGGTCTATGACAACAGCAAAATTTAAAAAATAAAGGATATTGTTCTTAAGAACTCCCCTGACCCACAATCTCTTCTTAATACAATCATAATAGATCAGGTAGGCTAGAAAGTAGCTGCTTCTTGTCTCTGCAGAATTAGGTTTATTCAGGTACAACCATGCCCAGACATAGGAAGCTGCAAGCCAAAAAAAAAAAAAAAAAAAAAAAAAGACTCAAAGACAGACTCTAGCTTTCTTTCACATGAAATTTCATGGTTCTTAAAGGATATCAAGGCTAAAAACTACCAAATAACGTTATGAATTCATTTTCTTTTCTGTCTTATCCTTTTAGCAGTGTCTCTGCATTCAGGCCTATGTCGTCACACAATGAGAGGCACATCTATATTCCTGAAGGCGCCAGCAATCACGCTACTCACCACTCAAACCGGAAACGGTCTGAGTTATCCCATCTTTTCTGTACTTAAAATCTTTGAAGCACTTTTCTTTCTATTTAGGGAATTTAAAAATTGGGATTAAAGAGTGGCCTAGAGCCTGGCGTGATGAATCAATGGTTAAATCCTCCACCTTGCAAATGCCAGGATCCCATACGGGCACCAATTCCTGTCTGCTTCACTTCCCATCCAGCTCCCTGCTTGTGGCCTAAGAAAGCAGTAAAGATGGCCCAATGCTTTGGGACCCTATGCTCACATGGGAGACCCAGAAGCTCCTGGCTCCTGGCTCCTGGCTTTGGACTGCCTCAGCTCTGACCACTGCAGTCATTTGGGGAGTGAACCAGCGATGACAGATCTTTCTGTGTCTCCTCTCTTTCTGCAAATCTGCCTTTCCAATTAAAAATAAAAGTAGCCTGCTCTGATTCTTTCTTTTTTTAAAAAAAGATTAATTTATTTATATTGTAAAGTTAGATATACAGACAGGAGGAGAGACAGAGAGAAAGACTTTCTGTCAGCTGGTTCACCACCCCCCAAGTGGCTGCAATGGCTGGAGCTGAGCTGATCCGAAGCCAGGAACCAGGAGATTCTTCCAGATCTCCCACGCAGATGCAGCTCCCCAAGGCTTTGGGCCGTCCTCATCTACTTTCCCAGACCAAAAGCAAGGAGCTGGATGGGAAACCGAGCCACCAAGATTAGAACCAGCGCCCATATGGGATCCTGGAGCATGCAAAGCGAGGACTTTTGCTGCTAGACTACCATGTCAGGCCCTGCTCTGATTCTTTAAGCTTTCATGTTAACATAAATATTAGTTCTGAGTATTTAAAAGGTTACATAATTTATCTGTAAGTACGGACAGAAAATGAGGTTGCCAGTACACAAAGGTATCTACTTGAGATCCACTATCAGAAGCCAATTTGAGAGAAGCTTGAGCAAGAGTCTTTCCCAAGGCTGTATAGAGGTGGAGGCAGAGGGTAGAGAAGATCCAAGCTGCTCACAGGAAACACTGCGGACACTGGAAAAGCAGAGGAAGTGGTTTGTTTATCTTCCCCCTCCACCCTTTTTGCGAAAGTTTGGAGTAGTAGAACAAATACTGATGTGAGTATTGACGTAGTCACTTATTAACTGTGTGGCTTTAGGCAAGTCGAGTTTCTCTAAATTTCAGCTTTCCACACTTCATTAGTAAAATGATAAAACAACATGTGCCACTGCCAATTATAGAGGATAGCTATGAAGCTCAAATTAAATCAAGCATAAGCTCAAAAGCCCTAAAGAAATGTAATTTCTGTAAGTGATTCTTTGAGTAAGAGTATGCTCTGGAGGGGCTTTCATAGTCGGCATTTTAACAAACGTAGGAAGTTATTCATTCATTTACTCAATATTTACTGAGTGCCTGATAAAACCCCAGGCACTGTGCTTAATACGCTGGGGAAACACAATGAACAAGAGCCAAAAGCTTAAGTATGGTCAAGTGGCCATGAGGTGTGCGAGAACAAGGAGAGAAATGTACAATGTCGGCAGCAGGGAGTACTATGATGAAATGGCAGAATTAAGGAAAGCAAATGATGCAGGTAGCCAGGGAAGGCTGTGTAAAGAGACACCTGACTGTTTGAGGGAACAGGACCGTTTATTTGGCAAGCGTGAGAACAAGCCAAGGATGCTTGTGCAATGGGAGCTCAGATCTGAGGTGAAGAGGAACAGGAAAGAGATCAAGGGTGGGAGGCAGCACAGCTGGGGCTTATAGGTCATACTAATCGCAACTTTAGGAAAGCCAGTGGGGTGCGGGTGGAGTAAGAAATAATCAATAGAGTCCTAACACAGATTTACCAAGTCCTACTGTGAGGCAGAAACTATGCTGAGTTACAGACTGCACAAAAGACACTTCACCTGCACTTCCTTCAGATAGTCCTGTATAGAAAACAGTTAAGGAAATCAACTTACAGTATAAAGTTTGGTAAGCATAAGACAAAACTCAGAGACCTGAAGAATGAGTAAAAATTTTCTAGATTCTTATTTCTATCCAATCTAATGTCTTATCCTGGATTCCGAATATAGGAATGGGTGGAGTGGGGTATGGGAAGATATATAGTCATTCTTGGTTGTAAGATAAAGTGTATTTTTTATTACAGTCATAGTAAAAGAAAGTTTCAAAGTTTGTACTTTAACCACATAAAGGAATACATGCTAGCTTGGAAGCAATGGTAAAACACTATGAAGCTTAAAGTTGAAAAATGCTGTGATCAGATTTTATGAGAAAGAGAACTTTTTCCATTTGTATCTATGTTGTGAAAGATGACTTTGTGCAGCAATGTGAACTGGAAGGGAACAGGACTGGAGCCAGGAATTCACATATTTGGCTACTGTTTAATCTAGGCAAAGGAGGATGATAAGAAAGCCAGTATGGTCAACAGATGTGGCTAAAGAAACAGAGCTGAATCTATGGGATTCAGCTCTGGCAATGATGACAAAGAAGGAATGAAGACTTGTTTCTGCCTTGTTCAGGTGGTGATGCCGACTGCGTTCCAAAGACAGGGAATGCGCAAACTAGAGCAAATCTGGGGAGAGATGAAGTTCAGTCTTTAAACTGTTTTCATTGATACAACTTTAAGCCATGAAATTAAATACAATAGGTAACAAACGGTAGCATAGAAAGACAAGGCCCAGAGGAGAGAGGCCTGGTCCAAATAATTAATTGAAGACTGATTATCATAGTGATCATGTTAGTTATGGCAGTAGGTGAAGAACAAATAATTTAAAGGATGATCAGAGAATAAGAAATCTGGCAGGTAATACTAAAAAGGTGCATCCAGAAGGCAAAGTGAAAACTGGGAATGTGGTGTTTCACAGAGAAAAATGTGTTTCAAAAAGAAAAGTGACTTAACAATAAGAGACCAGAATGAAGAAATGAGCCCAAGACTGATAAGATACTTCATCAAAAAATACAGAAGACACATAAGCACATGGAAAGATATTCATTATCGTAAGTCACTGAGAACTGCAAATTAAAATGAATTATGGGCCCAGTGCAGTTGCCTAATAGCTGACGTCCAGGATCCCTAATAGCACCAGGATCCCATATGGGTGCTCCACTTCCCATCCAGGTCCCTGCTTGTGGCCTGGGAAAGCAGTTAAGGTCGGCCCAAACCCTTGGGACCCTCCACCTGCATGGGAGATCTGGAACAAACTCCTGGCTCCTGGCTTCAGATTGCTCAGCTCTGGTCATTGCGGCCACTTGGGCAGAGTGAACCAGTGGAAGATCTTTTTCTCTGTCTCCTCTCTGTGAATCTGCCTTTCAATAAAAATAAATAAATCTTAAGAAAAAAAAAAGATAAAATGGGAGTTTCTTATGAAAGTAACCATATCCTAATCACCAGCAACTGTTGTCTTTGATATTTACCCAAATGAACTGAAAATGTATGTCTATGCAAAACCTGTATGAAGATGTTACAACAGCTTTATTCATAACTACCAAAATAAAGAAGCCACAAAGATTTCTATCAGTAAGTGAAACAATAAATAAACTATGGAATATTTAAACAATGAATATTATCCAGTCATGAAAAGAAAGGAAGGAATCTTTTATGCATATTACTAAGTGAAAAAAGCCAAAGCAACAAGGCTGCATATTGTATGTTTCCAACCGTCTGGCATCCTGGAAAAAGGCAAAACTACGGAGATGGTAAAAGGACCTGTGGTGGCCAGCAGTGTGGAGGCCGGGAGGCGTGAACAGACAGAGCACAGACAACATTCAGGACAGTAAAACTACTCTGCAGGATACTGTAATGCAAGATATGTGTTATTACATATGTCAAACCCCATAGGATGTATAGCACCAGGAATGAATCCTAATGCAAAGTACTGACTTGGAGTGATACCACTGTGCCAATGTAGGTGTGAGCATCCTATCTAAGCCCATTTCTGATGGGGATGTTGATAGTGGGGAAAGATTGTTGCAGTGGAATTGCCAAAGTGTTCAGTGAAATTCTGTACCTTCTGTGAACCTAAAACTGCTCTAAAATATAAAGTCTAGCTTTTAAAAGAACAGAATGCTCAAGTGCTTAACACTGCTGGACAGTTACTGTGATAAAGATGAGGGATCTAAGCATCCCTGGTGATTCCAGCCAGAGGAATCCACTGGCCACCTCTGCTTCCATTTATAGTAAAATTGCAAAGATTTACATCTGTTTCCTTCCGTTTTCCTTCCTCCACTTCTTTTCTGCTGTATCCACATGATTTAGGCTTTTGTTCTGGTCCCTCCACCGAAGCTCCTCTTTTCTAACTCCAACACTGTTCCTGAGGGCCTCTTGGGTGACAGTGCAGCAGCAGCTCCCACCGCTCCTCATTCCCTCCTCCTTCGAGCAGTTTCACCACTGTTTTTCCAGGGCAGCAAACTCTGGCTCACCTTCCTAACCATTCTTAAGATCCCTCTTCATCTTTTCAATCTCTAAATGTTGGTGTCTTCCAGAACTTAGTCCCTGGACCACTTTATTTCTTTAGAAGCACTGCCTAAAAAGTGATCTCACCAAATAACTTTAAATATTATCTGTGCACTGATGATTCCCATACGGATATCTCTTCCCGCCCGATTATCTCCAAATTTCAATTTTTTTTTTAAAGATTTATTTTATTTTCATTACAAATTCAGATATACTGAGAGAAGGAGAGATAGAGAGGAAGTGGAGCTGCCGGGATTAGAACCAGCGGCCATATGGGATCAAGGCGAGGACCTTAGCCACTAGGCCACGCTGCCAAGCCCGATTATCTCCAAATTTCAACTGCCTATATAGTGTCTCAATCTAGATGTCTCATGGGCATCACAAACCTAACATAGCTAAAACATCTCTCCAAAATGTCAGTGTTCTTCATTCATCCACATCTCATCAGCCATAAATCCATCCTTCCAGCTGCTGAGGCCAAAAATCCTAGAGTAATCCTTTATCAGTGACTCTAACAGTAGATACTGTCAGAGCCAGACCACCTGGTTTCAAATTCTAGTTCAGCCACTTAGTAGCTGTGTTATCTTGAAAAAACTGCTTGACCTCTCCGGCTTCGGTTTTATCACCTATACAATGGAGATGACAACAGTATGTATCTCCAGGGTTGAGACAATATCAATTAAATAAACTGACGTTTTTAGAGGCTTTGAGCAGCGTCCTGCCACAAAGCATGCAGCATCTCCCCCATCTGCTACTTCTCAGTGCTTTCACCCACACATCCTAGTCGGAACCAGTCAGCAAGCTCAGCTGGCTGGTTATAAAAGCCTTCTACTGACTGATCGTCTTCCTTCAGCCCCTGTGCCTTCAGAACACTGGCAAAACAGTAGGCACAATACTCTTTATTAAACAAAAGCCACTGAGAAATTCTTTCAGCTTCTTTGTGTGTGTGAAAATTTTAATAAGACTTGGGAAAAAAAAAAAACAAGAGTAAAATTATGTCACCCTTCTGCCCACATCCTCCAATCGTTTACTTTTCATTCAAAATAAGAGCAAATGTCATTCTTTTGAAAGATTTATTATTTTACTTCTTCGGAAAGCTAAGTTAGAGCGAAAGAGAGAGAGAGAGAGAGAGAATCTTGACCTGCCGGTTCACTTCCCAAATGGCCCCAAGAGCCAGTCTGGGCCAGCCTGAAGCCAGAGCCAGGCACTTCACTGCACGTGGCTGTAGGGTCCTAAGGACTTGGGTCATCCTCCACCATATCCCAGGTGCATGAGCAGCAAGCCAGTGGGTGTGGAGCCAGCGCTCATTGGGGATGCAGGTGTCACAGGCAGTGGGTAACCCATTACGCCAGAACACCAGCCTCATCATCTGAAGTGATTTTATACAGACTGGGGCTGAAATTTAAGTTCCCTCTTACCTCTCTGACCCCACTTCTCTTACGCCCATGATTCCTTCCCTTCTAGCACACAGGCCTTCTTCCACTTGCTTTCACCCTTTTTTCACTTAAAAAAAAAACCATAAGAACACTGGGTTGGCAATCAAGTCACTTCCCCCTACATATGTCTATACTTGCGGATCCTTTTGCTGGGACTCCACAGACTGCACAGCTCACTCTTACCTTCCTTGTTCTTCCTTGCTAAAATGTTACCTTCTCAAGGGAGGGGCTCTGTGCCTATTCCTTTTCAAATCACCTGCCAACCACTATCCTAAACTTCTCCTATTTATTTTTTTCACACTGCATTTATCATTATTCAATATACTAGTAAGTCAGATTCTAAGAATACTGAAATCCAGTCCAAGTTCTACCTATTCAATCTAAAATACAATTGTGGGCCTGAAACGGTAGCTAAAGTATTCGCCTTGAACACGCCGGGATCCCATATGGGCACCAGTTCTAATCCCGGTGGGCCTCCTTCCCTTCCAGCTCCCTGCTTGTGGCCTGGGAAAGCAGTCAAGGACTGCCCAAAGCCTTGGGAGCTTGCACTCACGTGGGAGGCCTGGAAGAAGCTCCTGGCTCCTGACTTTGGATTGGCTTAGCTCTAGCCATTACAGCTGCTTGGGGAGTGAATCATTGGACTTAAGATCTTCCTCTCTGTCTCTCCTCCTCTCTGTACATCTGACTTTCCAATAAAAACAAAATAAATCTTAAAAAAAAAATTAGTCATTATGCTTACACTTTGTAGAACCTAAGTTTTCCCTTAAAATGAAAAAGGAGCTGTGTTGTGTGTGTACCTTTCAGTAAGAGATTGTATGTGCATATAAACAGTGATCAATATTACAAATTCCAGTTATCTGCTATCTATTTTTTTCTTTCATATATATTTTTTAAATTTTGAATTCTATGATACAATTATGTGGGGGTCTGAGACTCGCCCCCCCCCCCAATTCCTACCTCCCTGGTATGTGGTATGGTTTTTTTTAAACCCTACATTTTTTAACTCTACTGCTTTCTTACTTAAAAAGTATTTTTGAGTTTGGCTGATTAACAGTACAGAAGTAAAAAATGAAGTAGTAACTTCAGATACAAAACCCATTTTATCCTTGGAACAACATCATAGCTGATTCAAAGTAAATGGAAATACTATTCTTTAAAGGGGACAGGAACAAGACAGCAATACAACAGAAACACTCACTGCATTGCCCCCCGACTCCTTACATACATTATTTAATTTAATCCCTACGGTAACAGCCTTCACAAACATTTAGCTAATTTATTGGCAAGGAAACTAAGGCTCAGACAGATGCAGGAATGTGCAGAGCCTAAATTCAAACCCAGGCGGGGCTAAAGTCTACATCATTACTTTCAGGAGGTGCTAGGTCAGCAAACTGGTATTACGGCTGCTAATGCGCCATTTATACTCGATCACTAAATTCCTAGGATATTTTTACATGTTTAACTTTCCATGAACCCAGTCCCAGCTGTGTACTGACAATCGCCTTACCTGTGGACATAAAAAACGGGATGCGGAACTTTCCGCTCAGCACCCGGGCCCGCAGGTTCTGCAATGTGCTCCCATCAAATGGCAGGGCACCACACACAAGCACATAGAGGACAACTCCAAGGCTCTGTATCCCAAATAGAGAGTAAGAACAATTAATCACACCAGAAGAGGCCACTGCGACGGACACATAAAGAAGGTGATTCTTACACAAGGGAACAGAATAAATGGTTTCATCTTGTTTTTTTGAGAAATAATATGTGGCACTGTCCAGAACAATCACTTATACAATAGTTCACAGTTTCATTGGCTTCCAGACTGGGGTAACATACCAAATTAACTGGGGGTAACATACCAAATTTCTTTCAGTACTCATCCTACAGGGGAAAAGCAAATGGAAACAACAAAAACAGTTTTTGGTCCTTGTCAAGTACATTCAGCCATACTGGCCTTGGGGATTCTTGTGAAAATGCAAAGTGGGGAGTTTGAAACCCATGGCTCAGCCTGTAAGAAAAGTGCTTAGAAAAGACTCTGTTCAAATTACTGGGAATTGGAACAACAGATGATCATGATCTCAATTTACAGGCAGCATCAGGTGCCTTCAAGGATGAGGGCAGTGTTATCAGCCAAGGATAACTAATGCTTTGGAACATCAGCAAAAGCAGTTACTTACCCAGATGTCCACTTTGGGCCCATCATATTCCTTTCCTTCAAAGAGTTCAGGTGCGGCATAGGGGGGGCTGCCACACCAGGTCTTCAACAGCTGCCCAGGAGTGAAGAGATTACTGAAGCCAAAATCTAGAAAGGTAAATTGGAAACAATTCATTTTATCATCATGCCAACTCTGGTTTCTAGTTCCTAGAGGAAAGGATCCAAACCATAAAGCTTGAATTTCAAATTAAAAAAAAAAAAGATTGTTTAGAAATGGCTGACTTCTAATCTTGAAAAAAATGATTAAAATGATACAGATGAATTGGTATGCAAAAGATACCAGTTTCATTAAAAGTAAACATGATTGGCTTATATGAGCAAAAATAGCATGATTCTCTTTTTAAACCACGGCTCACTAGGATGTGTGATACTTAGAGCTTAAGAACAAAAATAGGGCCCAGCATGATGCCCTAGTGGCTAAATCACTGCCTTGCATGGGGCTGGGAGCCCATAGGGGTGTCAGCTTGTGTCCCGGCTGTTCTACCTCCCCATCCAGCTCCATGTTTGTGTCCTAGCAAAGCAGTAGAGGATGGCCCAATGCCTTGGTACTCTGTACCCCCCTGGGAGACTCGGAAAAAGCTCCGGGCTCCTGGTTTCAGATCGGCTCAGCTCCGGCTGTTGAGGCTACTCAAGGAGTGAACCAGTGGATGTAAAATTTTTCTCTCTGTAAATCTGACTTTCCAACAAAAAATTAATCTTAAAAAAAAAAAGAACAAAAATGAAACTGAATGGTTGATAGTAAAACCACATCATAATCAGAAAATACACCTAAGTATATTCAGGTAAATACAGGATTTTCATATTATTTTTGCTTCTTATATTTAAGACCACTCAAAAATTAGACAAAGTGACAGTATTGTTAGGACAGCCTATTCAAAAAACTTTAACCAGGAATGATTGCATTTTAACTCCAACCCTTCGTACTTAACTCCTTTTCCTTTTTCTCTTATGTTTTGTTTTTTTTTTTATCTTCCTTCCACCTCACATTTGAAGAGGAATTGGTAGGAGGGGGTGAGTCATAAGAAGAATGTTAACAAAATGAACAAGGATGACAGGTCAAAGGATGGAGAGTAACTGACAGATAAATGCTGTTATTTATGAACCACACTCCCTACAACTACAGCATTCCAAAATGCTAAGGACCTGCCTACCCTTGGGAATCCTTTCCTCCTTTGCTAGCTTTGTCTGCCTCTGACAACCCTGTCTCCTTTGCCTTTTCTTTCCTTTCACCTTTTCCAGAAGGACTTTTTATGATTTGAACTACCCTCCTTGTTCTGTATTTTCTCAGGGCTCACTTGTTTGGAAATAATTAATCAAGTCTGTGTGTCTGGTCCTAGTACTGCCTGAAGTTGCTGGCATGAATGTTTAATACGTGCTTGGAAATACACACCATAAACCGATTTTTCAAGCACAAATCTCCTTTTCCAGTGATGTTCCTTCCCATTCTCATCAACAGTATTACAATCTCTGTTACCAGGACCACTGCAGTTAACTTTTTTTTAATTCCTTTCTTCCTACCATTTCCCATGTCAAGCTGGTAAAACAAACTCTAACTGCTTGTACCCCTAGCAAGTGTGCCTTGAATCCATCTCCTTTCTATTTCCATTCCTACCATCTCAGCTCAATCTTTCTCATTGCTTGGCTAGACCAAAGCCATGATTACGCCCTATGCCTATTTCATTTCCCACTAAGCCATCACAGCATAGTGAATGTTACACAATTCCGATCCTATTACCTCCTTGCTCAAAAACATTTGGCAGCTCCTTTCTGCTTACAAAATAATCTTAACCTCTTACACTGTTATTTAAGGTTCTTTACAACCCAGCTCCACCCAACCTTCCTAACTTATCCTGGCCATGATAGCATTACACTATTCATATCCTGTGTTTACATGCCTTTCTTTGTAATTTCCTCCCTGTGCCATGTCTTTTCCTTTCTTGTCCATTTTTAAACATTACCCATTTTCAAGGCTCGGTCAAATATTACTTCCTGTATGAAGCCTTAACTAACAGAAAATACCTTGTCAACGGTTTCCTCCTCTGTGTCCATAGTGCCTTGTTTATAACTCTACATCCCAATTATCACTCTTCCTTATATTACACTTGCTGGATTATGTGTTTGTACTTCCAGTGAATGGAAGGAGCACCGTTTGATATAATCTTGGTTTCCACACAGTGTTTTTAATACATAGCAGTGACTTGAGAAAAGATCATTACACTAAACTGCAATAAAATCACTGGGCCAGTCCTCTCATCACCTCTTGTCTACTAGAGCCTTCTCCTACTGGCAATGGCAGCTGGCCAGCTACTACTAGAGCCTCCGCCTCCCAACCATTCCTCCTAAGAATCTAAAATTAACTTACTGATCACAGAGAGCCTGGAGGTCAGGGCCACAATTAGAATCATTAGAGTTCCAAGAAACCAAGTACTCTCATTCATCAAATGAAACGAATGCTGCTTCTGTGAAGCCTTCTTGGATCTCCTGTAATAAATGTCCCCTAATTTCTGTGTACTCTCCATTATTTTGTATAATATATGTGTGTATGTATATTATATGTGTATATATATACATAAAAGTATACATGTGTACATTTATTAAGTACCTACTGAATATATACATATGTGAATATATGTGTACACGTGTATATACATATATACATATGTATATATGTAAATGGTAGTACAGTAGGTACTTAATAAATACTGGCTATACAGGAGCCCTAAGCGGTCCACAGAAACAGAAGAACAGTAAACTTCCTTTGGGACTAGGGAGAGGAGCTTTCTCTGGTCCTTGCTTGACTCCAACTTTGGGTCCCCACCCTCTCTTGCAATGACCATCAGGATTGCTCCGGAACCTCCTCAAAACAAACAAACAAACAAACAAAAAACTAGAAATAGAAAATAACAAGAAAAGCTTAGAATCAGACAGGAAACAGCATGGATTCACATATACCTTACTAGGTAGGACACAAATGATTAGTTACTCCTCACTAGGGTATTGAAGATTTCTCTGCATACCCCTCCTAAAACTGTTCTGCACCTCAACTGTTGACAAAGGCCTTGTTAGAGTTATAAGCCAGTTTAGGCTACCCTAAAAACTGCCAGGTTCAGCAACATTATACTTCAACACTTTATTATAAACTGCTAAATACTAAAATGAAAATAGACACAAGACAGCTGAATAGTACCCTATTGCCATTTAGAGGTGTATAGAAGCTGGTTGTATATAAACTAGAACTGAAATGTCAATGTAGTAGGCACAGGATGTGGTTAAGAACTTGCATTTTTTAAACATATTGGTTACTGAATACTGTGTCAATTAATTCCATAATGTTGTAAATTGTTGTTGATGCTATGTTAGGGCCTTTAATTGATCAGGATGATATTCTGCCAGCTCTACCTTCAGACCAGAGATGGTCTCACCAAGAAACCGATGAATTTATCTGGACAATGAGATGCTGGACTCTATGCTTGGTATATGCTTGCAATGAAAGAATCTTGACTGAATTTGAACTACAATACTCTAACAAGGTGGAGGAATCCACTATGGGGGGAGGGCAAGGGGAGGGGTTGGGGGAATCCCAGAGCCTATAAAACTGTGTCACATAATGCAATGTAATTAATAATAAAAAAAAAGAAACGACTTTGAATGGAAAAAAATTTCTTTCTCTAATTCTGCATCTTTCCCTGCATCTTCACCTTTCAAATAAATAATAACATAAATATTAAAAATAAATAAATAAATACTGGCTATGATTTAAACTGGATTTAAAACTCTATCAAGTGACCAACACCACCTGAAACACTGTAATTTACATCTAAGTCTGTATACACATGGAACACTGTTTAGGTTTTTTTCCCTAAAAGTATAAGAATGGGCTGACAAAACTCTAAATAAGACTCAGCAAAGCAGATGTCTTGGGGAACATGTGGAAAGATTTAATTATTTTCCATTAGTCTGCAAAGACTTTCACTGAGTCATTTTCTATAACTGGACTTCTTCTTCTTCCTCAAGGCAGATGGAAATGCAGAGGATTCCGTTCTACCTGACAGATGTTGACACTGGTGTGTCTGAACAGCCAAGTCCAAAAGAATGAACTGTGGTGCTTTTTTATTTGCATCTTGAAGAGAGAACATAGTAAGATAAGGAATGGTTAAAATCAGCTGATTTTTTTTTTTAAAGATTTGAAAAGTCAGATATACAGAAAGGAGGAGAAACAGAGAGGAAGATCTTTTGTCCGATGATTCACTCTCCAAGTGCTTCAACAGCCAGAGCTGAACCAATCTGAAGCCAGGAGCCAGGAGCCTCTTCCAGGCCTCCAACGTGGGTGCAAGCTCCCAAGGCTTTGGGCTGTCCTCGACTGCTTTCCCAAGCCACAAGCAGGGAGCTGGATGCGAAGGAGGCCCACAGGGATTAGAACCGGCACCCATATGAGATCCTGGCACATTCAAGGTGAGGACTTTAGCCGCTAGGCTACTGTGTCGGGCCCTAAACCATATGATTTTAAATTTTCCCAACAGCACTTTAAAATTTGCAGGCAACTGCTCATTTTGAACTCTGCATGCTCCGCCTATGAGCAGTAACCTTTCCATTCTAGCAAGAAGGAGAAGGCACAGACTTAATAGTACGTGCCTGTTCACCCATCCACCTAAGAGGAAAGCTTCACAAAGAACACCAGAGCAAACTAGACTCAGCCACGGAGGCAGGCTGACTACTCAGGTTTTTATGAGAAATGAGCCTGGTTAATGAATGATTTAACAGCTAGATGTACACTCTGGGGAAGCAGCTGCTTCTACTGGGCATTACAGTCAAATATCTGACTTCAAGAATTAGGCCCAATGGCCCAAATCAAAATCTCATAAATATTCAACAACAAATTGTCCTGGCTTACTCTTTTTTATGTATTATTAAGATTTATTTAATTTTATTGTAAAATCAGATATACAGAGAGCAGGAGAGACAGAGAGGAATATCTTCTGTCCAATGATTCACTCCCCAAGTGCCCGCAAGGCTGGAGCTGAGCCAATCCGAAGCCAGGAGCCTCTTTCGGGTCTCCCACAAGGGTGTAGGGTTCCAAGGCCCTGGGCCATCTTCGACTGCTTTCTCAGGCTACAAGCAAGGAGCTGGATGGGAAGTGGGGCCATTGGGATTACAACTGGCAAACATATGGGATCCTGGCTTGTGTCTGGCAAGGACTGTAGACATTAGGATAGTGCGCTGGGCCCCAGGCTTAGTCTTTTAAAAAAGATTTATTTCCCTTTTCTTTTTTTTTTTTTAAAGATTTTATTATTACTGAAAAGCCGGATATACAGAGAGGAGGAGAGACAGAGAGGAAGATCTTCCATCCGATGATTCACTCCCCAAGTGAGCCGCAACGGGCTGGTACGCGCCAAACCGATGCCGGGACCAGGAACCTCTTCCAGGTCTCCCACGTGGGTGCAGGGTCCCAATGCTTTGGGCCGTCCTCTCCTGCTTTCCCAGGCCACAAGCAGGGAGCTGGATGGGAAGTGGAGCTGCCGGGATTAGAACCGGCACCCATATGGGATCCCGGGGCTTTCAAGGCGAGGATATTTCCCTTTTCAAAAGGCAAAGTGACAGAGAGAAAGGAAGAGACGAGAGACAGATTCAATCCACTTGTTCCCTTCTTTGATGGGTACGACAGCCAGGGCTCAGTTAGGTGGAAGCCAGAAACCAGAAACTCTGTCTGGGTCTCCCTCCCACATGGGCGGCAGCAACTTGTGCGCCAAAGAGCCAGATTGGGAAGCAGCATGGACTCAAACTGGTACTCTGATATGGAATGCTGGCATCACAAGCATCAGCTGAACTGGCACACTGGCACACAAGCGCACCAGCTGAACTCACTGTGCCACAATACCACACTGAGCTTAACATGATCTGGGTCAGGCTCAGTTTCCATATACATATTATGAACTGAAAGTTTCACTGAAAGTGCATCACTGCTGTTTGTCTTCCCTACTAGTGGCTCTTTTAACAGTATTTCACATTCATTTTCACTACTGCTCTACATCTTGTAAGATAAAATTCTGGTCAGGTCACTGTTCATTTAGCAAGAACATTTCCTAAAAAATTTACATCCCTGCAGGAGAAACCCAAATTAGTAACAATCCCTTTCAATCCAACTTCAGAGACTGGATAACTGGGATAGGGGAATAGCTCCTCTTTATTCTTTTAGTTGTTTGAATTTTGCTACACATTGTAAGGGAAGTGGAAGGAAAAACTAGAACAAACAGAAACACAAAATACTCTATTTGGGGCTTGTTGGAAGTTTTGGGAAGCACTAGGGCAATGTTGGGATATGTGGTAGTAAGGGCAGGGTGCATAGGGAACAGGTACATATGGAATAGCATACTAAGATTCTGGTTGGCTTAAATCATCTACATGTAAACACAACAGAAAAATGACCCAACTTGGGAGAGATAATCTCATAACAAAAATTAGTATAATTCACCCCTCCGAAAGTTTGTATATTTAAAAAAGCTGGCTAAAATAGCCATTGCGGCAGTAAGTTAGGCCAATACTCAGGACACCTGCATTCCACACAGGAGGGCATCACTGTGCTTTGGATTCAGCTTCCTGCTCGTGCATTCTAGGAAACAGCAAATAACAGCGCAAGTACTTGAGACCCTGCCGCCCAAGTCCAGGGCTCTTGGTTTCAGGCTGGACCAACTCAGCTCTTGCAGGGATTTGCAAAATACAATGGCAAATGGACAATCTCTCTCTTTAACTCTGCCTTTCAAGCAGATGAAAATAAACATTACAAAAAAGTAATAAAAAGTGCCTAAGTCACAGCAATGAACCACAAACATAATCCAGATCCACGCTAAACCATTTAAAATGAATCATCTGAGAAAAAAGTACTTGTTTTCCAAGCTTGAGGACAATCAATAAATAAGAAACTGAGATTATTAGTTGAGCGGCTCCTGCAGGAGGGAGCTGGTATCCTGAGATGATCAAGGATCACATTGTCCTTGACTCATCTCTCCCACTACAATAGTTTTCCATTAGTTCAACAACTTAAATTATGAGGGATACAATTTAAAAGGTAGTTTTAAAGGACTTTCTTTCAAGTGCTACAGTCTAGCACCTTGTATTTATTAACTGATTGAGACAAGCATTATTTTTGCTTTATGTCTGGCAAAGCACAGTTCAAAGTTTATAAGGCTTCTAAAAATTAGTAAGAATTATGTGCTAAGGCTGTGGTGTAGTGGGTAAAGTCGCAGCCACTTGTGACATCAGCATCCCATATGGGTATGGGTCCTTGTTGTGGCTGCTCCACTTCTGATCCAACTCTGTGCTAATGCCCTAGGAAAGGAGTGGAAGATGACCAAGAGACTGGGTCCCTGACACCCATGGGAGACCCAGAAAAGGCTCCTGGCTCCTTGTTTCAATCTGGCCCAATCCTGGCTATTACAGCTATCTGGGAGTGAACCAGTGTATGGAAAATCTTTCTCCTTCAAATAAAATAAACTCTTTAAAAAATCAGTAAGAATTAAATACAATCTATAACGCTAACCTTGGAGTCCTCGAAGTTCATGTCCACACTGCATATTCAGCTTATTTATGTTTATGCTTAAATTTCAATGAACAGACGTCTCATAATTATTTTTACTATAGCTTTCAAATTCTTTGGGTTACAAAAATCTACTTAATCTTTCATTTTGCTATCAACAGTCAATCCTTTGCTCTGCTTACATAGTTTCGAAAAGTATACAAAACTTGAAACTTGAGGACTTGAGAACTTTCATTTTATTTGAAAGGCAGAGTCATAGAGAGAGCTCTCCCAACCACTGGCACAATTCCCAAATACCCGCAACGCTAGAACTAGGCCGGGTCAAAGCCAGGAACCCGAAACTGAATCCAGGTCTCCTGTGCAGGTGGCAGGGACCCAAATATTTGAGACATCACCTGCCGCCTTCCAGGGTGTGGTTTAGTAGGAAGCTCCAATTGGAAGCTGGGTTCGGTTCAAATCTAAGTACTCCAACACGAACTGTTGCTATCACAAGCAGCATATTCCCCATTAAGTCAAATATCAACCCCTATACTTCTTTAAAACCTACGCGTAGGGTAGGCATTTGGCCTAGTGGAGGGGAGAGCAGAGTGCATGGGCTTGAGTTATTATACCTCCACACTAATACCTCCTACAAGCTAATGTAGACCTTGGGAGGCAGCAGGTAATGATGGCTCAAGGAACTGGATTCCTATCACCCATGAGGGAGAACTGATCTGATGTTCCTGGTTCCAGCTTGGCCTGGCCTACTTCTGGTCCCTGTGAACACTCATCAATAGATGAAAGTCCTCTGATCCAGCTCTGCCTCTTCAAGGGGCAAAAAAATAAGGAAGCAAAAAAACTCATAAAACTTGAAACAGCAAAATGCTGTGAGCTTATTTAAGAATACAGGTTTTAAATGGTGACTGAGACAAAAACAGAAAGAGTAAAAATTATAACCACAAGATAACCGTTATATACGTGTCAAACTGACACAGAAACCAGGGAGAAAGATACTTTATTTGCAAGCTGCTTTTTCAAATGCCCAGAGAAGCTGATGAACCTGGGCAGAGTAGAAACCATGAGACAGAAAATCACCCTGGCCTCACACAAGGGTGGCAAGATCACAAGCACTTGGGCCTTCCTAAGCATCTAAGCCAGAAGCCGGATCAGAAGCCGAGGAGCTGGTACGTATCTGGTACTCTGATACTGGATTGTGTGTGAATAAAACGGTGGCTTAATCCACTAAGCCATAACACCTGCCTCACAATTAAAGCTTAAATTTAGACTTTAAAACATTGTCCTACAGAATAAGATCTACAATACTGAGAAGTCATGATTTTTAAATAGTTTTCAGGTATTAACACTAACACAAATACTTTATATCTTTTACTCTTTATTTATTATCAATGGCAAAGTTTTATTACCTACAGATTTAACATCTACATGATGAACATCCTGGGACAGGTATTCAGTATTTTTAAAGGGCTGACGCAATGGTTCCCCGTGAAAGTGCCAGCATCCCATGTAAGCACAGGCTCATGTCTCAGCTGCTCCACTTCCCATTCAGCTCCCAGCTTGTGGCCTGGGAAGGCAGTAAAGGATGGCCCAAAGCCTTAGAACTGTGCATCTGTGTGGGAGACTTAGAAGAAGCTCCTGGCTCCTAGGTTCAGATTGGCTGGCTCAGCTCCCAAGTGGTTGTGATCATTTCAGAAGTGAACCAGCAGATGGAATATTTTTCTCTCTGGCTCTCCTCTCTGCAAATCTGCCTTTTCTTTTTTTTCACGCAGAACTGAGTTTTTATTATTGTAGCAGGGTGGCCGTTGTCTCACAGGATGGCACACTGAGACAAAGTGAGGGTTTTTATACTTTTACAAAAACAGAGTGCCATAACCGTTGCAGGCACAGGGTAAGTCATTAGCTCTCCTGTGGGAAGAAAAAGACACTGCAACGTTCCAAGCGACAACAGAGCATGAGACACTGCGGCCAGGCCTTCAGTGACTCCAGCTCTTGCACATTCACAGAAGGTCCTCTCTTTACATCTCTCTTGGAATGTCTGCCAGGCATCCGCACCGCAAACTTCAAACTATCATCCGCTTGTTTTTGGATGGGCGTCTTCAAATCCTTACAGTCAATGTACATTATGAAAATAATGCATGGATCGTAATTTCTTATCATTAAAACGAACGCACCTTTTAATTCCATTTGGCCTGAACTTTTTGAAGTCTCCAGGAAATCACCAAGGTTTCTGCATGGGGCTGATTGTTTTGAAAAGGCTACAAGGTGTAAATTGTTAACAGTGTGCATCTATTTGGCTATAGCAAAACTAATCTCTTTTTAAAATATTCCATAGTTCGGGCAAAGCAGCGTGGTCTAGTGGCTAAGGTCCTCGCCTTGATCCCATATGGCCGCTGGTTCCAATCCCGGCAGCTCCACTTCCTCTCTGTCTCTCCTCCTCTCAGTATATCTAACAACTGAACTTGAGCTGTGGTTATGCAACAAGGTGGAGGAATCCACCATGGTGGGAGGGTTTGGGGAGGGGTGGGGAGAACCCAAGTACCTATGTAACTGTGTCACATAATACAATGTAATTAATGAAGTAAAATAATAAATAATTAAAAAATAAAAAGAACCAGCGGCCCTATGGGATCAAGGCGAGGACCTTAGCCACTAGGCCACGCTGCCGGGCCCTATTATTATTATTTTTTAAAGATTTATTTATTTGGCTGTTACATAATACCATGTAATTAATGAATTAAAAATATTAAATAAATTTTAAAAATTTATTTATTTTTATTACAAAGTCAGATCCACCGAGAGGAGGAGAGACAGAGAGGAAGTGGAGCTGCCGGGATTAGAACCGGCGGCCGTATGGGATCAAGGCGCTGCCGAGCCCTATTATTATTATTATTTTAATATTCATTTATTCATTAATTATATTGTATTACATGATATTATTATTATTTTTAAAAAATCTGCCTTTTCAACAAAAATAAATCTTAAAAAAAAAACACCTAAAACCCAACCATGTTTTAAAAGCATATTATAGTTGCTGTGTTCACGTCCTGACTCCAGTCTCAATCCATCTTTCTGCCAGGGCACACTCTGAGTGGCAGCAGGTGAGGATGCTTCAAGTAGCTGAGTCCTTGTCACTCAGGTGGGAGACCTGAATTAAGTTCTGGCTCTTAGTCTAACCCTAGCTATTGTGGACACTGGGGAAGTGAGCCAGTGGATGGAAGATCTCTGCCTCTGCCTTTCAAATAAACAAAAACAAATGAATAAAAACTAAATGACAAGTATTCTAAAGAGTTACAGGGCGGGGGTGGAAGGAGAAACCACACAAGAAACTGGTTACAAGGACACTCAAACCCACACAGCAGAAGCCAGATGGGTGGAGCTGTTCTCTTCATGTGGCCTACAGTCATTTATTTCTCCATTTATAAGTGGCTCTTGGGCCCGGCGGCGTGGCCTAGCGGCTAAAGTCCTCGCCTTGAAAGCACCGGGATCCCATATGGGCGCCGGTTCTAATCCCGGCAGCTCCACTTCCTATCCAGCTCCCTGCTTGTAGCCCGGGAAAGCAGTCGAGGACGGCCCAATGCATTGGGACCCTGCACCCACGTGGGAGACCCGGAGGAGGTTCCAGGTTCCCGGTTTCGGATCGGCGCGCACCGGCCTGTTGCGGCTCACTTGGGGAGTGAAACATCGGACGGAAGATCTTCCCCTCTCTCTCTCTTCCTCTCTGTATATCTGACTTTGTAATAAACTGAATAAATCTTTATAAAAAAAAAATAAGTGGCTCTTAACATAATTTGCTAAGTCTCTTTTCCAGTCCCCAACACCCTGGTTGGTTAGCATTTGTCTGTAAGCTAAAATGGCAACTTAAATCCCTTTCTCTAATCCAGAGCAGCACACTTTAATTTGAACCATATGTCTGTTTCCTAGGACAGTTGAAATCCTAGAGATTATTGATTTTAAAACTTGAAATTCTTTGTTCTAGGCAAGCCAAAGAGTTTGGAAGCTCTATAAGGTAGTAATATTGTACTCCTAAACATGACTATACCAGCAACCAAACAGAAGAAGGGGCCAAGGAGAAAGAATAAGGAATGGGCAGCACTGATGTAAGAGTTGGGACAGCTGCTACCAAGGAATTCTCTTATTCGGTCCACCGCTTCAGAGAAATACCCCTGACTTCATTTTGGCTGACCAAAGAATGATCCAAAGCAGATGTAAACAGACTAGGCACAAGCCTCGGCCAGCTCCAGCGTGCTCAGTGTCCATCAGGCAGTCTAACTGCAACTGGCAGCCAACCATGCTAAGGGGATCTGCGGCTTCTTTTCCTTGCTAAGTCAACAGCTTGGAAGCCGGGAGCTGAGAGCAAAAGTCAAGTGGCAAGGTAGGATTCTGAAATGAACCCCTCAGCAGAAAACACAGCTCTTTCATTTTCCCAAACCAGAAAGCTTCTGAGGGTTCACAATCCCAATGCTGCAAACTGCAATCAGAGAAGATTAGAACAGATACAATTTTGACCATCGGTTATTTCACAATGGACTTTTACAAATGCAAGGAGTTAGGGGGTGAGCTGTTAGATGTTCTAGCTAGAACCAAAGATCAACATTACTGTAAAGACAGTACACAAATAGCATTCAGACTGCAACATCAATTGTTACAATGGAACATGACACAGATAAGGAACTAATTCTACCTTTCTTAGCCAATGTTCTAGCAGTCATGTGACTCAAAGGCTTTATCTGAAATTGAGTAACAGTCAACTGTGTGGATCTCAGAATTTTGGCAGACAGGAGAGATGAATTTCAAACTTCTCAGGAGTGACAGAATTAGTCCAGTCTTAAAAAAAAAAAAAAGGTTTTGGGAAGTCCTGAGTATTTAGCAATCTCTCCAACCCCTGGCTGAACTTTCTGACCAGGACTTAAAAAACAAGTAATGCCAAAACTTACTGACTCACAGCCTACGCATACATACACAAAGAAAAATTCCTTTATGAAGAAAAATAAGTCAAGTAATATGCTTCTTTGGGGACGGGGAAGAGACAGATTTGTACCTGCATTAGAATGCCATTTCCATTGAGTTATTTTACACCTTACCGTTAAAATACCTTTTCATGTAGGATCACTGACCTGAATTTATTTATTTGTTTTACATTTATTTTATCTTAAAGGAAGAGTAAGAGAGAGAGAAAAAAGTTGATGAAGAGATATGTT
Organism: Ochotona princeps; assembly: GCF_030435755.1. Classification (NCBI taxonomy): domain Eukaryota; kingdom Metazoa; phylum Chordata; class Mammalia; order Lagomorpha; family Ochotonidae; genus Ochotona; species Ochotona princeps. Next base: position 72,613,503 of record NC_080835.1, on the reverse strand, counting down.
TCATCTGTTGGTTCATTCCCCAAACTGCCAAAATGACAGGGACTGGGTTAGGCAAAAGTCAGAAGGAATTCCACGGGGATGTCCAATGTGAGTGGCAGAGGCCCAAGTGTTTGAGCCATCTTCTGCTTTCCAGGGCAAATTAACAAGACACTAAATGGGAAGTTAAGCAGGGACACAAACTGGCATTCCAACCTGAGATGCCAGCATTACAGGCAGCAGCTCAAATAGCTGAGCCACCTATGTCAGCCCCTCATCGAAATTCTTGAAAAATAAGCACTACTTTTTAAAAAAGATTTTATTTTTACTTGAAAGGCAGAGTTACAGAGAAAAGAACAGCAGAGAGAGGTCTTTCATCTGATGGTTCACTACCTAATGGCCACAACAGACAAAACTAGGCTCATCTGAAGCTAAGAAAATGGTGCTTCTTCCTGGTTTCTCAAGTGGGTGTAGGGCCCCAAGGATTTGGGACCTCCTCTGCTGCCTTTCCAGGCCATTAGCAGGGAGTTAGATCAGCAGTGCAGCAGGCATGACATGAACTGGCATCTATATGGAATGCTGGCACTGCAGGTGTAGGCTTAGCCTACAAGCCCACAGCACCAGCCCCAACTGAATACTAACTGTATCAATTAGGACCACAGCAACAAAAACCTGTCAACCATTTAATTAGGTAAAGTGTTTTGTGGTTTTATTTTTTTTAACATTTAGTTATTTATTTTCAGTCAGAATTGCAGAGATGAGGAGAGAGAAAGAGATCTTTCATGCACTGGTTCACTCCCAGATAGCTGCAATGGCCAGTGTTGGGCCAGACTGAGGCCATGAACCAGGAGCTTCTTCCAGATCTCCACCATGGGTCACAGGGGCCCAACACTTGGGCAATTCTCCTCTGCCTTTCTCAGGCCATCAGCAGGGAGCTGGTTTAGAAGTGGGGCAAGCCCAACTCAACAGCCTTTAGTGGCTAAATCCTTGCTTTGCATGGGCCAGAATCCTATATGGGTGCTAGTTTGTATCCCAGCTGCTCTATTTCCCATCTGCCTCCCTGCTGGTGGCATGAAAAAGCAGCAGAGGATGGCCCAAGGCCTTGGGACTCTGCACCCATGTAGGAGACTCAGAAGAAGCTTCCTGGCTCCTGGCTTGGGATCAGCTCAGCTCTGGCCATTACGGCCACTTGAGGAGTAAACCAGTGGGCGGAAGATCTTTCTCTCTGCATCTCCTTCTCTCTATATATCTGGCTTTCCAAAAAAAAAAATCTTAAAAAAAAAAAAAAAGAAGTGGGGCATCCAGGACTAAAATCGGTGCCCTTTTGGGATGGCAGCAACTCAGGCAGCTTTACTAACCACACCACAATGCTGGCCCCAATAGGTTTGTTTTTAATATTGATCAGTAAACATGCTAAACAATTTTACCATGATTTTTACAGAATGCAATGAATCAAAATTCCCTTAAGTTCTCAAAAGACTCTAAGATACTAATTAGAAATACAGTATATGGGCAAAATAACAGTATTTTCCAAATTAAAAATGCATATGGTCTAATAAGAAAAAGTCTACTTTTGGAGAAAGGCCAATGTAAACTATTATTTAAGGACCTCTATGTTACTTATACCTAGAATTAAAAGTAGTTATGAAAATATTTGTTTAAATCAAGACCAACAGAATGAACATAATTAAAATGGGAGCAGGCAGGCCTGGCACAGTAGCCTAGTGGCTACAGTCCCCACCTTGCACACACTTGGATCCCATATTGGCACCAGTTTTTATCCCAGCTGCTCCACTTCCCATCCAGCTCCCTGCCTGTGGCCTTTGAAAGCAGACAAGGACAGCCCAAAGCCTTGAGACACTGCACTCACATGGATGACCTGGATGAAGCTCCTGGCTCCTGGCTTCAGATAGGCGCAGCTCTGTCCACTGCGAGCACTTAGGGAGTGAATCAGCAGATGGAAGATCTTCCTCTCTGCCTCTCCTTCTCTCTGTATATCTTTCCAATAAAAATAAATAAATCTTAAAAAAAAAAGGGGGGGGGAGCATACACCCAAAAAACAAATCATCTCTAAACTAATCAGCAAATGTAACATGAGTAGGTGCTCCCTAAATTTCCAATGGATCCCAATGTGTGTCAGTACAAGGTGAACAAGACAGACACACTACTATTCCTCAAGGAGTGTACTGATGCAAGTAGAAGAGAAACATATGAAACAATTGCACATTTAACTACCTAATTAAAATCATCCTATAGATTTTAAGGCAAGTTCAGGGGCAACTGGCATATAACAGAAAGATTCTATCGGGAGCTCAATCTTTCAGTATGAGAAAGAAAACCGAAGTTATACTAGCAGTGGAATACAGCGAGAACTTTAACTGCATTTCCCACTTTTCAGTATTCCCACTTATGTGACTCACCAACTCCTTTCAGCGGAATGAATCAGGCAGTGGGTGCCTGGCACTGTGTTAAGTTGTCTCTTGGGATATGCTGGCATTCCATTATCAGAGTGTCCTGTTCAACTCCAGTGACTCTGCCTCCGATTCAGCTTTCTATTACTGCCTAGCCTGGGAGGCAGCGATGAGAGCTGAAGTACTTGGTGGTCCCCACCACTCACATGGCAGACCTAGATAGTGTTGTGGGCTCCTGGTTTGGGCCTGATCCAGCCCTGGCTATCAAGGGCTTTTGGGGGAGTAAACAAGCAATTAGAAGAGCTCTCACTCTGCCCCTCTTCCCTTCAAATTCAAATTTTAAAAACCAATGCAGATTCTGAAAAACCTAATAAAGAAATTTTTAAAATAATTTTGTCATTTTCCATGATTTATGATAAAGTGACTTAGAGTTTACAAAAAAAAGGTTTTTTTAACATTAGTATGTTATTTTAGGACTGATTTGAAAAACCTTTGTGAATTTCATGACAGACTCATATTTTCCCATTTTACACGTGATTCACAATTTTTAATTACATGGTATTAAGAAAAGCATTAATTTCAAGTTTATATATCCTATTCATATTGGAAAAAGCCACTGGCTCCTTTACTTTCAATCCAGCTTCCTGCTAATGGCTGGGATAAAGCATTGGAATACGGCCCAAGTGTTTGAACTTGTGCACCCATGTGAGAAACTAGCATGGGGCCCTTGATTCTTGGTTTTGGTCTGGCCCAACCCTAACTTTTATAGCCATATGGGCAGTAATTTCAGCAGATTGAAGATCTCTCTCTATTTCTCTCTCTCCTCATTCCATTACCCCCTGCAGCTCTGCCTTTTAAATAAATAAAATATTTTTTAAAAAGCATAGCTTGAGCAAAGAAATCCAAAGATATGTATCTGACTGTTTTCTTAAAGAAAACTATGCCTTCTACTGTAGCAAATTAGTTTTGTTTCAGTTTGGCATTAACATTTTTTTTGGCATTAACATTTAAAAACATTATAGTCACTCTCTTTAAGATTATATTCACGATCCATAAAAATGAGAACCAGATTGTGAACTAGAGGAGATTCAAACAATATTTGCTACTTACTGAGAACCTACTAAAGTAATAAGCCTCATTCCTTTTGACAACCCTTTAATTTTTAAATTTCTGGTCACAACACAGGGAAGACTTTTTCAAAGTGAAGAAAAACACTTGGTAATTTGTCCATCCCTCCCCAACAGCAATTTTTCAATGAGCAGCTTAAGAAAAAAGAATATAGGGAATCAAGGTCTTAGGAAAAACATTTTCACACTTTCTATACCTACTAATAAGATTCAAACAACACTCTAAATGGACAAACAGTCCTCTTTTATAAGCATCTTAAATCAGAAAAGACAGGTAAGAGTAACTAAATTCCATCAATCATCCCTTGTTTGCCTGAGACTTTAAAAAAAAAAAACTGTCATTTTTGGGCCCAGTTCAGTAGCCCAACGGCAAAAGTCCACACCTTGCACACACCGTGATCCCATATGGCCAACAGTTCTAATTCTGGCCACCCCGATTCCCATCCAGCTCCCTGTTTGTGGCCTGGGAAAGCAGTCGAAGACAGCCCTTTAAAAGCCTTGGGACCTTGCACCCATGTGGGAGACCTGGGAGAAGCTCCCGACTTCAGATCAGCTCAGCTCCAGCCATTGCGGCCACTTGGGGAGTGAATCAACGGACAGAGATTTTCCTCCCTGTCCCTCCTCCTCTGTATATCTGACTTTCTAATAAAAGTAAATAAATCTTTAAAAAAAAAAAACTTGCCATTTTCTGCAGCTTCAGTAAGAAGTTGAGAAATTCATTTTCCTTTGTTCCAGATATTATTTGAGATGCAATTTTTACTTTATTCATCAATTATCCACACTGTTTCTATTTTAACTGAGAAAAGTATACATATTTATGGACACAATGTGATACTCCGATACACATCTACATTGTAGGACAACAAAATCAAGCTAATTGTCATTATATCACCTTACATACTGGTCAACCCACATTTTATTAAGCTGTGTCCAGAGTGGTCCTGAGACAAAGAGCAGTCTGAATGTTTGTGACATAATGGCAGGTGGAAAGCTCATGCATCCACTCCCCTCCATGCAATTCAGTTCAGCTGCCTTCTTCCCATAGGTGCGGGAGGCAGGTTCCCAGGGGTCCTTTCCTATGGCTGCATGCCTATTGCCTAACGCCGCAAAGCAAAGTTTCCATTTCCATTCTGCCCTCTGCTTCTCTCTTTTCTCTTTCTCTCTTTTTAAAAGTATCTATTTACTCGGGAGGCAGAGAGAAGGAAAGGAGAGACAGGGATGGGGGAGAGAGAGAAACAGAGAAAGAGAGAGAGAAAGAAATAGAGAAAGAGAGAGAGAGAAAGAGAGAGAAATACTCCCTTCCTTCTGTTGATTCCCTAACTGCCACTGAGCCAAAGCTGGTATCTGGGAACTCAATCCAGGGTGGCAGGAACCCAACTATTTGAGCCATCATCACTACTTCCCAGGGTCTGCATCAGCAGAAAGTTGGAGCCAGAAACCAGGAGCCAGAGGTATCAAAGTCAGGAAGTCCTTCCTGTGACAAAAGCATCTTAACCACTACGACAAATGTTCACCCCTTCCCTTCCTTTTCTGTTGTTAATCCCATCTTTTGCAAACTATCTACAAAATAACTGATTTTGCAATTCATTTCTACTGATGTGGAAAACTTTAAGGTTGAGGAAAAGTAATAGAGAAGTCAATGGATGCAAACCAGAAGTTTGTGGAACAGCAGCCTATGGTTAGAGAAGAAAAACTCCTTATTCTCAGCTTCTCAAGCTGGCATATGTTCACATAACTTCAGGCATAATGCTTCAGTGTGCCAAGAGTTATGTGAAACTACTGGCTAAACAGAGTGCATCTTCCTGGAACATCAACCTTTATAAAAACAATCTTAATATTAAAACAAATACAGACATAACACTGAACAGAACACAAATGTGTCTTAAAGCATGTGATTAGAAAAGTGTTAAAAGTGGGCCATTTTGGACTATGTAATGAATCAACCCCCCATCTGCCCCACCCACCCTGCATGAATTCATTCCACTCTGCTGCTAGGGAAATCACAGTGGAAAAATCTGAGAGGCAGAGATTCTGTATTGACAGCAAAGATACTGTGACTGAGCTAGCCGCACCAACCAAGGACACTGTTCTTGATCTTAGCAGGATGCAATCGCTTTCCACTATCAGTAAGACCTCACTTACGGCCCAGGACCATGGCTGAAAAATATTAGAACTCCAGCATTTTTTCATATAAAAATCAATCAGCTATATCCTTGAAAAGCCTTTTGAATAAAGCTACATTAATTTTTCATTTGTAAAGCTCCCGTTTTAGGAAAAAGATTTGAAGAGATGATTTTTCAAATTTTATTTCCTCAAAGGTCAAAATACATGAAGTTTTGTTTAGTGGCTTCTAGTTGGGGATCATGTGACACTTCAGAGTGAGAACACAGAGTGAGCCATTAAAATTCCTAGACTCTGAGATGACCTGAATGCAAGGGAACCACAGCAGCCTCTGACTCTTTGTTAGCCAGCAAGACCAAATAAGGAGTGTAAGGATCATTAAATAAAAGTTGTGTTAATCAGTTTTGGGTCTGGCATGATGGCCTAGTGGCTAAATCATTGTCTTGCACGTGCCAGGACCCCATATGGGTGTTGGTTTGTGTCCTCCTGGGTGCTCCGTTTATCATCCAGCTCCCTGCCTGTGGCCTGGGAAAGCAGTCAACGACGGCCCAAAACCTTAGGGTCCACACCCATGTGGGACTTCTAGAAGAAGCTCCTGACTTCGGATTGGCATCTCATTTCGAACTGGCTCAGCTTTGGCTGTTGTGTCTACTTGGGGAGTGAACTGGTAGATGAAAGATCTTTCTCTCTGTCTCTCCTTCTCTGTAAATCCGATTTCCAATAAAAATAAATACTAAAAAAATTTTAGTGAATTTTGCATAACTACTTTCCTGCAACCAGTCATGAATAGTCTCAATTACCATATTATAGGAGGAGTCTCAGAGATAAAGGTTTCCAACATTCCTTTTTTTTTTTCCTTACATGATAGTATCTTAATATATTTATAATGAGTGTAACAGGTCAATGGTTTAGGAAAATGTTTTGATTACTTACTTTAACAAAAATGAAATAGCCTAGTTCTCATTGCATTAAAGTCAAAATTTTCCATAGTACCTTAAATCTATGCACCGCAAAACTCTTTCCAAAATATTGGCTTTTCTGTAGTTGCACTTCAGATCTTTACTGTCCATGCATTGCCAACTAAAACAATAACACAGGAGTGGAAACTATCTCATGGAGACCATTCTGGGAGTCGACATTTAAAGAGAAAAGTTTCCAACTTCCTTGGGTTAAAAAAAGTTTCCACAATTTTTAAAACATTCTCATAAGTTCTCAGTATTTGAAAGAACTTTTCTTTTAGGGAATAAGCCAGCTACATGTTTTTTCCTTGGGCAATCTTTTTAAATGCAGAAAGTCTGTATTTAATCTTTGGGGATAAGAACCAAAATTATTTCTAAACAGCAACACATCAACCACTTAAAAATAAGATAGTACCATTTTTCTTCAATAGCTTAATATCAATAAGAAAACCTAATTTCTCTAGTTTTAAATCCTCTGACTGTCTCCTTCTGCGGGTCCAGAGGGCTAACTGGTTATCTGCTCTTAAAACTTCTCTTGCATTTGTCACCACTTTCTTGCAACTCATGCTTCCCCAGAGTGGCTTCCCATTGGAACCAAAATAAAATCTCAAAGCCTCACCAAGTACAACCAGTCCTTGCCCTCTCGCTCACTCCACCGCCTTCCATTTCCCCTCTGGTTGGTTATCTCTGGTCATACCGATCCTTCTCCTATCTCTCAGCTATACAAGAGTCTTTATGTGCTAGAACCTTATCTATCATAGCTCTGCATTGCTCTTCTTCCTGCCTGTGAAGGTCGACTCTCCTGGTTAAAAGCAGTATCCCAACCACAAGTTATTCTATCACATCTCTTGATCTAATTTTTTCATAGTCCTTATTATGAAAGTTTATTTGTGTCTGCTATCCATTTTCCCTCCTCCTCCCCCATCAGAATGTTAGCACCAAGGAACTATGTTATTGGCTGTGATATTCATAATACTAGATCAGTGTCCAGTGTCTGCACACATAGCAGGTGTTTTATATCAATATTTGCTGACTGCAATGCTCCCTTGCATACTTACTGATTCTATTTTAAGACTCACCTCAAATGTTATATTCTCAATAGGATATTAATATTTTCATCAGCATCGCCTAAAGTTCCAGCTAATAAAGTTGTACAGTATCTACTACAGAACAAGTATGTGCTAGTCAGTGTAAAAACCACCAGGATAGAATGCAGACTACAAAATTTACAATCTAATAGAATTGTACAGAATAAAATGATTTCTCCATCCTATGAACTCCAATGGTAGTCAAAATGTACAATTAACATGATGGGGCGTGGCGGTGTGGCCTAGTGGCTAAAGTCCTTGCCTTGAAAGCCCCGGGATCCCATATGGGCGCCTGTTCTAATCCCGGCAGCGCCACTTCCCATCCAGCTACCTGCTTGTGGCCTGGGAAAGCAGTCGAGGACGGCCCAAGGCTTTGGGACCCTGCACCTGCGTGGGAGACCCGGAAGAGGTTCCTGGTTCCCGGTTTCGGATCTGCGTGCACCGCCCGTTGCGGCTCACTTGGGGAGTGAATCATTGGACGGAAGATCTTCCTCTCTGTCTCTCTTCCTCTCTGTATATCTTTGTAATAAAATAAATAAATCTTTAAAAAAAACAATTAACATGATGACAAATGATGATGTACCTTTTAATACCTCTCCCATTATAGGAAACTGACTTGGTAGCTCTACAGCAGGCTATCACCTAGGGATGCTGCCTGTCTGCGGAGGGAGCCACGCCATGCCTCCCTAGTCCTGCAAATGCCCCTCACAATGGGGCAAAATGGGAGGCATAAAAGTGGAAGTTAGAAGCTAAGAATTTTGTTATTTTCTGGCTTTGCGATTCTCTACATGAAAAAAGTCCATTTAGGTACTCTTCAAAACATTGAAAACTGGGGCTGGCACCATGGCTTAACAGGACACTTGTGGCACCAGCATTACACACAGGTGCCAGTCTGTGCCCTGGCTGCTCCACTTCAGATCCTGTTCCTTGCTTATTGCCTGGGAAAGCAGCAGAGGATGGCTCATGTTCTTGGGCTCCTGCCTTTGTGTCGGCTCAACTTTGGCCAGTGCTGCTATCTAGGGAAAGAACCAGTGGATGTAATACATTGTTCTCTGTCTCTCCTTCTCTGTGTAACTCTGCCTGTCAATTTAAATTAAATCTTAAAACAAAACAAAAACATTGTAAATTTAATTGTTCCAAAAGATAAAAGAAAGTATTTCATCATTTCCTGATCAGCTGTATCTATATGCCAATTATGATGGAATTAAGTGATCCCTAAGAAAAAAATGCTTTGTGAATTTGAACACACACACACACAGATATATACACATTGACTGCTTCAGAGTATAAATTCTTGAGGCCAGGAGTCATGTTTCACATTTACTTCTTTCTTTTCTATGTCACAAGGACAAAGAGCCTTTAAAAAAAAATAAAACTTTTTTTAAATGCATGAACAAAGACGAGGTTAGAAATTTTAACAAGCCCCAAAACAGGAAGTGTGCATTTATTGTTTGTGCTGAAAACATAATAAATATTCAAACTTTAGGATAATGACCTTAAATATCTTGCCACATGTATGCATGCACACACAGAGAGCCAAGGATGAAAACCAGCTCCTCCAGGAGCCTGAAATTACATACCAGAAAAAAGAGACCCTTCATGTGATTATCTGGACTTCTTCTAAATAATAACCAAGGAAAGGACTGAAAAATTTCCTTACTCAGATATTTCATAAGTGTCTCCCATTTCAATTCTCAGTGCTCTGTTTTCACTCTTGATTTTTCAGTGCAAAAACTAAAGGACAGAAATACTTTCTTCTTAACTGAACCCCAATGATCCCAAATTTAAAAATTCAGAACCAAGGAAATATTATAAAATGTTGCATCTTGGATCAGTGGAAGTAGAAGAAAATTCTGGAATACAAACAGTACCTTCTTTTAACTCACTACTCTGATAACCCAGACTCCTTACAATACCATTGGTGGTAGGCCGAATACTGGACCCCCAAACAGATTTGTGCCCTCATCTTCTCACACTGGGGAACGAATTGCCTTTTATAAGTAAAGGAAATTTTGGCAGAGATGGTTAAATAAAGAATCTTGACAATGACACTATGTTGGAGGATCTGAGAGAGTCCAGATTTTGATTCTAACAGTTTTAAGGAGAAGGAAACAGGGCTGAAGGGTAGATGTGACAGTGGAAACAAGAAGTTGAGGGATGTGAAAGTGGTAAGGAAATGGACCCTCCCCTCAGAACCTTTAGAAAGAACCAGTCCTACTAACATCTTGATTTTAGCCTTGTAACATTTATTTCAGATATTCAACCTCTAGAATTCCAAGTGAAAATTTTGCATTGTTTTATGCCTCTACGTTTCTGATAACTTGCTCCAGCAATAAGAAATACACATATTTTATTACACTCTTCAGAATTATGGTGTTTAGTATTATTACTATCAATTTAATTGCAGCCGCAATAAATAATTAGAAATGAAAGTTTAAAATTGGTAGATCTTTCCATGCCACCCACCTCTGTGGAAACTTGCCAACATGCAGACAGATTTGGAGAAAATAAAATAGTTGTAAGAGTAAAGGAAAAATACTATTATATGTAAGACAAAGAAAGCTTTTAATTCTTGTCTTCTGTGGAGTAAGCTAATGCTACATTCAGAGTTTACAAACTGTGTGAAAGTTCTGAACAGTGATGAGTCCAACTGAGATAAAAAGCTAGGTGATGTTCCAAAGATGTAAAAAGTGAACAGGCTTATCGCCACAAAATAAACGGTTGGAAGGATCACCAGCCTGCAAAGGCACAGTTAGGTACTTTAATCTATTATGTGATTATAAAACTGAACTCTCAACTCTCTACTACTAAGAAGGAGACTTTAAACACCTGCTTTCTACCTTAGCTTTTTGAGGACATCACATTCAGCCTACACTTCAACTTTCTGAATAAGAAACCTTCCTCTTTATCTGGCAGGCAGCAGACACACAGTGCAATACTGGAAACTGCCATAAAGCAGAAATACTTATTTTCACATTTATCATTCCTAAATAGACTATAGTCACTTTTTTATATCTACAGGTAGTAAGCTTATATTTATTAGGCAAACTGAAGCATAAGCACACTGAGGCAATGAACAGCATCATTTAAACACTGTTAGATGAGTGGACTGCTAAAATTGGAGGAGACAAAATGACTGGAAAAAAAATTGTGTTAAATATATACTTATATTTATATAAGTATATATTTTATATACTTATATATATTTATATATTTATATATATTTATATACTTATAAAATATAGACACATATATGACTGGATATGGAAAAGTAAAAGTAAGAGATGAGTTTATTTTCACAAACAAAATAACAGGAATTCATTCATAGTTTGTTCATAGTATACCATTTCATGAGCTTTCTGAGGATTCCTCATTTATTTATGTAAAAGAAAAAAAACTCAGAGAAGTCTTCAGAGGTCCAAAATCCACATCATTTTAGAGATGAAACAGCTTTTAATAAAATATTATGTTTGAGAACAAAAATAAAAACGCTGGCCTGCCCATAAGCCACTCTAAGATCTGTTCTTAGAAAATTATCATAAAACTACAGCCAGGAGAACCAGCATGCTGGAAGCCAACAGGAACAAAAGTCAACTGTCACAACGGAAGCTGAGGGGATGCATGGTTTTAGCAGTTCTCCTGCCTATTTTATTCACAACTTATTTCTTTTATTTACAAAGGACCTATAATATAATAAATAATATCTTAAGTATTATGTTTCCTTTCATCCCTAGCTTAGTACTAGCTGATACTACAGTTTTAAAGATGCATTTCCAAAGTTGATCCATTTTCAGGCTTTGTTTAAAAAAACATTCCAAACACTTTTTCTTTTTCTTTTTTTTTTGAACAAATGGGAATAGATAATCTGTTGACTTTAAATACCCCAAAGAAAAGCTCCTTTGTCGCGACTTCATAGCCTTATCATAGTTCTCACCTGCAATTTTGATATTTAGATTAGCATCCAGAAGTAAATTTTCAGCTTTTAAATCGCGATGAACAATATTCCGACAGTGACAAAAGTAGACAGCTGTGACAATCTGCTTGAACTTCCGGCGGGCCTCTTTTTCTGCCATTCTGCCATGGGCCACCAGGTGGTCTGCGGTGAGGAAGAGCACAGTCAGTTCTCAATTTTAGACAGTGGTGCTATTTCAAAGGGAATGAAGGAGTTAGAAGGGAGAGTAGCACACATTAGCCTGTTGTGCAACTATAAAAATTCATTAGTAATAAGTATCAAAAACATTTAACCACTTTAAGTCTAACTCCTGTTATGCAGAAATATGCATAACAATACACTTGCTCTATCATAGCCCCCAAAAAAGGAGTATGGAGAGTGGTAATTGTATATTGGCATTTTTCAGGGATCATAACTAACTCATCATCTTTTCTTTGCCTATTCCATTGCAAAAGATTATATACACATAAGCAAACACACGCATAAAGATAAGTAAGAGAAATATTCTTGTGTTAAAAAAAAGAATAGGGTCTGGCACGATAGCATAACGGTTAAGGTCCTCGCCTTGCACGTGCCAAGATCCCATATGGGTGCCGGTTCTAATCTCAGCAGAACCTCTTCCCATCTAGCTCCCTGCTTGTGGCCTGGGAATGCAGTGGAGGATGGCCCAAAGCTTTGGGACCCTACATCCAAATGGATGACCTGGAAGAAACTCTTGGCTCTTGGCTTTGGATTAGCGCAGCTCCGGCCATTGAGGCCACTTGGGGAGTGAATCATTGGATGGAAGATCTTCCTCTCTGTCTCTCCTCCTCTTTCTGTATATCTGACTTTGCAATAAAAATAAATAAATCTTTTTAAAAAAGGATTAGAAATGATAAACTCTACAACATTATGAAACAAGCATTCCTGATACCCAAACAGGATATCAATATAATAAGCTATTTACGTGATAATCAATAATGGCAGTAGGTTTACACTGAACCAGGGATAAACATCTTTCTTACCCAGCTGACCGGACCAACAACACACATAAGTCATGCATGACATCTTATGGTGTGAGGGATAGTAAAGTAAACCGTTTACAATTTCTGATCATCTCATCAGCAGTTTTCTTTATATGATCTAGCTTGGAAAAGGCATACTTGGCATTACAAGCAACTTGAACTAGCAAAAAAAAAAGTAGTAAATGGATTTATACAATGGCTAAATGCATTGTTTACTTATCAATAGCACTTTCACTGGCAGTACCCACATGGTTTGGTAATAGTTCAATCAGGTATATTTGTCTCTTATCAAAGGGAAGTTCAGGATAAAACACTGTAACTAGAAATGACAGCCAAGGAGAACCTGGGGTAAGACACAGAGCATGGGGGAAGGGTAAAGAAAGGGAGCCCAATGCAATCCATGCAGATTTTGAAATAAATTGCTTTCTGATCATAAAATTCTGGGATGCAGGCTCTATAGCAACTGTAAGAACTTGTCTTAATGACAGATAATATAAATGATTAGGAAAGACTCTTCAAAGGAATTGTTATAATTGTGTTTGACATGTACCTTTGAAGCATTTTCTCTAAAAACAATCACATATAGCCAAGATTACCAATTTAATGGGAAAAAAAAGAAGAAAATAAGAAGTCTTGAGCTTAGAAGTTAAAAGGACTGGAATACAAGGGTAGCTTTCTATGGGAGTTCAGAGGCAGTGATAAACGAGCTCACACTCAAGTGTGTTTAGGCTTCTGGTGATATCTGTCACGTGAATTTTAAACAACACAACGTCCCTAACCAGGGGTAGTAACTCAACACCAGCTGTTAAGGAACTGGATGTCCATCAGATGTAGAACGCTGTCTTATTTTAACAGACTATTCTCTAACTTATCTGTTCCTTTGACATCCTATTTCACTTAAAGAGGGACCTCATTATTCTAATAATATGTTTTACTTGCTAAACTTTGTCTAATTAAAGAGCTTTGAAGAGACAGCTATTCTTGAGAAACATAAAAATAAACCCTTATGAAGGTTTACCATCAGAGAAGCCCATTTGGCCAAGCCACCCATTAATTAAAATGCACAAGAGACATTCATCTGGCGGTAAATACTAATTACCAGAACACATCAAAGGGCTTCTTGAATACGACAGAATGATTAATTTCATGATTTCCAAAATAAGTGATTTTCTTTTATTAAAAAAAAGCTCTTTATACATTTCTAAGTACCTTGTTTTCCCAAAATGATTGGAAAGTTCTCAAAACTGTGACAAGGCCAGGAGCTGGTGGAATGCAGCCTAGTTCTGTATTATCTTTACCATGATACATTGGTTGTCTCTGGACAGATTATTTATACTGCCTCTATCTCTGCCTCTTGATCTGCTAAATAGAAATAAACTCTGTTTGCAAGCTTGAGCCAGAACAAGGATAATATATTTGGGAATGAACTTGTATTTTGGCTAAGTTACACACAGAAACTAACCTTCAAAGACACTGAAAAGATTCCTTAATAAAGAGAATATTTATGCATGCCACTAATAGAAAAGTTCTTCACAATTCTGCAGTGTTTACTTAAAGGTGACTATTTACAAGTGCCACTGTTAATGGTTCTGGCTCAAAGATATTTGTGGTAGCACTTTGAGTAAAACAGCTGAAACTATGACAGTTTCGCCAAAGTCACTTACAGTACCCTCTACACTTTATATATATATATATAAAAATACAAACCACTCTTTAAAAAGTGTTAAGTACAATCACTTGAAATTTTATCCTTTCTGCTAGCCACTGAGCTTGGGGTTCAGGCGTTCTCATATGTACTCTGTCACAGTGAGTCAACCAGATCTCAACCTCAGCTTTTATTTCCCCTCCTGCCCCCTACCATAGTTACTTTGCTTTCAGTATAAACCTACAGTGGCTAAGTGGGTGTGCCAGGAAGCCAGCAGCCTTCAGTGGTTTTCAGTTGCTGCTGAAAAATGGTTGCATTTTATCTTTATATGCTCCAAAAAGTAGGCAGTGACAATTCTTCAAGCTCAAGTGTGATATTTAACTTATGGTGAGGAAACCCCGAACAGCAGCCCAGCCTGGATATGACACAGAGCCACAGCAACTGAATAAATACTTTTGTAAGGAAAATGGCACCTGAATCCACTCAATATCCAGAGTAAAATGTATTATGAACCGTGTTAGGATAAACTCCAGTTGCAGGAAACTCCAACGGGTTGTTCTGCTGGTTAGAGGAAATTCTGTGAGCTAGCTCCTAAAATAAATACAAATATCACTCCTACCCTCAGTCCCAATCACCTGACTCCACAGGCGCAATCCTCTGGAGAGTCCAGATTTCCCCTTGTCTTTAAATCGAAACAAACCTGCTGCATAACATCCACCATGCAAAGCCCTTTCTTATGAGCAAAAATGTAGCCTTGTGCCACCACCTGAATTAGACAGGGGATGACTGTTGGTGAAAGAGAGAAAAATAGTTCTCCTTTTCACTCTTTGTCACTCCTCAATGATCACAATGACTCTGCATCAGATTTTCATCCTTTATCTGCCCTTCCTCACGAATGAAAAGATGCTAGTAAGCCTAATGGATTTATTCTCATATACCCCAAGAGAAGAATGAGAGCTAAATTCTGATGTTTCAAAAATATTACAGCACCAGTACATAAAGTTCCTTTGAGAATTCAACATTTGTAATTTTGTCCTGGTTTTACTCAGGAAGAACCATCCAGTGTACATTTAGCATCTAACCTTTCAAAGAGCAAAAATACACATGAATCAGAGTTCGCTTCCCTAGAGCAGATTCACTGCAGTGTCCAAGGTATGCCACTAATGGGATTGTGGTGCGGAGCTAGCAATGCTTAAAATAAGTCACTTTTCCACTCTGAGCAGACAGTGCCTCCATTTGTCTGTTAAGTCTATAACTCATGGTTGAAGCAAAACACTAGCTGAGAAAGCACCTACCAGACGGCAGGTCAAGCAGCAGGCAGAAATTTTGCATTTCTCATGATGAAGAATGAACCCAGCCTTGAAAGGGAAAGTCAGCCCGTGTGCTAGCTCATTTTTGGTGGCTACCTGAAAAAATTTCTGCCAATTCCAAGCTAACCACAGCTAGCTCTGCAACTCAGTTCTATCATTTCTTCTTCCTATACCCATGGAAACGACTTCCTGTTTATCAAACAAATGCTTCTGTCCAAAAAGCCAGGGTGAGGCCCAGATAACTCAGCTGCCTGTGAGCAAGTTAACAAGAGTGTATTCACTTTAATATCCTATTGTCCTCTACTTGTAGGCCTAGGCTACCAATGACCAGAGGAAGAGGGTTTGTCATTTTGTCTTCCTTGCCAAGAATCCAGCTACCTCAAACCAGGCTTCCCGACTCACCACTGCTTCTTGCCACTATTTCTTTTCTTCAGTCTTCCAGCTGCCAAGGCTAAAAAACATGTGCCATCTTCTTTCTTCATTTTCCCTCATACCATCAGCCAATTCTATTAATTCCATTTCCCAATCTGTTAGCAAATCTATTAACACCCAATCCTTCAGCAAACTCAATCAAGTCTACCTACAAACATGCCCAGAAATCAGCCATTCTCCATTCCTCTGTTGCCTTGTCTGTAATGTAACTGACCAGGACGACTGCAATCACTTCCTACATTACCCTTAATTAGTGTCCCCACTACTGCCCTTGGCCCGCTGCATCTGCTCTCACAATAGAAACCATGGTCAGATTTTTTAACAACTTTGTATTTTGAATTAATGGCACATTCATAGGAAGTTGCAAAGATCGTACACAGAGGTACCATGTACTCCTCACCCAGTTTCCCTGAGTGGTTTGACCTTACCTAATTACAGAACATATCAAAATACAAAACTGCACATGGGAACTACCACTGCAATCAAGATACACAACTAACTGGAGTCACTCATCATGAAGTGCTCACACAGATACGTGTGCAGATGCAGATAAATCTCATCTCTTCTATTAAAAGGCGGGGAGGGATAAAGAAAAACTCTATTACTATGAAGATTATGAAGACCTCCCTTGTACTACCTCTTTATTGGCATGCTTATTTCTCCATCGCTAACTCCTAGAAATCACAATTCTATTTTCCATTTATGTAATTCTGTCCTGTTTATTAGTGTTATGTATATAAAATCAAACAGCTGGCCTTTTGAAGCTGTTCTTTTTTTCATTCATCACGATGGTCTTAACATCTGTCTAAGGTGCACTGATATTAATCCTTTCTTCCTTTTTATTGCCGAGTAGAATAACATGGTACAGATGTGTAGTGGTTTGGTTACCCATCACCCACTGAAGGACATTTTGGTTGTTTCCATATTTTAGACATTACAAAGAAAGCCACTACAAAAAACTGTACAAGCTTTTCTATGAACTAAGGATGCACTCCTATGCAGACTGGGTAATTCTCTTAAACTCTAAATAAGATCACACAATTTTTCTTCAAATCTTCCAGGGAATCCCCAAATCACAGTTTTTGAAATCATCACCTTCTGTGTCACTGGCTCATTCATTCTACTCCAGCCACATCTGTCTCTAACACATTTCTCAAACACAACAGAAATGCTCTCGCCTTAAAGGGCCTTTCTTCTTTCATTTCTTCTTCCTTTTAAGATATTATTTATTTTGAATAAGTTACAGAGAAAGGACAGACAGATTTTTCCAACCACTGATTCACTCTCAAATGGCTTACCAAGGCCAGTACTGAGCCAGGCAGATGCCAGGAGCTTTATCAGGGTGTCTCATCTAGCTATCAGGGTCCCAAAACCTTGGGCCATTTCCTGCTGCTCACCCCAAGCATTAGCAGGGAGCCAGATCAGAAGTGGAGCAGCTGAGACACAAGCCAGCTTCCACAGGGTACGCCAGCATTGCAGGCAGCAGCTTCACTCACTATGTCACAATGCTGGTCCTGCTTTCATTCTACCAAAAATATTCTTCCCCAATATTTGCACGTTCTTAGAATAAAAGATAAGCTTCCCAGAAGGCCTTCCCTGACCACCCAATCTCTACTGCCAATCCTCCCACAACAGTTCATATCCACTTCTGCTTTGTGTTTTATCATTTTCTGAGAAATTATACATTAGCCCTTTGTGACATATATACTGTCTTCTTTCCACTAGCTGGTAAGCCTAAAAACGAAAGTTTTTCATATGAATGCTGGTTTGTTTGTTTTTTTTTTATAATCTATTTTATTGTATTGTTGTTGACAATCTTTACATAGTTAATTACAGTTAAAGAAAAAGAAAAAAAAAAGGTTCAGGGGGATACGGAAGTGGGTAATACTATTATGTCCATATTGTTTCCATCATGTATCTGAGGTAAAGGGGGATATTGAGGGAGAAGCCCCACCCGGTTTCCCGCCCACCCCGAGTCCCGGATGTGGGGCATGCTCTGAGATATGTGCTCGAGTGCTGTTAATAGTTCTCCGGTTATGAATCACTGCCAGTTTCACTCGATGAGGTCGTCCACTGATTGATATGGTCCATTATAAAGTCTCCATTTGCTCTGTCTTCTGTCTTTTCTTGATTAGAGTTCTGAGTCCAGCAGTTCGGTTGGGGAGATCTCCAAAGAAACCTTGAGGTATTCCCAGACTAGTTTCTTGTATGTTCTAGCAAGCACAGGGCCCGGCACAGTCCATCACCCCGATCAGTTGGTGGTTGCAATTGCTGGGTTGGTTCTGTTTTCGGTCCCGAGTTGCACTGGAACCAATGGGTGTTGCAGTCCAGTCTTGTTCGGCCCTTACTTCAACCAGTGGGAGTTGCAGCCTAGTTGGGGCGACCCACAATAACCCCCACCAGGCCCGCCCCCTACCCTGGTTTGCCAGTATGTGTAGCAGAAGACCGGTCTGTCCCCCATCCCATTTGGCTCTGGTACTTGTCAATGGGTATTAAAGCTTAGTTCTATCTAACCAACTCAACCATCCAGCCCTCACGGGTGTTGTTGAGTGCCTCTCTATCTAGCCATCCCAGCTCCCGTCCTAGTTTTCATGCCCTCCCACGGGAATAGTGACCCAAGAAGGGGGAACCCACTTTTTCCCTCCCAGGTCTCTCTGTCCCGGTTTATGCACTCTTTAGGTGGTTCTGTGATTTGACTTGACAGAATTAGTCCCCAGTGCCAGCTTCTGCGGCTATGCCCATACATCCCTTACCCACTCTAATTTATGCTTGCACCAGCAGGAATAATCAGCCCAGCCTGGCTTTTCCCTGGTCTAGGCCACATGCAGCGCACAGGTGATATAGCCTTGTTTAATGAATGAATGCTGGTTTGTGTTCCGACTACTCCACTTCTCATCCAACTCCCCGCTTGTGGCCTGGGAAAATAGTAGAGAATGGCCCAAAGTCTTAGAACCCTATAAGCACATGGGAGAACTAGGAGAGGCTCCTGGTTCAACCAACTCAGCTCTGGCTATTGTAGCCATTTGGTGAATGACCTTTCTGTCTCTCCTTGTCTCTGTAAATCTGACTTCCCAAGAAAATAAATGAATATTAAATAATAGCTTTATTTGAAAAGGAGAGTGAGAGAGAGGGTAAGAGAAACAAACGAATCTTCCATCTGTTAGTTTATTCCCCCAAATGCCTGCAACAGGCAGAGCTGGGTCATGCTAAGGAACATGGGGGCTTAACTTGCTAAACAACAATGCCATTGAGCTATCCTCAATGACAGGACACTATACTAAATATGGACAAAAAGAGTATGCTAAATTTTGTTCTGTCTTCCCCTTAACTTTTTTGTTCAAGAAGTTTGAGAAATCTGAGAAAATATCACATGAAATTTTTGAATTAGAGGACTGTTTTTTCCTTCCATAAAAAAATATTTAAAATATTAGTTAAAGAAAACAAAAATAAGCTCTTACAAAACCATTTTTTGGATTCTTTATTTAGCCATAAAGCAGGGTTTGTAAATCAGATACTTTAGATATTTATGAAAAACATGCTATGCTGGGTGCAAGTATCTGATCTCACGATTAGGCCACTGGGTAGGCCACCCATGCCCCACGTCAGAGAATCTGGCTTCACCACCTGATTCCAGTTTCCTAGTGATGTAGATGGATTCAGGAAAGCTGCAGGTGGCGGCCTGAGTGGCTGGCCCCCTGTCTTGGACTGGATTCCCAATTCCCGGCTTTGGCCCCTTTAATCCCAGCTCTGATGAGCATTTGGGGGCCAGCATATGAGGCACTGTTCATGCTCTTGCTCGCTCCCTTTCTTGTTTCTCATTTCAAGTTAAAAAAAGAAACATGGGGCCCGGCGGCGTGGCCTAGCGGCTAAAGTCCTCGCCTTGAAAGCACCGGGATCCCATATGGACGCCGGTTCTAATCCCGGCAGCTCCACTTCCCATCCAGCTCCCAGCTTGTGGCCTGGGAAAGCAGTCGAGGACGGCCCAATGCATTGGGACACCGCACCCGCGTGGGAGACCTGGAAGAGGTTCCTGGTTCCTGGCTTCGGATTGGCGCGCTGGCCCGTTGCAGTCACTTGGGGAGTGAATCATTGGACAGAAGATCTTCCTCTCTGTCTCTCCTCCTCTCTCTGTATATCTGACTTTGTAATAAAAGTAAATCTTTAAATAAAAAAGAAAGAAACATCATGCTATCCTTCGGCTAACAAGTCCACTCACAAGAATGCATCAAGAAAATACTTGTTTTCCTACAGCCTCTCCATAAATATTTCTAGACTAAAAATAAGCCCAGGTAGCCTGCGAAACAGGATTCTGCAAATTCTACAATGCTTTCCAGGAATGTTACTCAAATTTTTGTGATGTACTGTGAGTGTCCCTCATGCTGCAGCAATGAACTAGCAATGGTTGAGTATGTAACACAGGCCCATCCTGGATGCCTGGTATAATGTGCAGGCTCCACATTATATCAGAGGTACCTTTGGCTCTTCATACTTCCTGTCACAATGTGGCAATCCTAGGTTTAACTAGGATTCTCTTCCAAACAGAAGAGCCCTACTACATGTCTTCAGGCAGATTTATCCAGCATGAGATTGTAACTAACACCGACATACACAGCTGAGGGTTCCCAAATTATTTTAAATTCATCTCCTGAACTGTAAACTCACATTTTCATATATCTGCTAGAAAACTTCATCCAGATATCAGGAAGCCAGCTACATTTGGGATCAACGTTGTGATATGGTGGGTTATATCACCATCACCTACAATCCTGGAATCCCATATGACCGCTGGCTCCAGGCCTACTCATTAACTTTCTGCTAATATGTCTGTGAAAGCAGTGGAGGTTTTTCAGACACACTAGACAGACACCCTAAGTGCTTGAGCCCTTGCACTCATATGAGAGACCAGACTAAAGATCCTGGATCCTGGCTTTGGTCTGGTCCAGCCCCAGCTGTTGTAGTCATTTGGGGAGTGAACCAATACATGGAAAATCTCTCCTACCCTATTCCTGTTCTCTCTCTCTCTCTTTCTTTCTCTGTATGTATCTTTATGTAATTCTGCCTCTGAAACAAATCGTGAGGGCCTGGGGTGATAGCCTAGTAGCTAAAGTCCTCGCTTTGAATGCACTGATGAGCACCGGTTTTAATCTCAACAGCTCTACTTCCCATCCAGCTCCGATTGTGGCCTGGACAAACAGTCAAGGATGGCCCAAAGCCCTGGGATCCTGCACCCGTGTGGGAGACCTGGAAGAAGTTCCTGGTTCCTGGCTTCAGATCGGCACAGCACTGGGTGTTGCGGTCACTTGGGCAGTGAATCATCGAGCGGAATATCTTCTTCTCTATCTCTCCTCCTCTCTGTATATCTGATTTTGTAATAAAAATAAATAAATCTTTAAATTAATAAAAAGAAAAAAGACAACTAAATTTAACAGTGACCAAACTGAACAATTTCTTTCTAATTCTTCTTGTTGTAATCCAGTTTTCCTCCTGTATTCTTCTGATAATCAGAAAAAGAATTTGGGAATCATTTTCAACTCCTAATAACTAACCATTCATAAATTACGGCTAATTTTTCTGCTTAAATTAGAAAAAGTCTGTCCCAGGCTGGGTTTCAACCCCAACTGAGCCATGTGTGACCTATATGTGGGTATGGACGAGCTATGGCTGGGTTGAAACATCCAACAGCAGGAACCAGAATGGGTTGAAGGTCAGTTAAGAAAGGCCGCTGCTCCTGCTGGCTCATGGACCCACTGGTATGCGCGAAACCTGACACCAGGAGGGGCTCTGATGGAGGAACCTGAGCAGCTCCTCTGACAGGACACTGACCCTACAAATAAGCACAGGAAGCATGGGAAGGAAACAGCCCAGAAGAGGTTATGGAAAGTGTCCCACTGGCATACATTTGGCATGGGTTGGGGGAAGACCAGGCTGAGTCAGTTCGCGTCATTCACTGGCAAGTCCGAGCGCTGGAGCAGGGTGTGGGTCCGTCCAGGTTCGGTTGCGACAAAAGTAGTACACAACACAGAATGCCAAGGTGAGGCTGCCTGTGCCAGATGGGACTGCAGCACCCAACCAGCACGCGTGAGAATTAGGAAGGGAGGGGCAGAGCCGACAGGGGAATAAGCGGTGGTTCCCTTGCTGGACAGCTATTCCCACTGGAGAGCATAAGCTGGGATGGGGACAGACCAGAATAGGCAGGGCTACAGCACCTGTGCGCCTCATGTGGACCAGATCAGGGAAGAGCCAGGATGGGCGAACTACTCCTACTGTTGCAAACAAAATTAGAGTGGGTGAGAGCTGTTGGGGCTTACCCATAGCAGAAGCTGTCAAGTCTAACCACAGAACCACCTGGAGAGTGCATAATCTGGGAGTGAGAGAGACCTGGGAGGGAAATAGTGGACTCCTCCCTCTTGGGTTATCACTCCCATGGGAGGGCACAAAATAACTAGGACAGGGGCTGGGGTGGCTAGACAGAGAGGCACTCAACAACATCCGTGAGGGCTGGATACCTGAGCTGGTTAGATGGAACTAAGCCCTTTGACATTTACAAGAGCCAGATGGGATATGGGGCAGACTGGACTAGCCTGCTACACATGCTGGCAAACCAGGGTAGGGGCGGGCCTGGTGGGGGTTATTGTGGGTCACTCCAACTAGGCTGCAGCTCTCACTGGTTTATGTGAGGGCCGAGTATGTGATGGGCAAAGCCAGGATGGACTGCAACACTCCTTGGTTCCGGTGGAGGTCAGGGCTGAGAAGAGAACCAACCCAGCAGTTGCAACCACCAGCTGATCGGGGTGATGGACTGTGGCGGGTCCTGTACTTGCTAGTACATATAGGAATCTGGTCTGGGAACACCTCAAAGTTTCTTTGGGGATCCCCTCAATCGAAATGGCAGACTCAGAACATTAACCAAGAAAAGGCGGAAGATGGAGCAGGTCTTTCAACCACCTCAGCTATATGTTGGCAGCGAAATACGGGACAAATGGAGACTCTATGACAGACTATGTCAATCAGTGGATTCTTCAACAGCCTCATTGTACCTGGAGTGGCGAGATTGGCAGTGATTTATGACTGTTGAACTATCGGAACCACTTGAGCAAGGACCTCGGAGCGTGCCCGACATCTGGGACCTGGGTGGGTGGGAGACTGGGTGGAGCTTCTCCCTCAATATTCCCTTTACCTCGGATATACGAAGGAAACAATAGGGAAATGGTGGTCTTACCCACTTTCCCATAGCCCTTGTACCTTTTACCCTAATTAACAATGTAAAGATTGCCAAAATATAATAAAAAAAACAAGAAAAAAAAAGAAAAAAAGAAAAAGTCTGTCCCTTCTTTCCATTTATTTTAAATCAATCCTTAAGCTAGACATTATAATGCTTTACCTGAGCTACAAACAGGGTTATCTTACAAACTTCCTTTTTCTACGGTGTCACCTCCCCCTTTCCTCCCATCATCCTTCATATTACATATGTTTCTAAAACATAACTTTGATCACATCATTTCTCTACTTACTTACTCAATGTAATCCCAGCCTACAAAATTTCGCTATAATTCATAAATGTGTTCATTTACAAGTATTCCTGCTGTTTCATCAATATGTTGTATCCTTTGCTCAGACTTTGCGTTCTCTGAAATGCCTGGATTTTTTTTTAAAGATTTATTTTTGAGCCCGGCGTGATAGCATAGCGGATAAAGTCCTCGCCTTGAACACGCCGGGATTTCATATGGGTGCCAGTTCTAATCCCAACAGCACCACTTCCCATCCAACTCCCTGCTTGTGGCCTGGGAAAGCAGGAGAGGACGGCCCAATGCCTTGGGACACTGCACCCACTTGGGATACCTGGAAGAAACTCCTGGCTTCGGATTGGCTCAGCTCTGGCCATTGTGACCGCTTGGGGAGTGAACCATCAGACAAAGGATCTTCCTCTCTGTCTCTGCTCCTGTCTGTATATCTGCCTTTCCAATAAAAATAAATAAATCTTTATTTTAAAAAAAAAGATTCATTTTTATTGGAAAGGCAGATATACAGGGAGAAGGAGATAAAGAGAAAAACATCTTCCATCTGCTAGTTCACGCACCAAGTGGCTATAACAGCTAGAGCTGAGCTGATCCAAAACCAGAACCCAGGAGCTTCTTCCAGGTCTCCCACTCGGGCACAAGCTTCCAAAGCTTTAGGTCATGTTCTATTGCTTTCCCAGGTCATAGGTAGGGAGCTGGAAGAGAAGTGGAGCTGCCGGGACACGAATTGGTGCCCATATGGGATCCCAGTTGTGCATGCAAGGCAAGGACTGTAGCCACTGGGCTACCACACGGGGCCTTGGTTCCAATTCTCATTTCTCTCTCCACTTATACCTGAAATCTCAGAGATTTCTACCTATGAGACTGCAAGTTGTAGAAAAAAAATATGGTGTATTTCACTACATACAAAAAGGGGAACTACAAATATGAAACAGTATATATATATGCGTGTGCGTATATATGTGTGTGTATATATATGTGTGTGTGTATATGTGTGTGTATATATACATATACATACTGAATTTATATATATGTATATATATAAAAAATTCCAAAAGAAATAATCTTACAGAGAAACACCTCCAGAAATGGTTACTTTTAAGTGTGGGAAAGGAAAAGAAGCAATACTTCTCTTATTGCACCACCACATCTTAAAATAACTTAACTTCAAAAACATGGGATATCTTAGGTATCTGAAATAATTTAGAACAACTGAATCCAAGCAGAAGAAAAAGGAATTTCTAAAAGTTTAAAGTAAGCTTTAAACAACGAACCTGCAAGAAGT
Organism: Ochotona princeps; assembly: GCF_030435755.1. Classification (NCBI taxonomy): domain Eukaryota; kingdom Metazoa; phylum Chordata; class Mammalia; order Lagomorpha; family Ochotonidae; genus Ochotona; species Ochotona princeps. The sequence continues at coordinate 72,588,676 of NC_080835.1, read as the reverse complement.
CATGAAACAATCCAAGACGATTCCTAAGTGATCATTAAAATACTAGTTTGCTTATTATACACATGCTATGATCTGAACATTTGTGCCTCTCAAAAATCCACTTGAAGCTTAACCCCCTTAATGTGACTGTACTAAGATGAGGAGGACTTTGACATGTGATTCCACCAAAAGAAATCTGTCCTCAAGATGAGATTAGTCTCCACATAAAGGGTCTGGTGGGCCTGAGTTTCTCCCTTCAAGCCCCTCCGGACCACAGAAGGATGCAGCATTAAGGCATCAGCCAACAAGCAGGGAGTGAGCCTTCGCAAGACATGCTCTGCAGATGTCTTCATCTTGGGACAGCCTCACAGTTCTCCAGAGCTCTGAGAAATAAGCTTCTACTATGCATAAATTTATACTTGTACAAAAGGACTTCTACTACTCTAACATTTTGTTAGACCAAATGGATTAAGACAACTCTATATGGGATATATCCAAAAAAGATAAAGAGCCAATAATCTTGTTATACAAGATTCAGTCAGTCTGTACCCTCTCATATAAAGCAAGTAATTATGCTAGAGTCATTTGAACCTCAATTTTCAACATAGAAGATACAAAGACATGATATTTAAGAAATTCAGAAGGGTCCAGCATGACAGCCTCGTGGCTAAACCCTCAACTTGCAACTGCCGGGATTTCATATGGGTGCCGGTTTGTGTCCCAACTGCTCCACTTCCCACCCAGCTCCCTGTTTCTGGCCTGGGAAAGCAGTCGAGGATGGCCCAAAGCCTTGGGACACTGCACCAGCATGAGTGACCCAGAAAAATGCCCAGGTTCCTGGTTTAGATAGGCTTACCTCCAGGCGTTGAGCACACTTGGAGATGGAACTAACAGATGGAAGATCTTTCTCTCTGTCTCTCCTTCTCTCTGTATATTTGTCTTTTCAATAAAAATACATAAATCTAAAAAAAAAAAGATATTAAGTATTGGCATTGTAGTATAGCAAGCTAAGCTTCTACATGTGATGCTAGCATTCCAGTTGCTCCCCATCAGATCAAACTCCCTGCTAACGTGGCTGGGAAAGAAGCTGAAGATGGTCCAAGTGTTTGGTCCTCTGCACCCACATATCCACATGGCAGACATGGAAGAAACTCCTGGTTTCTAGCTTTGGACAGGCCCAGCTCCAGCTGTTGTAGCCAATTGGGGAGTGAACCAGCGGATAGAAGATATCTCTGTGTCTCCTCCCCTCCCTTTATAACTACGCCTTTCAAATAAATAATCTTAAACAATTTTAAGTACAAATTTTGAACTATTTAATGTTAATATTAATAAAAACATACATGTCACTCTTTACCAAAAAAAAAAAAGTATATTTCCTATCTCTGTTCTCTGAAAAAGCTTCTAAATAATGACAACCAGAATCCCTAATGGGCATCCGTATGACCATACCTTGATTTCTTAACTATTTTTCAGTGGAAAAATGTTCGATTACAGATCTGATTATGAAATATTCAAGAAAAGCCTGGGACATAGTGTCTAAAATCAAAGGAGGTATAATGACAATTGAGGCCTCACAGAAAGGAGGCAACAATGATAGCCAAGTGACTGAGCTCCTAGCTCCCATGTCGGAGACTTAGACTGCATTCCTGGCTCCCAGGGTGAGCTCCGAGGCCCCATCTGAGCTGTGTAGGCATTTAGGGAGTAGACCAGTAGTAGATGCAGAGTTCTCTCCTCTCTCTCTCTGCTTCTCAAATCAATATTTTACGGGATATATATTGCAGTCTTGTTTTTAGCACTAAATATTCAAAATCCAGTGTGTATTTTACACCTATATTACAACTGAGATGCTAAATCATCTATAACCAAAGTGAAATGTAGTCTTTATGAAAATAAAAGCCGTGGTTAATGAAAAAAAATATTTTACTCTGTGTATAATGAAGAAATAGGCCTTGCCCAAAAAGAAGGCCTGGTCTTCCGTGGCTTCTGGGAGATGATGTCTAGGTCCTGGAATATATGCCTGCTTGCTTGGAAGTCTCAGGACACGCATGTCAGAGTCTGACAATATGATTCAGGGTGGGACCTCTCACTTCCAGATAGTCTTAGGATAGAGACCAAGTTTAGTGCTGAGGCTTTGGGTCATCTGTATCAGTTGACTTGACAAAGAGATCAATCATGATCATGTATGGAATCAATCATAAAACAAAAGTGAACATAGGATCTTAGCTGAGGACTCGGGATGAACAATATTCTGCATATTGTCTCACATGGATAGCAGGACTGCAACACAACCTGTCTCCAGAGAGAGAGGACAAGGAAAACTCTGCATGTAAGTATTATCCCGGACTCTGCACTTACGCCTATCAGCTTCTTTTAATCTGTATCTTTTGCCTGTAACAAACCACAACTGTGAATATATTAGCTTTCTGTGAGTTCTGTGAGTCTTCCTCAAATCTTATCAAACCAGGAGGTGGTTTTGGGGATTTCCCAAGCTGGCAGCTGCTGCCAGAGGAAGGGTGATTGTTGGAGTCTATGCTCTCTAACTCTGTGGTTGCTTAACTCTCGAAGCTGTCTTTAAAAGTGCTTACACAATGCCACAGTGGTTAAATGTAAATGCAAATTACATTCTTAACTCAGTTTCTATTAACAGTTTAACTGTGCAATGGTAAAATTTGGCTCGTGATTGCTGCACTGAGATGTAGTTTATACTTCTACCTCTCTGATCTTCTTATGCCCAAAACATTTTTGTTCCAACTTAATCTAGATCTCTAGTTTTTTTTTTAACTATTAAAAGCATTCATCCTCGTATCACTTGAGTACTCTGCCACCTTCCAGCCTAAGCCCAATGATCCATTATTGCGAGTGGCCTTAAATGTCTTCACCATGTATCTCTTCTATTCATTCTTTTATTTGCATTTTGCAAAGCTTAGCACTGGATCAGTCCAATTGCCCATCTTATCCCATTTTAGTAAAAGCTAGATTAGGACCACTAAGAAAAAAAAAAACCACACCTCATTCAACGCTGTATAATAAAACAAACTCATGGCTTCTTAACTCTAGGGCCTCCTCTAACTCTTCAGCTATTTCTTTGTTATCAGACTGGCTCTCATTTCTCTAAGGAATTAATTTCACCTTCTCAACTTTGGTCCAGGTCCCTAAGCTCTCAATCAATGACCGCATCTCCTACTACAAACAGAAAATTAGACCATGATGTTCCTTACTTCACATTCTTCTACCTTAAAAAATCACCTATAAGCATGTTTTTACCTGCTTATACCTTTGTTCTTGCTTAAGAACAATTCCTTGCAACCATCCTCATGACTGAACCACCTCTCATTTCTCATCAATCTAGGAGAACAGATTATGCTTTTCATATTACTTCTTACAAATTCATTTTTCTTATTAGTGCATTTTCAATCTTGACTTATAATCAAGTTGTACAATTAAGCCAACGGACATGCAAAAGACTCTCCTTTATTCTTCGTGAAGCACCAAAAGGGGCTGAGATTTTACACAACTCACAAAAAACAACTGAACCTGCCAGTTTCAGGGACACTGGCAGAAGACAAAATCTCCCCTCCAGCCAGATCAGAGACAAAGCTCTTTGCTATTCAGGAGACAGCAAGCAGCAGGAGCATCAACATATTTGCTCCAGTTCCCCAAGCTAAAATTCCCACAGGGCAAAGGAAAAAAAGGCAAGTGCCACCTGCACACACAGCTGAGTGCACTATAGAGAAGGCCACATTAAGCTCTGGACACATAAAACTTATAGAATGAATAACAAACAAACCTATTTTTAAGCTCTGGGGAAATATATTACTCAATCTTCTAAGGTTATTAATGCAGAAACTTTTTCTTAAAGACAGCCAGTAAGGAAGTCATTCCTAGCTTAAGTTTTATAACTTTTAAATTTTTACTTTGTTCCTTTAATTAACTTCTCTTTACTGATATTCTCTAAGCAACACTGTTATCTTATGTTCTTTCATTATTTTAAAGGTGGACTCTGTTATTTTAAGTTTGTTTTTCTGCTGATAAACCTGACTTTTGGTCTCTCAGAGACACTGTTTCAAATGCTTGATTTTTGTTTGGTATACAGTTCATTCTTTCTTGCTTCTTTCTAGCACTGTAGATTCTTGTTGTTGATGGTATTAACACAGTACTTTTTTTTTTTAAGTTACTATATTAAAACCCTTCTACGGTACTGGTATATCTCTACCTTCTTACGTTAAGTTTGTTATTATTATTTGTATATTCATTTGTTTCCTGATAAGCTCGTTGCTTCATCGCCTCCATACACACAGTGTTCAACTTCTAAAGTCATTCTTCTGGCAGACACAGCTTTGATATGCTCACAGTTACTCTGGGATCTTAATGATTTGGTAAGACTTGTTTCCTCTCTTATTCTGACCACAACCAATTATTTTATTTAACTCCACTAACAGTTGGCTGATTTCTCTAATTTTTTGAACAATAACCTGCATGCAGATTGGTTTATAAATAATACATCAAAACTCTAGCTCTTTCGAAGAAATAGTTACTTAAATGAACATTTTACTTTTGTTTTGACCTCAGAAAAGCTCTTTCCCAATGTCTAGTTCTTCCCATGAATAATCAGATTTTGGCCTGTGTTATGAATTAGAAGTTACAGGTTTCATGGTCTGTTTTTTCTCCCCAGGTAAAATCACTGAGTCAGGCCTCCAGAGCTGCGAAGGACAGCAGCAACTTTCTCTCCTAGTGGGATGGAAAAGAGAGGACAGCAGGTTGGAGGGCCTCTTGGGTTGCCTCTCTTGGCAGGGAATCACTACTGTGTTATTACCCCAGATAAGAGTCATCTGATTCCAGTAACCTAACACACTGCAGCCCCTCAGGTAAGGATGCACAGAAGAAGGGAACAACTGCTTCTCAACTGCTTCCTCTTAGGAGTCAGCCTCCGCAACAAGTAGCTGGGGACAGAAGGATCAATGCTGATATACTGCTCTTCCAGGGAAGAAAGCAGTCTGCCCAGGTACTGGGTGGGGGAAGCAGAGAAGGGGAGGCCCTGTGTTCTTGGCTGAAGCAGTCTGCACTGAAATTTCCACCTCACGGAAACAGAGAAAGGTGGGAGTACCGTTGACTGAAACACTCAGCACTCTTGCTGAATTCCACAGACATTCTTGAATAATGCTTCATTTGCTGCTTGTTCTAAGAACCATTTCCAGAGACTTTCAATGACTATTTATTGCACTTGGTTTTCACCAGTTAAACTAGGCATCAGGTTAACAAAGCCTCACACAACCAAGTCAAAAGTCAATCTGTTACTCCTAAGGCTATGCATCCTGTTATTTCGCCATCACCACGATGAGGCAAATAGTATAGAGCCTATCTTTTACAAACATCAAAACTGAGTCACAGAATCATTTCGTAAACTTCTTGCAGGTAAAACAGCACCTAGATGGCAGAGATGCGATTCAAACATAGGTCTAACAACCTTCAAACCACATTCTTGACTGAACCTCTCGTCTCACATTGTACAGAGATTTTTTTTAAATGAGACTTCATGAGAAATTTTATCTTGTATAGTCTCAATGATTTCTTAGGAAATATACTATTTTTTCAAAGATACTTTATTTTTATTGGAAAGTAGATAAACAAAGAACAGGAGAGACAGAGAAGATGATTTTCCCTCTGCGGTTCATTCCCCAAGTGGATGCAACGACCAGAGCTGAGCTGAGTTGAACCCAGGAGCCTGGCACTTCTTCCGGGTCTCCCACACGGGTGCAGGGTTCCAAGGCTTTGGGCCGTCCTCAACTGCCTTCCCAGGCCACAGGCAGGGAGCTGGATTGGAAGTGGGGCCACCGGGACACAAACTGGTGCCCATATGGGATCCCAGTGTGTACAAGGTGGGGACTTTAGCCACTAAGCCACCACGCTGGACCTGGAAATACATTATTTTTTATGTGACTCTTTTATAACAATAATAATGTATTTAAATATTATCTAATTAGTCAGTATGACAATTTTTTGCACTTTTTAAAAATATTATTTTTATTGGAAAATAAGATACACAGAGAGGAGGAGAGATAGAGAGGAAGATCTTTCACTTGTTGGTTCACTCCCCAAGTGCCAGCAATGGCCAGAGCTGAGCCAATCCGAAGCTAGGAGCCTGGAGCCATGTGGGTACAGGGTCCCAAGGCTTTCAGCCGTCCTCAACTGCATTCCCAGGCCACAAGCAGGGAGCTGGATGGGAAGCAGGGCTGCCAGGATCAGAACCGGCGCCCATATGGGATCCCGGGGCATTCAAGGCAAGGACTTTAGCCACTAGGCTACTGCACTGGGCCCATGACATATAATTTTAAAATATGTCATTTATTTATCTGAAAGGTACAATTATAGAGATAAAGGAAGAGACACAGAGAGACACATCTTTCACCTGCTCACTCATAACCCAAATGGCTGCCATGGCCAGAGATGGCCAAGAGACAGACACGCTATCAGGTGTCCCATGTGGGTGCAGGGACTTAAGTGCTTAGGCCATGTTTTGCTTCTTTTCCAGACTCATTAACAGGAAGCTAGATCAGAAATAGTGGGACGTGATGAGGCCCTCTATGGGATGCGAGCTTCTCAGCGCTTAACCTTATGCCACAACGCTAGTCCAATACATTTGTATGTTTAAGTCAGTGTCATCAAAAGGGCAGCCCTGTTTGCTTTGCCTTGAACTACATTACCACAAAGAGTTTATGACCAGAGAATCGTCCTTTCTCTGTTTTAAAAATCTGCTTTCTCAAACAGCAAGGCATATGTAACATGTCCTACATTTCATTCTTAGGTCATTAGGAACATTAAAATGACGCGGTCTCTTTTCTCCCAAGATTCCCATGGCTTCTCCACAAAGTTCCATATGATGAGACAGTCAATGAGCAGCCCATTTACACAATAAAAGTTGTGAAAGGTATCCAGATAGCGAAGTTGTCTGCTTGCTTTTGTGTACACTGGTGGTTTGAATGAAGGCCGTTTTATAACATGTACTTGTTAGATCATAGTGTACTTCCCGCTGAAATTATTGCTATTTTACTCTATCTCTGAATGCTTCTTTTCCAGCTTCTACTTCCTGGTTTTTGGACTTCCAAATAACCACGGGGAAAGACTTTCGTGATCTGCATTTGCGCTACTGTTCTCACCTATACAGAATTCCACAGTTTTAGTTTTTGTGACGTAAGCAGTGTTGATTCCCATGTCTGTTTTCTACCACATTTCTTTGTGACAGGGAAAACGAACATCTTAAAAGAGTCAGCATTTCCAAAGTACTAGACCGGCATATGATTATACATATTAAAAGCCTACTATATCCTCTTGTCACATCATGCTGCTCTTCAATTCCTGCTATGGTCTAATCTCTTTGAAATAAAGTATCCTCACCAACACTTTGTTATGATTACCCATATCATTCTATTACCACAGTTTTAGCATTGACATGCATACATGAAGTCAATTGAAGAATTTAAAAATTAAGAATAAGGATACCACTCTTAAAAACAACTAGTACTTATCCTGAAGATACATAGGTGCAAAAAACATTAGGTTGCAAGATATGATTTAACACCCACACATACAATCCATGCTGCCACAAATCTCCAACTGCAAGTTCTATTTTTAAAGTGATTATGTACTTTAAATACATTTTTAATTATTAAGTATTCAAATTTACTTTTCAATCAAAAAATAAAGAAATTAGGTAAGTCTAAAATATGTAGGAAAAAAAAAAACAAGCCTGGCAAACTAGTATGTTGTCAAAAAGAAGGGATGACACATGTCAATTTAGATTTAAAAGTTCATCCTTTACCTCTGCTTGGCCCCATTTATCATTATTACCAAAAGAAAACAAAGAAACAATACCGCCAGGTTTTATTACTTGAAAAAGTCAGATTTGCTAGTAACAAATTCTACTGATTATCATATTGCATTAAAGGTAAGTTAAGTCTTAAGAGAGAGAAAAAAAAAAACAGCTACTGAAGGCAAAATCTGCAAATCACAAGAATCATGGAAGGCAAGTAGGAACACACAGTAAGGGACACAGTTACAAGTTATATTTAAACAAAGTGTAAGGAAAGCACTAGGGTGAGATGACTTGCTCCAAGTGGTGCTTTCACAACAGAGGCCCACAGATTTGGGGGAATTCCGCCCTACAGGGTAACCTCAGTTAAAACTCAGCAATGGAAAAGAATCCTAGCCACAAGTGCATAAGGAATATTTGTGTTTTGGGGAATCTCCATCTCAATCCTCAATCCCCAACTGAAACAAACGAAACACCTTGGCTAAGGAAATAAAGATGTTAGAGGGATTTTATTAGGTGAATCAAAAATTACTTTGTCAAGTGGAAAATGACAGTACTGAAGGGCAGCATCAAGTGACAGCTGTTCAAGTGACAAAGGCACAGAACAGCTATTTTAGGTGTGCCATACTGTGCTCAATAGCTGTTTAAAGAATGCAATAAATGTACTTACCAAATATTTCCCCTCCACTAGCATATTCTGTCACCAGATAAATCATCCGTTCTGTCTCCATAACCTGGTGCAAAGGCAGGAAAGTGACAGACAGTGACACAAATGACAGGCTGATATCATAGGAAGAGAAACGAATAACTCCTTTCTTTGTCATTGAAATATTAATAATCACTATTGCTCAAAGGAAATTTAAAATATTTTAGGGGGAACAGAAATATATGTTAAGAAAAAAAGGGAGAATATATATTCCCCCAAGTTCTAAAGTACAGAACATTTCCAAACTGAAGGGCACAGTCCTCTTTTGTTGTCGGTCTCTGCAATCTGTTAAGCTGAGAAGCAAAGGAGCTGCCAACAACCAGAAAAAGCTCACATTCAACATCAATCACTTGCAGTTCAAAAATACCCCCCAAAATACCCAAGGAAAACAAACAAAAAAGCTTTAGGGAAACTAATGGGAATCACTTAAGAAAGGCACAGAAATCACAGAAAGCTTTTTTTTTTAAATGCAAGTAACAACTTTCCAACTCATTACCATTTTATTCAAACAAGAAAGAACCACAATTTAAATTACTCACTTCGATTTTGTCTTGGTACCTGATTCTAGTTTCCTGTTAATCTAGATGGGAGAAAGCATTGGTGGGTCAAGTAATTAGGGTTCTGCCACCCACATGGATTCCCAGCTCCAGCTCCAGCTCCAGCCTAGCCTTGGCTGCTGGTGAGCACATAGGAAATGAGCCGTAGTCGGGAGTGTACTCACGCTCGTTCTCTCACTCTTTCTCTCTCTCCTTCTCTGTCTCTAACCTTTTCTCACTCTCTACTTTCCAAATAAATAATATAAAGGCATATACATTATGATTACTTCAAATACCTAGTATAAAAACAAAAGGGAAAAGCTTTTCCTCCAGCTTTCTCCATTTCACTCACCAGAGGAAAACTGTCAACAACCTATTATATATTTTTCTAGAGCAGGGATGTCCAAAAAAATACGTGAGCTGAATATACCATTTCAAATATTCCAGCAGCCACATAGCAAAATTTCCCTCAAATAAAAAAATAATCTTTATGATAAATTTTATTTGCCCCCAATATCCAACATACTATTATTTCAACAGTGTTTACATTAATTCAAATTAAATATATGTTAACACTCATGATGCCAGCCTCCCGTTACTTTCCTTTATACATTTATCATGCATTAATACCACAGAGTAGCATTATGTGCAAAATTACATTGCAATACTAAAATACAGCTCTACTTTCCAGTAGCTTCATAGTATTTCACTATTTGAGTGCACATTAAGTTTTCAATACAGTAGTTTCGCTTTTCTGTTCCTTTTTTCTCTTAAGAACACTCTCTATACTGATGACACTAGTTCACTGTTTGTTACTCACATTGGTCTCAAGCTCCCTTCATATATTGCCTTATCTGACCAAAACAACAAAACAAAATCATATATGCAAGTGTTTAGAAAAGAAAAAAGATGTCATATTGTTATTCTCCTTTGTACTCCAAAGATATTATTAAAACTTTTCAGGAGTTCCAAAAGTGCTCTTTTCTATACAGTTATCTGTATTTGCTCATATTATATATTTGAGCAGACTGACCTGAAAACTACCCTCATACCATACAATTTACCAGCCAGTCACTCTGGGCAGTTTAGAATCTCTCATTTATAATACTAGTTGCGAGAAAGCAAAATTAAAGTGTAAAAAAAGCCAGGACTAGAAAGACAAAGATTTTTGTAGATTAACAAAGCCCTGAGTAAGAAAGGTAAATTTGTGGAATTCAGTTGTAACGTTCATACCTATAAATTTATCCCTTCAGATTAGTAAACCTCAGCCCCTCCACACATGACTTACTATAAAAGAGGAAATCAAGTTCATGCAATCTACCAGGATAGGAAAGAAGCCAAGGGACAGATGCAGGCCTTCAGGCAACACCAGCAAGCCTTCAGAAACTTGTTCTTGTGGTAGGTATTTTCAACTTTCAGTTTGAGAAATTTCACAGCTCTTGCTGACTTAATTCACTTCATTAATGTGATCAGCTGATGCCAGAAAAGAATTCTAAAGCTATAGCTTTAACCACACATTCTAAAACCCCAACATGTTTTCCCTCCAGCTGTAAAAGTAAAAGGCTATGAGAGCTTGTCCACTGTACCTTGAGTATGCTTTCTCTACTCCTACACATGGTCCCATGTTTGAACCAGTAACAATTTATTCCAAACTAGTAACAGTAAATGCACAGAGTGGGTGGCCACTTCCTTTAGAAGGAGGATATGGCTGTTCTAGCAGAAAGCAGTGAGCAGGGTGGGTCCTGGACAGGAGCAGAACTCACTGCTGCCAATGCACTGCAATTTGAGAGGCACACAGCCCTACCTCTCCCAAAAGATTTCTCCTACCAGCTTGCTAAAGCATGGTCCCCATCCCTGCTGCCTGGCTTCAAATTTCAGTCCTTACATTTATTGCTTCTGTAGTAAACTAGGGAATCATTTTGTAACGACATGAAATATACATGTTTCTAGAGATGGTAAGAAAATTAAAATCGAAATCTCTACATAGTGTAGAATTCATCTGTTGATGATCAAAATAATTAAATGCTACCTTGGAAAAGTCAAGGACTCTACGAGACTAAAAAAGAGGTTTTAACTAATGGAAGAAGTTATACATAAAATATTCAATGCGATTATAGTTCATAATGTGATTACAGAAATTAACATAAATACATATATAATGTAAATAACATTATATTCATCTTGAGCTTTTTGTCTCTCAATAGTCTCTTGTTCTTTGGGTTTCAATCCTGATTAAGGAATCTGACCTAAATAAATTTCACCATCTTCTGAATAATTTTTCTGTGAAATTCTTGCTACCAGAAGCATCAAATTTAAGCTCTACCACGGTATGGCAGACCTCACTAGGAAACAGCCAGGAAAAACATGAAAACACTACCAGGTACTAAGCATGAATATAGAAGGGTGAGGAAGAAATGTGGACCAAAATATAAACACACAAACAAACACACAAAAAAGTTGCATTGTTCATCCATTCTCATTTTCTTCCACGGCAGCCAGAGACACAACAGACCATTCTGAGTTCCTTTTAGCCATTTATCACACAGCTAGTAACCCTACCTGGTATAGCCTGATGATATGGGGGTGGCAAAGCATCTTCATAATTTGAACTTCCCGAAAAATCTTCTTCAAGTTTTCTTCATCCAGTTGGGTTTTATCTATGATCTTGATAGCAACCTGACAAAAGAGGAAGAAAATTTACTCTAATGCATTACTAATAGAAATTTAAGAAGGAAAATTAAAATCGCTTCAAAGCATATTCTACAAGACACAAGCTGCCAGCATTTTATTTATAAAACATCAGTGAAGAAAACAAATTTACTCTCTTAAATGGATAAAAAATGGACTCAAAGCAAGTTACCCATCTTAGAGGAAAAGACTTCCATAGCTAATGGGTCTTCCGCCATTTCTTTTCTTTTTGCCATTTCTTAAATTGCTTATATAGTAAAACCCTGCATGACAAAACACTTCATTATTCCCTAGATGTGGTTGCAGTCTGGGTCAAATCATGCTCCAATGCAGAGAATGAGTACAGGAACTTTTATAAACATGAACCTTATACTCTAAGCACATGATTTTTAGTAAGGCTCTACCTGAACTTTCATTGAGGTCTCCCACAGTTCATGAGGTGCTTGTAAAGCTCAGTAAACAATTGGTGAAACAGCAGCCGTGGTAGCTACTATATAGTACATGCTTATTATGCGGCAAGTATAATAATAATGCTTTGTGGGCACTAACTCATTTGAACTTCGCAACACCCGCCTTATTACTATACCAACCTTGTTTTATACATAAAAATAGAGGGACACATGTGACAGATCCAACATTAAAATCCAGGTAGCCTAGTTTTGCAGTGAAATGCTTAATAGTGATGTTAACAAACGTACACTGCTAAAGCATAAAACATAGCCTTCCATTTTACCCACATGAAAATACCCAGCAGCACATGTATTTTAAAACACAAGAAAGAAAGCAGTTCGTCTACGAAATCTAAACTGCCTCACCATTCTCAGTGAAATGTTTATAAAACATTTGTTTTATCTCAAAGTATCTCTAAATCTCAGTTTCATCTTTTTAATCAGTATACAACTGACATTGGTTAGATGAAGGAAACTTTTGTCATCTTTGATTGCTGAAGTTCTAAGACTCTACTCATAGAAGAAAAGAAAACTTACTGAGGAAAAAGAAAAACTGCGGAGAAATTTTAATGCTTAAGATGTTTATTTAGAGAAAGACTGCACTGAATCACACAAGGTAGATGATTCAAATGTATGAATATTTACTATCCATTAACTTTATTAAGGGGCAAGCATTTGATGTCACAGTTATGTTACCATGTGGGATGTCCACATCTCATGGAGGACTACTCGTCAGTCCCAGCCCCTCCACTGGAGGCAACAGATGATAGCTCAGCACTTGGGCTCCTGTCACCTACATGGGAAATCTGGATTACAGGTTCCTGGCTTTGGCTTGGCCTGGCCTGCCCCTGGCTATCATGGGCATTTTTGGGGAAGGACCAGTCAAGGCTCAAAGATCTCTGTCTCTTAGCCTCTCAAAAAATTTTTTTTTTTAAAATGAAAAAACATAAATAAATTTTAAAGTACTTTGAGTTCTTTCAGATGTTAAGATGAGGGGTAATGAAAGGCACAAGAAAACAAATTCCACTCCATTCAAAAAGTATTTCGCCCTGCCTAACAACAGAAAGAGATGAGACAAAGAGTAGGCCCTGCCTAATGACAGAAAGAGATGAAATGATGTAGGTATATCCAGAACAACAAAGATTAATCAGGCACAGTCTTAATTTCAAAGAGTTTACAATCCAGTAGGGAAAAGAGATGCGTAGAACAGATAACAACACAGTTCCAGAAGTATAATCCATCAAAGTACAGAGGCTGAAGGCCAACCTTCTCCCAGAAGAGAAGACACAGACATAAGAAAAGGCCTTGCAAAGAAAACACAATTCAACAACTAAAAAAAAAAAAAAAAATTGAGAATAGGCAGAACAGAAAAGAGGATTGAGAATTTAGTGAGGGGGTACCAGTGAAATCGCTAACAAATCAACTGCCTATTTTTCTCTAAGTCTTGAACCACATGACCACTGACCACTAACAATTCCATTTCCCCTCATTACTGTGCCAGATCACATGTAGGACTTCAACTCTGGCTACTGGTCACACATCTGCTCTTCTTCTCTAGGGACAGCTCTCAAAACAATACAAAACAGTTGTGGTGCACGATGTTTCTTTACAGAAGGATACATGAATCTTACTTACTATTATTAACATCTTACATAGAAATGTATGCAGTGTACAGAATGCCTTCATACCCGCAACAAGCTTAGAACACTTGGAGACACATGCCCAAAGTAGAACTTTCAAACAGGTGTGCTAGAAATGGGCTATGACTGATAATGCTCATCTCCTGTCTCAAGAAGCTTCATTTGTTTAGAACAAAGGAACTATGTCATGCTGGTGGAAAGTTTGGAAAGCCCAGTCTAATACTGAAGGCAGAGGGGGGGCAGGGGAGGAAGGGGCACAAGGGGATGGACAGCAAAAGCTAAGGATTGTGCCCAACATCCCTTCCCCTCACCCATGCCCTACTAATTGATGGTTTATATACCGTTCAGGGTATAGGGAAGCAGCCTTCATACAACTGACCAATTAATTTTTTTTGCATCTTTTTACCCCTAAGAGAAGAATATGTCCATGCTTTAATTGGGAGAATCCCTGATTCCCACTGGATGCACTTTCACATGTACTCTAAAGCAATCAACATTGAACAACAGTAAAGAGAAAAGTTAAACCAACCATCTATGAGAACCAAGTTGGTTACTAAGATCTCATAGTATATACCATGTAACTAATAAATATATTAAATTTAATAAAGATACAAAGGTATACTATTTATTTTACACTAAGTATATCTGATTTCACATAAACAGAATGTGGTCCCACATACCAAACTATATTCTTATCTTTTCAGGGACAATTGCATTACGCATTAACTTATTCATACAAAGCGGATACAGAATTGGAAAAGATTAACATCAAGAGAGGCATTTAGCCTAGTGATACAGATGCCCACATTCCATATTACAGGCCCTGGTTTCAGGTCCTGTGATCCTGATTCTACGAGCTTCCTGCTTCTATACACTCTAGGAGGCAGCAGGTGACGGCTCAAATGGTAGGGGTCCCTGCAACAACATGGGAGACCTAGACAGAGTTCTAAGCTCCTGGCCTGGTGCAATTTCAGCCTTTGCAAGTACTTGGGGAATGAAGCTGTAGGTAGGTGGAATACTTGCCGTTTATTCCCCTCAACCAATCAATCAATCAATCGCTTCTCTTTCTCTCCTTCACAAATAAAAATCTATTTTCTATCTATCCGTCAGTGATTCTCCAGATACCACAAGACACTCAGAGGAGCAGTTTTGTAAAGCAACTAAAAAAACACCACCAGGGCCCAGCACGGTGGCCTAGTGGCTAAAGTCCTCGCCTTGAATGTGTCAGGATCCCATATGGGCACCAGTTCTAATCCTGGCAGCCCTGCTTCCCATTCAGCTCCCTGTTTGTGGCCTGGGAATGCAGTGGAGGACAGGCCAAAGCCTTGGGACCCTGTACCCCCATGGAAGACCTGGAAGAGGATACGGGCTCCTGGCTTCGGATCAGCACAGCTCCGGCTACCGCGGTCACCTAGGGAGTAAATCATCGATGGAAGATCTTTCTTTCTCTCTTCTTTCCTCCTCTCTGTACATCGAACTTTCCAATAAAAAATAAAATAAAACAAAATAAAATAAAATAAGAAAGAAAGCAAAGCAAAGAAAAAGAAAAAAAAAAAGCAAAAGTAAAGAAAAACACACTGCCAAAGCAAGGACTCTGGAGTGAAGTTGCTTGGACTCAAAATCTTCCAACTATCGCTTAGTGTGTAACTTTGAACCAGTTACTGAATTTTTCTGTGGCTCTTTATTTACAAAAGGCAGGCAAAAACAGAACCTCGTATAAAGGATCACTGGGAATCAACTAAGCTAATGCATGTAGCCTGCTTAGAACAACACTTGGGATATGGTGAACAGGCAGTACAGTATTCTCTTCTGCAATGCTTCATATTTCAAATTTTTTCAAAAGTATGATGTGCAGGAAAATCCAGTGTGCACAGAGTTGGTGCTATCTAGTTCCAGGCATCCACCGGGATTCTTGGGACACATCCCCTGTGGATTGGTGGGTAGTGGTGGGGAGAACTACTGCGTACATTAATTACAGGTACTCCTGCTATTCTGTTTTTTCTGGAATCAAGTTTAAGCATGCCTTAGCAAGAACCAGATTTGCTTCATGAAGCAATATAATCCAGGCTCTGAAACACATCAATTCATATTCCAGGGGCAAGTTGGGGGGCCAAGAAACAAAATAGCCAACAATTTGTGGGCAGATTTCAGAACCAACTGGCTGCTGCCAGCTGATGTGGGAAGAACATGGCAGGAACAGAGCTTTATGGAAAAAGAAATGCATTCCATTGAAAAAAGTCACATTGAGCCACAGAATGGAACCCACAGTAGACCTATGAGCTGTGCCAGACAGAGAGCAGCCTGCCTCTTCCCTGCCCATCCCTACCCCAGGCAGTAGCACCATTGCCTAATATGCCACTGAACAAAGAATAGAAGTTCCTATGGATGCGCTGCAAACTGGACAGTGGAAGTTTTCTGAAAACAGACAGAATACCAGTGGAACAGAGAAACTACTAAATTACAGAGCAGGTGACTGGCACAAACAATTGCTTTGAGAACACTGAAGAGATTACAGAGCCTGACTCACAGTGACAGACTATTGAGGCTACATGATCAAGGTTTTAGACTAAAGTAAGCACTGGTTTCTTGAAAAGTTACATCTGTTCATAGCACAGGTAACCTGGGAGACAGACAGAAGAGAAGCTCTCCAAGTATGTTTCAGATTGGGCCTGAGAATTCATGAATCACAAAATTGTACTTACACGTGAAAATTTTAACAAGCAAGCAATTCCAACACATTATCAAGAGATGATGTATTTTCTAGGTTTGCTTCTACTTAGAATTAGTTTATCTTACAAAGACCATGACTTTTTTTAACTGACACTCTAATATTAACCAAGCATGACATTGTATCAAATATGTTGAAAATAAGCTAAGAAAGTTCTTAAGAATGTCCCTACAGAAGACACTTCCATCTGATAAATTCTTTTTAAATTATCATATGGTAAAAAAATTAATTCAGATTAAGCCAAAATGAAAGCCACAGTTCTTCACTATTCATTCTAGAACGGGAAAAGAGCCATTTTCCCCTTTAGTTTTCACTTCTAAAAACTGTAGTTCCTTTAATTCATACATCATTTTTTTTTTTTGCAAGCATAGTAAGGCTTATAGGGAATGAAATGGAAAAAAATAGTAATTTTTCTTCACAACAGGCAATAATTCATTGACATATTCTAAGAGCACATTCATGGGCAAGATAAGGTGATAGAATAAAATCTAACAAATCAGGAAAAGTTCAGCACTGAGATCAAAACAAATTACCCTTCTTCCTCACCACTTCCCATTAAAAACAAATCCTCAGAGTGGGGACTCAAGGATATGCTTTGACAAATCTACAGTTTTATACATACATACACACAATTTAGAAAGAAAACAAAGACCACAAGTGCTAAAACTCCCACCGAAATAGAAACAGCATTCTTTTACACTAGTATGCATATACATGTTTAGTAATTTCATTGAATACAGTAAACAGATAAATGGTTTTAAGAAAGAAAGAGAAAACATCGGATAGTTTGGGTGAAAGTTTACTTTTTAAATATACTTTTAGGAGAAATAAGTTTTATTTCTCATTGCAATGTCCTAAAATTCAGAGAGAGAAACATTTTGCCAATGTGCATTTTTCAGCAAACTTATGTTCTTATATTAAATTTCTGTTGCAAAATACTTAAACTTTATTACAAACCTTATCTACTTTAGATATTCACCTCAGCTCTGGAAGTATTTTATAGTTTCCATTTCAGTTAATACTGAGCACTTGAAATGTGGCCAACTCTCCTCCTCCCCTATGTAACACTCAATATGAAACATTTGCTAGTGACCAATTCCCTGAAATGACAGATCCTTTGGGAAATGCACAAAAGAAGGCAATCTTATGACTTTCTTTTTGATTGCACACAAAAATACAGTCTGAGAGTCAGGCACCAGCACTAGGACAAGAGCATGAACAGAAAGTCCTTAAAGACTATCCACTTCACACTACAGAACTTCTATCAAGGTTCTGGTGTTTGGAAGCTTAATGTTGGTTAATATGTTTGGAGGCTGCTTCACTTACACCCTCTTGCATGCCCACTTTCCCAGTAACATCCACTGAATAGCTTAGCGTGGACCCAACATGGAATTAAAGCCCCAATTTAACAGAGTAACATGTATCAGGACAGTGGCTGCCAGTTGAACCTGCTAGTCCAGCCTCATGTATTTAGGGACTATCTAGATCCGAATTCAAGTTAGAAGTACCCAACATTTTGTCTTTTAGAATCCAATAAAAGGGGCCCAGCGGCGTGGCCTAGCGGCTAAGGTCCTTGCCTTGAACGCGCCGGGATCCCATATGGGCGCTGGTTCTAATCCCGGCAGCTCCACTTCCCATCCAGCTCCCTGCTTGTGGCCTGGGAAAGCAGTCAAGGACGGCCCAATGCATTGGGATACTGCACCCGCATGGGAGACCTGGAAGAGGTTCCTGGTTTTCGGCTTCGGATCAGCACAGCACCGGCCGTTGCGGCTCACTTGGGGAGTGAATCATTGGACAGAAGATCTTCCTCTCTGTCTCTCCTCTCTGTATATCTGACTTTGTAATAAAAACAAATAAATCTTTAAAAAAAAAAGAATCCAATAAAAGCTTCAAGGTACATCTAAAAGATTCATGCATAAGAATCTTTAATTTCAAGAAATGAAATCCAAGGGAGGAAACAGCTGAGAAGCCTGCAATGGGGGGCAGAAATGATGGACTTTCTGTCCCTGGTTTGTAAATGAGGATTGTGAGCCAGCAGATCTCCAGGGTTCCACCAAGGTAATACTCAAGACTCCATCCCGAAGTTCACTTCTACAGAGATTAGGTGGCCTGGGCTGGATGAAACTTCCTCAACACTTTGTGTCAACAATTTGAAGTGGAACATACTTGTATGATGCAGGCTAATTCTATACTAACGTACCATAAATGTGAAACAAACACTAGATTTAGAAGACACAGTTCTTTAAAAAGAACGTAAACTATTTCGCTGATTTATTTTATATTGATTACTGAGAAAATGATGCAGTTTGGATATACTAAGCTAAATAAAATGTCATTTGAATTAATTTCACATGTTTCTTTTTAAATTTTAAAATATGACCATCAGGTCCGGCACTGTGGTGTAACAGATAAAAAGCTATTGCATGCAACACCAGTATACCATGTTGGTCTAGTTCATGTTCTGACTGCTCCACTTCCCAATTATCTCCTTACTAATGGTCTGGGAAAATCAATAGAAGATCAAGTACTTAGGCTCCTGCCACACTTGTGGATGACCCAGAGGAAGCTCCTGGTTCTGGAACAATCTTGGCTGTTGTGGCCATCTGGGGAGTGAATCAACAGATGGAAGATCTCGATCTCTTCTCTCTCTCCCTCTTGTTTTGCCCGTCTACGTTTCAAATAAGTAAATCTAAAACTATTTTAGACAACAAAGTACCCGGCATTTTATAGGTGGGCAGCTGCGATTTTTCTTTACTTCTCTGGGCTGCTCTGAATGATCAACATGAACTAGTACAAGCAGCTACAATGTCTATGGAATAAAGAGTGAAGATCCTACTAAAGAAAAAACAGTATGAAAAATACATTAGTTTTGCAAATATTTCTAAGTTGGAACACAGCATATTACACATAATTAATAAATGGTATCTGAAACAAAGGAAATTTTCTGGTAATTACTTGAAATTCAAGGCACAAAAGGGAAGTTTTACAGACAGAAAGGAAATGGCCTCTCAGTTCCAATAATTCCCACCTAGTTAACATTTACCCTCTCAGAAAACAGAAGTCCCAGGGCTGCCTCTAATAGCACAGGCAGACAGCTCAAGCAAAGCAAGATTATCATTGCTGTTAACATGAACAAAGTGCCAAAAACATTATATATGGTTTACAGAATATTAAACCAAGCAAACCAAGCCTCATTCTGAAGATTTACAGCTTAAATGACCCAGGTTAAAAATATGTGCATTTTTTTTTTAAGAAGAAAGAGCAAAAGAAAGGTAGAAATCAACAAAAGCTGTATTTCTAAAATATTGCAAAAAAACACTATTCAATTTTCCATTTCAGTTATTTATGTTAGATTGACATTGATGGCTTAATTCTAATGTCAGGGGAAAATATTGCAGAAAGTGTTAAATAACAAACTAATAATTGCTACAGAAATATTTTCAAACAAAAGAAAAATAAGTAGAAGCCATTAGTCCACAGAACAATTTAAAAGTTATCATGAGAAGTTAAGCTATCAAGGATGTAGTTACAGAGAAAAAAGATCAGATACGTAGCGAGAGAACTTGACAATGGGGCCTGACGTGAAGAAAGCTGAATGAATTTCAAGATGAATGCTCTTAATGAAGGTACATGCTATCCTTTCCTGGGGTGTCAACTCAAGTCAAAAACACAGACTCACAGAAAGACTGTGCTCTTCCCAAGGACAGTCTTTAGGAAGGAGCTTGTGTACAGTTAAGCACATTTACTTATACCAGCACTTAGAACACTCAACAACTTTTAAGGCACAGATAACAGTTCCCATTTTAAATTACTTTTACTTATATGAACACACTCCTAGGGAGGGGCTAACAATACACATGCCATAGCAGGAGGTTGAGTGAACCGAGGAATCGTATAAATTGAAAAACTAGCCTTGGTTTCTCTTTTGTCAGCATCTCCCAACTACTGGACAAAAAGATAAACAAAAACAAGAAGTAATCTCCATTTTCAGATAGCATCTTAACCTCCTTGTTTCTCAAGGTTTACTTGTCATGCCTCCCCAGATGCCAGGAATGGGAGCTTAGCTGCCTGTCAACACAAGCACCTTTGTCAAACTGTGTTTTTCATCTGAATTACTGTGACAAGGCTGATCTTTGCACAACTCAGCCTTCTAGTGCCCATCAGGAACAACACACCAGCTAGCTTCAGAAGAGCTTTCTTAACTACAGCTGCACACCACCAGAACTGCCTGTTTCTCCTCTGGAATTCCACTAAAATGGGAAATTTTATGTGATGCATTTTTGCGTTACTCTGGCTTCAGTGACCTTCTTACATGTAGTAATCATCACATTTTCAACTCAAATACATTTTATTTCATGAAGCTGATGCATGTTTGTATTTCAGTGGAGACTAATTTAATTCTATAAGTTAACTCTCAAATTCCTGATATTTGTGTTAAAAGAAGCAGGGGCATTGTTGAAAAGGCAACATTACTATAGAAAAAATTGATAAATTACCATTATTACATGAATTAGACATAACCACATTACACATTTGAAAGTGCCGGGCCCGGCTCCGTGGCCTAGTGGCTAAAGTCCTCGCCTTGAGCACACCAGGATCCCATTTGGGTGCCGGTTCTAATCCCAGCAGTTCTACTTCCCACCCAGCTCCCTGCTTGTGGCCCAGGAAAGCAGTCGAGGACAGCCCAAAGCCTTGGGACCCTGCACCTGCGTGGGAGACCTGGAGGAAGTTCCCGGCTCCTGGCTCCTGGCTCCGGATTGGCACAGCACCAGGCGTTGCAGTCACTTGGGGAGTGAATCAATGGACAGAACATCTTCCTCTCTGTCTTTCCTCCTCTCTGTATATCTGACTTTGTAATAAAAATAAATAATCTTTCTAAAAAAAATAAAGTATCTACATGAAGTATATTGACTGAAGATGACTGTGGATTTCTTCAGCAAGATTACACATATCCTAAATAATGCCTTTGTATGACAGTCCTAAATTGACAATGGAGAATCTCAAAAAGCTGCTACTACTATAGTTCCAACGATTTTTAAACTATTATAATAAGGTCAATTCACTAAAATATTAAATGTAATTAATGACAGTAAAAGGTTCAGATTTTTTTTTTGTTTTTATAGCTTTATTTCTTTATGTAAAAGGAGAGAGAGAGAGAAACTTCCAGACCAGAGGGGGCCAGGCCAGGGGGAAGCCAGGAGCCAGAAACTCCATTCAGGCTGCCCACATGGGTGAGAGACAAAGTCCATAGATCATCACATGCTACCCCTCAGAGTGGATAAGAAACAAAGCAGGCTCAAACTCCGGCACTTCAGATGGAACATGGGTAGCCCAAGCAGGGGCTTCACTGTTATGGCGTAACACCCACCCTATGCTTGTCTGTTTCTAAATCTCCATTACAAACACAATTTAGGCAAACAGCAACCTATTACACATATTACACTATCTATGGGGTCTCAGTTTCTTCTCATGATAATACTGTTTGGAAGCAAAGTGATAGGACTGTTAATTCACTGCCAAAGAAACTCAATCTGAAAACATCAAAAACCATTTTAGTTAATAAAGCCATGGCCCATGTCTATGTTTTTTATTTTATTTTCTTTTAAATAAATAACAAACCAGAGTCAATGTGTTGATGTAGCAGACTAATCCCATAACACTGTTGGCCCCAGCATTCCACATTAGCACGAGTTAGTGTCCAGTGTTCCATGTGTGATCCAGCTGTTTATGACCTGGAAAAGGAGCGGAAGTTGGCCCAAGTCCTTGAGACCCAGCACATATGCAGGAGATATGAAAAAAGCTCCTAGCTCCCAGCTTTGGATCAGCTCAGTTCTGGCTGTTGCGGCCATTTGGAGAGTGAACCAGTGGACTGGAAAGGCCTTTTCTGTCTCTCTTTCTCTGTAAAATCTATCCAAAAAATGAAAAATTTTAAAAAAAAAGCAACTGACCACTGAGTTATGTCATCCTGAAAAATCACAAAGAGCAAGTTATGAGATGAGAAAATGAAGTGAGGATGTAGCGAGTTGGAAGGAAGTAAAATAAAATATTAATTGGTAATAATACTAATAAAAACAGTTCACTCTAATGAAATCTGACTCTGGGTCAGATTTCATTAGAGATGCAGTTAGCATGCTTTGAAACAAAGAAGAAACTCCTCAAACATTCTCAAAGCACAAGGCCAGCACTGTGGCAGGAAGGTGCACTGAGGCAGGAAGGTGCACTGAGGTAAGCTGCTGCCTGCATCACCATGATACTCGCCCAGGAGAGTGTCAGTGTGAGGCCCGCTGCTGAAGCACCAGGGAAAGCAATGCAAGGTGGCCAGCATGTCTGAGTCCCTGCACCCACGTCCCCATGTGAGAGACCCAGACACAGTGCCTGCATTGTGACTGTCTGGGGAGAGAAGCAACAGATGAAAGATTCGCTCTTTCCTTCTCTCTCTTTTTCTCTGCCTCCCCCTCTGTATAACTTTGCCAAATAGATAGATGGATAAATAGATACATAGATAGAGTTTGAGTGCAAAATGAACATGTAATAAGGAGTTCAGAGTAAGAAGGAATCAAAAGCTATCATAAACCAAGATTTTTTCATTCCTGAACAAAATCGCGTATAAACTCTAAGACGTGGCGGGGGGGTTGGGGGGGAGGAAGGCAGGATAGGTTCTCTGGGGGGGGAGGAAGGCAGGATAGGTTCACAGAGGGGCAAAATTTCAAAACTTAGGGCTCTAGCAAATATGTTGGAATCATTGGGAAAGCAAAAAGAGCAGTGCAGTAGGAGCTGGGACCCCAGAATTTCTGTCTGAGAAATGTTTGTGACCTTCAACAAGCCACTTTTTATCTCTCTGGTCCTCACTGTTTTGACCTAATAAATAAAGTATGCCTGTATATTACTTCAAAGCAGAGCAACCAAACAGGGTTCTCACCATGCCAGATGCTGAAGAGAACCCTGGCAGATTCTTGTTTTAGCTTTTTAAAAAAAGTATTTAGTTACTGATTTTAAATTCCAGGTTCATTCACTGGAAATGAATCAGAACTGTTGGTTAAATAACTCGATCCTGAGCAATTCGAGCCACTTAGGTTTTACAGTTCTATCTAATACCTGACCAACCATAGAATAACAAACAAAACGATATATCCATCACTTCTAAGAGAACCTCAGTAAATAAGTGTTATTTTCTTGCTTAAACAATAAACACATTGATGTAAAGCAAAATATCATTGCTTATCTAAGAAAGCCTTAGCATTTGCCATTAATATGGTTCACCATTGGTAAAGTCGGTGCTAAGATCACTACATAGCAAATTACATCAATATTAATTTCTAATCCACTAACAGAACAAATAGTAGGAGGCGGAATTAAATGGAATGTGATGCAGATTACAATAAAATCAAACTTCTTAACCATAAATACAACTTAACTAGGATACTAAAACAGAAAACAAACTCAAAAAACATATTATCCCAATTTGACTATTTCCATCACTAGAAGTAAATGAGAAACACGAAAGCTGAAGTGTCCATTTTCATTTAATATCTTTATAAAATATATCTTTAAAGATTTATTTATTTTATTGGAAAGGAGATTCACA
Organism: Ochotona princeps; assembly: GCF_030435755.1. Classification (NCBI taxonomy): domain Eukaryota; kingdom Metazoa; phylum Chordata; class Mammalia; order Lagomorpha; family Ochotonidae; genus Ochotona; species Ochotona princeps. The sequence goes on along the minus strand of NC_080835.1, from coordinate 72,564,558 downwards.
GAGAGAAAGACCCTCTGTTTACCAATTCACTCCCCAGGTGGCTGCAATGGCCAGAACTAAGCTGATCCAAAGCCAGAATCCAGGAGCCAAGAACTTCTTCCACTTCACCCACACAGGTGCAAAGTCCCAAAGCCCCGGGCCATCCTCAACTGCTTTCCCAGGTCACAAACAAGGAGATGGACAGGAAGTGGCACAGCCGAGATTAGAACTGACACACATATGGGATCCTGGTGCATGCAAGACAAGGACTTTGCCACTAGGTTACTGCGCTGGGTCTTAAAATACATATATGTAATTATCATTAGATCAGTTAATTTCAACAGGTCAAACACAAACATAGTAAGAATGGCCAAAATATATTGAAGTCTTACTTGTGCCAGTACAATGTTTGCTTTTTAAACCTTTTGTAATAAAAAATTTTAAATATATATAAAAAGAGAAACATTAGCTTCAACAATGATTAACATATAATCACTTAACTATTTCAAAATGTAGCCTAAAAGCTGTGCTGTTTTTGAAAATATAACCTATCACACCATTACCACACTTGAAAAAAAATAAGCACTCATTTCTAATCCATATGTTATCAATAGATATTATTATTATGAATATTATTCATATATTTTATGTTTTCTGAGTCACAACCAATTATGTAATTTGGCTAGTGTTATGATGTTCAAAGCATCAGAGCTTGCCCCAGAATTTGAGCATGGGTCGTACGGCTCTGGAACCTAAGCTTTTAATCACACTACACTTTTCTGCTTTTCAGGACTAGGCTTTATGGTAATGACTTCTCAAATGTAAACACACATAAGTGGCTAATAAAGGAATGAATAATAGCATCAACTTCAGCAAAATTTCAACACAGGGAAAATATATCATAAAATCCCATATTATCCTCCTAATGTTTTCTTTGTCCTCTGCTGGTAGACTCTGTTGAACATCTCTACCCATCTTCATTTAACCTAATGACAATTACTATAATGTTTCTTCTTTTCAAAACAACCAGTGCTATTGGGTTAAACTGATATTTGAATTCTAGTCTTTAATTTTCATCAAGATAGACTCAATGGATAAATCCTTCTCGGAATTAAATATTCTCGACAGAAGTAACATTATGTGTGGCATACAGACCATAAGGTGACTTGCTTACAATGATTCCCACACACACGTAATGACACATAACTTTGTAGGACAGTCTCCTTCCCCTCCAAGCAGAGATGGAGGGCTGGGTGAACTAAGCAGCTCATTCAGAGAGCTCTCAAGAAAAGGAACTTTGGATGGCCTCAAATACCTGCAAGCAGCCCTTCTAACACCAGAGGGGAGCTAGAGCAAAAGCTGGAGTCGTCAACCATAAAGCCATATGAAAATGAACTCTACCTCTACCTGGAATGATCTTGGAAGTGAATTCCTTCCCATTTGAAGCTCCAGATGAAAATACAGTCTACCCAACATTTTGAGTACAAGGAACTTGGCTATGCCATTCCAAGACTCATGGCACAAAGAAACTGTGATGAAATAAATACATTTTTTAAAGAGCTGTTTAGTTTGTGTTAAGCTGTTACACAGGAACAGAAAACAGAGCCCTTATGGTTTCTATGATGCAGATAACTCACCTCCTAGAAATTCTAGATGAAAGAAATATCTTCCATAATTTATGGCTCAGATTCTAGAAGTTTCAAGTAGGAGTTCATGATATGTGAATGGAACTGAACTCTTTTCTGAGAAAAAAAATTTGCCCTACTTGGCAGTATTCAGACACACCTTTTCTGTGTAAACATAGGTAAGCACTCAAAAAAAAAAAAAGTGAACATGTCAAGTTTGTTAGTTTATAAGACAAAGTTAACTTCTGTCAACTTCAGGGGGAAAAAAGAAACTGTTGAAAGTACATGTGTCTAATGAATTCCTTCCAGGATAGTACAGGAGAGGAGAAAAGAGTAACTTTTTGGTAGAGAAACCTGACAAACACTACCTCAACCAAGTAATCAAGGTGAAATCTACAGTAATAAAAGCATGTTGACAGTATATGCCCTTGGTTTGATGTGATAAGAATGGCTCTTTACCTCTGTGGTGTTATTCTATGACATCAGCCCAATCATGACAGACATCAGACAAGTTGCAACTGACAAACATTCTACAAAAATGCATTACCATGGGCCCGGCGTCGTGGCCTAGCGGCTAAAGTCCTCGCCTTGAAAGCCCCAGGATCCCATATGGGCGCCGGTTCTAACCCCGGCAGCTCCACTTCCCATCCAGCTCCCTGCTTGTGGCCTGGGAAAGCAGTTGAGGACGGCCCAATGCATTGGGACCCTGCACCCGCGTGGGAGACCCGGAAGAGGTTCCAGGTTCCCGGCTTCGGATCGGCACGCATCGGCCCGTTGCGGCTCACGGACGGAAGATCTTCCTCTCTGTCTCTCCTCTGTATATATCTGGCTGTAATAAAATGAATAAATCTTTAAAAAAAAAAAAAGCATTACCACTTCTCAAAACTATCATTAAAAACATGGAAAGCCTAAGAAACTGCCATGGCCAAGAAAAGCCTATGGAAACATGATGACTAAATATAAAATTATATCCTGGATAAGATCTTGAAACAAAAAAAAGTAAATTAGGGGAAACAAAGCTTAGAAATACGAATTTTAGTTAATAGCATCAATACTACTCTATTAATTATGAAAATTATTTTAAATTAGTATATTAATAACACAGCAATAACAAGGAAAACTACATGTGAGGATCTGTGAAATCTATTGTATCTGCAACTTTTCTGTAAATATAATGCAATTACAAAAATAAAAAGTGCTTGGCACAACAGTTAACATGCTACTCAGGATCAGACTAGAGTTCATGGACTGGAGTGTCTTGGTTTACCTCCTGACTCCAGCTTCTTGCTAACGCATAGCCTGGGAGGCAGCATGTGATGGCTCAAGCACCTGAGTCCCAGCCACCTGTCACATTTTTGTATGTGGATAACAACTTTTTCCTGCATCGCGTCTTAAAAAGACAGTTCTGGGCCCAGCGTGGTAACCTAGAGGCTATAGTCCTTGCCTTGCACAGGCTGGGATCCCATAGCGGCACAGGTTGGTATCCTGGCTGCTCTACTTCTCTTCCAGATTCCTGCTTGTGGCCTAGAAAAGTACCAGACGATGGCCCAAAGCTTTGGCATCCTGCATCCGTGTGGTAGACCCAGAATAAGCTCCTGCCTCCTTTGGATCAGCTCAGCTTAGGCCATTGCGGCCACTTGGGGAATGAACCAGCAGATGGAAGATCTTTCTCTCTCTTCTTCTCTCTGTTAAATCTGACTTTCCAATATAAATAAATAAATAAATAAATAAATAAAATCTTTTTTAAAAAAAGGAAAGAAAAAAGACAGTTCTTTCTCTATTGAATTGTCTTGGCATCCTTGTCAAAAATCAAACGATTATAAGTGTATAATGTTGGTTTTTTTTTCCTGAATTTTCGAATCTATTGTACCAAGGTCTAGGCCTCTTCTTATCCCAATACCACACTATCTCTTCCGTTTCTTCATGCTCCAGCTAGTGACAATCATCTTTATTCCTCGAAGAAGGCTGGCACTCCTTGCACAAAATAATGGGCTTGGGAAAGTCATAACAAGAACCGAACACAGGATCAGGACCCAAGAATGCAAATTCATTGTGGAGTTTTAGCAACTGTTTATCAACAGAATTAGAACAAGTTTTGTATAGGAGGAATTTTAAATTTTGTTAGATACTGCATAAACTGAATACCAAAAGCTAATTTTGCATAATCAAGAACAATTGGGTAAAAAACAACACAGAAGAATAGAATTAAATACAACTGGATTAACAGTTAATTGGCAGGCACAATAACTAAATAGGATGCCCAGCCCAAACTACAGATTCACTCATTAATATGTATAAGACTACACATTCCTATCCCAACTACTTCTCTATAAAAAGGACTGGGGTGTTTAAACATTAAACAGGGTCCTCAAGTTGTGGCGCTGCAGGTTAAACTGTCATCCCAGATTAGAGCACTTGCTCAGGTTTTGGCTCCTCTGCTTTTAATCCAATCCCCTGCTAATGTGCCAGGGAACGCAGCAGAAGACAGTCGAGTGCTTGGGCCACCACCTTCGCCCCATATTAGAGACCTCGAAGGAGTTTCAGGCTCCTAGCTTTGACCAGGCCCGACGCAAACCATTGTGGCCCTTTGGGGCATGAACCAGCAGATGGAAGATCTCTTTCTCTATCTTTCCCTTTCTAATAAATAAGTCTTTTTTAAAAATATTAAACACATAAAGTGAAACAATTAAAAATAAAAACCAGTCAGCATCCCACATCTAGGTGCTCCCTGGTGTTACATCGTAGATGGGCAAACTACTGGGTTCCTGCCACCCACGTGGAGAGCTACTGACGTTTTGGGCTTTGGCCTGGCCCAGTGTGGCTGCTATGGCCATCTGAAGTGGGACTAATGGACAGAAAATCTTTCTCTGTTTCTCTCTGTCTGCTTTTCAAATACATAAAATAAACCTCAGAACATCACACACAGATATTTTTTTCTTTATTTTCCCATAGCCATAGTGTTTTGGGATATGGCCAAACACTTCCAGATCAGCAAACATAAAAAGATTTCAAATAAGTTCAAGTCTGTCCATCTCTAAGTGGCTCACCCATGAAGAAGCTTCTTACATATGGAAGATGGATGAACTACAAAAGACCCTTTAGAGAAGAATACAGGGAGTTTTGGCCCATGTATCCCAAAGTTTCTTTGTTCTCTGGGGTGTCCTCCAAAAGTAGGTCAGATCCATGTGTAATCACTGGGTTTTACATTCCTTCAAAAAATGAAGAGATGTCAAGACATGGAGGTCTTTAACAGCAGATTGAGGCTAGGGTAGAGGCAAGAAGAGAGTCTCTGCTGTTGTTCAAAAATAAGCAAAGCCTGCAAACATCTTAGACTTAACAGTAAGCCCATGGAACAACAGGATAAGAGGCCTATTTCTCATGTTAAGGCTACAATCAGGGAACTTCAGCTTGTGGCTGAATTTCCCTAACTCCTTTTTCTTCCTAGGCATATTCCATACTAAGCAAGATTGACAAAAGGAAACTCTGGAATGGAGGGCAATTCAAAATACATTTGCTGAATATATTTTGAACACACGCCAAAAGGTTAGTTAGGACCTAGCATTTGCATCACCAAATTTGTTTCCTTAGAAAGAGACTCACTGCATGGCTCCTTCCAGCAAAACACAGGAAAACATTTATTGTGAAATAAGTCACATACAAATCCACAGTGTGAATATTCCAGGAAGACCATCACTCTACAGTTATCCCTTTGCATGTTAAATAATTTTATCATATATGTATCTCCAAACAACATATCTCTTACATTTGCCCATTTTAAAACTATATACAATACTTCCAACATTTTGATTTCTTTAATATTTACAGTAGTCCTCTGTGAAGATGTGCATGGTGGTATTCACTGATAGTCAACCTTCTATGAATACAACAATTGTATGTATTCCTTTACAATTGCCAGACACTTGAACAGCTTAGATTTTTATTTATTGTAACTAGTGTTTCAAATATTCATACATAAGACACTAGAGACTTGAAAACAGCAGTGTCACTTTTATATCACTTGATGAAGTAAAAAATTTTTTTCCAAACTGGTTATAACGAACAGTGGGACTGTTCTTATTGGCCCATATTTCCTCCCAATAGTTGTTATTTTAATTTAGGGTAGGAGAGGATCAAATATTTTCTCACTTTTAACTTCCTTGATTAATAAAAAAAAAAAAAGCTGAGGATCTCTCCCCATATCCATGGACCATGTGTGTCTGCTACTGTGAAATAAACTTCATGATTTTTCTATTTCCACTTAAAAATTAATTTTTTTAATTTGAAGAGTCATTTTAAATTTTGAATAAAAAATTGTTAGTACATCTTTACTCAAGTGTGACTTTTATTTGTTCACTTTCTTTATGGTTCTTCCTTGATTCAAAATAAGCCTTTTTTTTTTATTGAAAGGCAGAGAGACAAAGACATACACAGGGAAAAACGGAGATCTTCCATCTGCTGGTTCACTAGCCAAATGTTCACAACAGCCGGACTGACTGGGCCAAGCTGAAGGCGGAAGCACACAACTTGATTCAGGTCTCCAAAATGCATGACAGAGCCCCGGATACTTCAGACATGGTCTTCTGTTTCACAGAGTACATGCACATTGAAGGAATCCAGAAGCAGAAACAGAGCCAGGATTCAAACCCAGACACCAGTTTTGGGATTTGGACTTCCCAAGTGGTTTCCTAACTGTACCAGTGCCTACACCTTTATTTTTAGGTAAACTTTTATTGAACTATGATATACAAACAATGTGAAGAAGTTTATGCAACTGGAGTTCTTGATTTTTATGACTGTAAAGGGATCCTACATCAAAAAGAATGAAAATCACTAAATTAAGCATATGTGGTACTTTCTCATAGTTCCTATCCTTAAATCTCTCACATGATCCATCTACATCTTTCACTGAACCAAATTCTATTCGTTCACTCCAAATCTACTTACTATACAGTTCATTATAATAATTCACTCTGGTCAGTATCTGCCCAGTATTCTTCAATTATTATTTTAATTTATGTAAGTTCTACTGGAACTAAGTTCTTTTGCTATTTCCTCATCAATTTTGAGTCTCTTCATCATAGTCTTAATTCCTTCTTCTATTTGTTTAATCATTGTGGGTGTGTATTTGGCACAGTTGTTAACTCACTACTTCAAGTCCAGCACTCCATATCAGTGTGTCTGGTTCAAGTCCTGACTCTTCTATTTCCAATTCAGCTTCCTACAACAACTCACCCAGAAAAGCAGCAGGTGATGGATGCCCACCAACTTCCCAAATGGCTGCAGCAGCTGGGGCTGGGCCGGGACTCCCATGTGGACACAGCACCCCAAGGACTTATGCTATCTGCCACTGCTTTCCCAGACCATCAGCAGAAAACTAAATCAGAAGTAGAGCAGCAGAGAATCAAATCAGTACCCACAAGGCATACTGGTGTTACAGATGGCAGCTTAATCAGCTATACCATAATGTCCGACCCTTAAAAGATTTAAAAAAAAAAATCTGCAGGGACCGGCATCATGGAGTAGCAGGTAAAGCTACCAGCTGCAATGCCAATATTCTTCATGGGCACTGTGAAATCAGTATTTTTCATGGGCACTTCTGGATCAGAAGTGGAGCCAGCTGCTCCAGTTCAGTTACATGCTGGTGGTCTGGGAAAAGCCATGAAAGATGCCACAAGTGTTTGGGCCCCTTACTACTCATGAGACCCAAGATAAAGCTCCTGGCTCCCATCTTCAGCCTGGCATAGCTCTGTCCATTCTGGTCATCTGGGGAATGCACCAGCAAATGAAAGGTATCATCTTTCAAAGTAAATAAATCTTTGAAATAATCTGCACTATTTATGAGACTGATGGTTGCTACTGCTGTTCTATTTATCTGACACTGTGTAAAAACTACCACAAGGTGGCCCAACAGCAGTGGCCTAGCAGTAAAGTGCTTGCCTTGAACACACCGGGATCCCATATGGATGCCAGTTCTAATCCCAGAAGACTGGCTTCCCATACAGGTCCCTGCTTGTGTCCTGGAAAAGCAGTTGAGGACAGCCCAAAGCCTTGGGATCTTGCACTCACGTGGGAGACCCAGAGATTACGTGTTCCTGGCTTCAGACTGGTGCAGCTCTGGCTGTTGCAGTCACTTAGGGAGTGAATCATCAGAAAGATACTTTTCTCTGTCTCTCCTCCTCCTCTCTGTATATCTGACTTTGCAATAAAAATAAATAAATCTTAACAACAACAACAAAAAAAGCACTACCGCAGGAGCCAGTGTGGTGGCTCAAGAAGCTAATCCTCCGTCTGCAAGTATCAGCTCTCCTTGCCTCGCCTCTCCCTCCCTCTCAATTCTCTTCTTTGTAAATCTGCCTTTCAACTAAAAACAAAAATTTCAAAAACTACCACAAAACTTAGTGAACACAAGAATCATTTATTTTACTCAGAAATTAGCGATTTGTTTAAGCCCTTGAGCAAGTTTCTGTTGGCTCCCCGTGGCGTCACCCAGTTCCTTTCCGTAGGGCTCTCTCTCCATGGGCTTCTGCTATCCCGACAGAATTGTGAAGAAATATGTGGTATTTTTATGGCTTAGCCTCATAAATCACATATCATTTTTGTCACATTCTTTGGGTCAAAGCAGTCACAGAGGTCTGCCCAGGTTCAATGGAAGGAGACAGAGACTCTTTCTTAATGGTACAACAGCAGTGTTCTGGAAGAGGCCAATATGTAGCCATATTTGAAAGATACAATCTGTCATCTCTGACTTAGAAGCCTATTTTCTTGAAGAAGCTCACATCTCTTGTAATCTCATTTATAAAAGTCCTTTCTTGTCTGTCTATACAATATGTTCCTACAGAGACAGGAATCCATTCCTCCCAGCTGCTGGAGATCACAAGCAAACCTGAATACTTCACATAAGTTTCAGCTTACAGATTTTTCTAAGTAATTGTTTGGGACACTTTCCCCCTACCTCAATCCAGATCCAAGATGCCAAACAGGCAAAACTCTGAGCTTAGAGAACTTTCCCTCTACTCATCCGCTAAGAAATTTGTCCCTCTAAGTTATTTGTTTTAAAGACTTATTTGGTTATTTTTATTGGGAAGGCATATATACAGAGACAAGGAGAGAAACAGAGAAAGATCTTCCATCTGCTGAAAGCTTCCCAAATGGCTGCAGCGACCAGAGTTGAGCTGATCCAAAGCCAGGAGCCAGGAACTTCTTCCAGGTCTCCCATGTGGATGCAGGGTGCCAGGGTATTGGGCCGACTGCTTTCCTAGGCCACCAGCAGGAAGCTGGATGGGAAGTGGAGCATCTGAACTGGCATCCATATGGGATCCTAGCACAAGCAAGGTGAATACTTGGCCACTAGGCATTTGCATGGGGTCTAAAATTTGTCACTCCAGGGTCCCAGTCCTATCTGAAGCAGTCTCCAATTCAACACCCCAAAGCTTTGGGCTTTGTCTTACAAGGGCAAAATTTCATATATACTTTTTAGGCAGTTACATATTTACATATTTTTTCCTTACCTAGCTTCACTAAATGTTCTGATCAGAAGATATTCCTCTGCATATCTGATCTACCGCATTACTGAAAAATAAATTACTCATCATTCAATTAAAAAAAAAAAAGATTACTTATTTGAAAGACAAAGCTGGAGAAACAGAAATAGGGAAAGGGCCAGGAGGGAGGCAGAGAGAGAGGGAAAGGAAGGGACTGGTGAGAGAGAGCGCAAGCACACACACTCCCATCCACTGGTTCACTCTCTGTTTATCTGCAATGGCTGGGTTGAGCCAAGTCAAACCCAGAAGCCTGGAACTCCATCCAGGTCATGCCCTAAGGTGGCAGTGCCTAAGCACTCGGGCCATCTTTCCACTGCTTTCCCAGGCACATTAGCAGGGCACTATAGCTGAGGTGGAACAACTACAACTGGCACCTGCACTCATACAGGATGCCAGCATCAGAGGTGGCAGTTTATCCCTCTGTGTCACAATGCCCACTCCTCATCATTCTGTTCAAGGTATTTCATTTTATTAAAAAATAAATGAGAAATAATCTGAGAAATGCACTGGTATTTTTAATAGGTATGTACAAAAATATTGTCACTCAGAATGAAATGCTTTGGAAATATCCTGAATTAATACATAAACCCTTTAAGCAAACTTACAGAAATTTATACTTATTAGTGACAATAACTTTTATCCAAGATCTGTCTTATCTTTTAAACACTTTTGAGATTAGTGACCCTATGCACATGCTAAATGTGATTCAATCCTACCAACAGTCCTGCCTCCAAAAAAAAATAGAAAATGCCCTTAATTTAAAGAAAACACAAAGGTAAAACCCCAATAAGCCAGTTCTGGAGCCACTGCCCATTATTTTGTAAAAATAATAATAATAATAATAAGTAGAAGGCAAAGTCACTACAGCGTAAAAACAGATAAATTCATGTTGTGCTTGGTAAAGTGAAATTAAGTGTATCTAATATCCACACACATTTCTTCAAAATAGATACTCTTACTGTAGGGTTTTTTTTTTTAATTAATCCACAGTAGCATTCAAGAAAAAGCTGAAAACTGCTAGAATAAGACCCTGTAAATGTAATAGCTCCCTGCGTGCTAAAAAGAATTGGCTACAAATTACCACATTCCCCAAAAGATGACAGCCAAGTTTTTATATCCCAGGGGAGAAATAGCTCTAACGGCTAATAGTTGGCACTGGTAGGAGGCTTACCAACAAGTTACTGAACAGACCATGCATTGTTCTTCATCTCATGCAATATGACCTTTCCAGCTCAGCCTGCTGAACATCACAGTGGTCCATGAGAAGGGAAAATCCACATGGAAGCAAATTTTAAAATGTGATTTACCCTATAGGCAGTCTGCTATTTCCAGATTCTTCATCCTACTTTGCTCCACCCCTTTCTTGGTCATAACAGAACTTGGCAGATGTTACAATTTGCTATGTATAAACTCTGGAGCCCAGATTAGAAAGCTCAGCAAAGTATGCATTTAGAGCTGGCAAAAAAGGCTGCTTTGTATACTGACTTGGATTTGCTAACTTAGGATATGCATGTTTTCAAAAAAATGTGTCTAAGACCATTGAAATTTACAATTTCATATCACACACATCTTAACTAAGGCTTGCAAGTATTCTGAGATCATCCCTCTCTCCATACCAACAAAATATCAAGGCTATTATGCAATTTGTGGTTTCTTCTAATAATTGAAGGAATTAATGGCTTTGGTTACAAAAGTTAGATGGTTTTATCCTGAAATATTCTCCCAATCTTGGATCTTTGTGTGTAGAATTCTCAAGTACCAGTCACCATAATTTCAAATAGGCACCTACAAAAGGGTCTCTTCATTCACTGGCAATTTTTCTTCATAGGAAAACTTCGAAAATGTCTTCTGGAAGAATCTTCTACATGTGAAAGAGCCTGCAACAAAATTCTCGTACTGTATTTCTCAAGCTAATAGGACTCATTCATTCTATATTTAACTTCATACCTTATTGCAAGTTGTTTTTCTAATATGAAAACCAAGTATTAGGTATCACAATAAGGTAGGATACATTCAGCTTAATGAGATATTACCAAGTTTAAAAAAGTTAAATCTGCAGGAAGTAATTGCTTGACCCTAATTTTTAGCAATCTTAACATGCAGATTTGGGGAACAAAGTTACATCCTCCCATTTAGGCAATGTAAATCTAATCCATAAGGTAGTAATAAAGTTTTCCATTTGGGTAATGAGGTTATTCATACAAATTAATTATAGCCTAGAAGTTAATTTATCATATTAGTTGAGTTTACCCTTGTAAATCAATATTATGCTTGCTGTCCATAACTTAACCTGCTTTAGTCTGTTTCTTAGACCTCCATTTGTTCACTTGAATCTTTGAGAAAAACTTTAATGCATGTCAAATAAAAAACAAATAAGAGACTTAACCTTGTATTTATAAAAACAAGAAAACTAGGTTTTTCTTGTTCAAGAGTTCACATTTACTTAGGGCAATAATGAACAAGCATAAAGAGAAGCTACTACTTTTCATAACTTACTCTTTTTTTTAAAACTGAGTAACACAATCTTTCAATACAGATTATACAACAAATACCTATTCAACAAACAAAATGATGATATAAGGATAAAAGAATGTTGTCATCTCTCCCTTCATAGAAATTGAAAAACTGACCAGCATTAACCACAATCTCATCTTGCAGACTAAGGATTTAGGAAAAAGACCAGTTTATCATTTCAGATACCTCTAACTGCTGAGGTCCCCTAGTGAGATGTGGGTTTCCACTGGGCTGGGTGGGTCACTCTACTGATGCAACCAATCAAGGGCATCAACCATTCTGGTGATGGGTAAGAAAGTATCAACATATTGGTTAGAGTACAGACTTTTTTTCATTCCATTCTTCCTTCTTCCTCAAGAAAAAGACTTTTTTAAACAAATCACACTCTAAAATTCCAGCTTGCAATGTCAGGTGAAATCTCCAATGTTATTAACAGTGCAGAAAGAGAAAAGGGTTCAAATTTGGGGAAAACAAGGGAAACTGGAATCCTAAATCTGTCGTTTAAGTTTCTTATCTGGTTAAGATCCATTTCTACAAGACTGCTGTAAAGGCTAATTCATCAAAGTGACCAGAACAACAGCTGGTATAGACCAAGTAATGACTGGATAGTAGCTGTTCTTAATTGTCATTATTACTATTATTATTATAACTAATGCTACTATCACACTACATATGTTTGATCGGGTCTCTATCCCAATTCCTGTTCATGTCAAATGTCAGTTTCTTCTTGAAGCCTTTTTAACCAACCTCAAACTATTAATTTTCTTTTTTTTTAAAGATTTATTTATTTTATTACAAAGTCAGATATACAGAGAAGAGGAGAGAGAGAGAGGAAGATCTTCCATCCGATGATTCACTCCCCAAGTGAGCGCAACGGCCGGTGCTGCGCCGATCCCGGGAACCTGGAACCTGGAACCTCCTCTGGGTCTCACTTGTGGGTACAGGGTCCCAAAGCCTTGGGCTGTCCTCGACTGCTTTCCCAGGCCACAAGCAGGGAGCTGGATGGGAAGTGGAGCTGCCGGGATTAGAACCGGCGCCCATATGGGATCCCGGGGCGTTCAAGGCGAGGACTTAAGCTGCTAGGCCACGCCACCGGGCCCAGACTATTAATTTTCAACAGATGACCTAGCTCTGTGCTTAACAGTGAAAAAGGATAGGAAGAACTCCTTCCTTTGTGTCCCCTATACACCTTCATGCACCAAGATTTCTTCTCTTCCAACCCGTCTTTGCTTTATACTCAGGCATGTACTAAGTGCCCAGTAGGTGTTACCACTAGTTGTTATTACCTACCTTTAAAAAAAGAAAGAAAGAAAGAAAAAGGAAAGAAGGAAAGAAAGAAACAGCAATTTCCAAACTCTGCATTACAGAAGATGACTGAGATTACCATTTCAGTGATGGCAACTACTAATACTCATGTAAGTATGAAGAGTGAATACTGGTTTCACTCTGTTGCATGGTCTCAAAATCTTTTTAGTTGGCTTAAAAGACAAGGTTTCGTGTGGGAGACCTCGAAGAGGTTCCTGGTTCCCGGCTTCGGATCGGTGCAGCAACGGCCATTGCAGCTCACCTGGGGAGTGAATCATTGGATGGAAGATCTTCCGCTCTGTCTCTCATCCTCTATGTATATCCGTCTTCCCAATAAAAATAAATAAATCTTAAAAAAAAAAAGACAAGGTTTCAAAAAGTAAATACTGGTCAACCTCATACAAAGTAAAACGATGCATGCCAGGGGATGGAAAGTGTTATTTAATGGTGAGGAGTCTCAGTTTTGCAAGACAAAGAATTTCTGGAGGTTAACTACATAACAATGTAAAGGTACACTGGACATACGACTGTTTATGAACAAATCTACTATAGTAAAAATACAGAGGAATTCAGTGGGTGGGAGGAAAAGAAAATTGGGAAGGGGGTAGAGAAATCCCAGGGCCTATGGAACTGTATCATAAAATTATAATAATAATAAATAAAATTTAAAAAAAAACTACGGTCAAAACTCAGTTATCCTTTCAATTTATTCAAATTCCTGGGCAGCAACTAAGAGAAGAGTTTATTTCCTTTATCTTTATATAAAGATACAAATGGGAGCTTGTATTATGGTGCAGCAAGTTAAGTCAACACCTATGACACTGCATCACCCATATGGACACAGGTTAAGTCCTAGCTGCTCAACTTCTGACCCAGTTCCCAGCTACTGTGCCTGGGAAAGCAGTGGAAAAGGCACAAGTGCTTGGACTCCTGCCCTTATATGAAAGACATGGAAGAAGCTCCAAGCTCCTGGTTTCACCTGGCACAGTCCTGACCAGTGCAGCCATCTGGGGAGTGAAGCAGAAGACGAAAGTGCTCTCTCTCTCTTTTTCCTAACACTGTCTTTCAAATAAATAAAAATCTTTAAAAAAAAAAAAAAGACACAAATGTTTGGAACAGAAGTTAAGTCATGGCTTGGGACTCCCACATTACCTACCATTAAACCTGGATTTGTTTCCAACTCCAGCGTCCTGCTAATAAACACCTTGGGAAGCAACAGATTATGGCTCCAGTACTTAAGTCCCTCCCTACACATGGAGACCCAGACCGTTTCCCACTCAGGGCTTCAACCTGGCCAAACCTGGTTGTTGCAGGAATCTGGACAGAGCAGCAGCAGATAGCACAAATGACTATTTATCTTTCTCTCTCTCTCTCTCTGCCATTTAAATAAGTAAACATACAAGATACAAAGGATATTTAATTTAAATAAGTAAACATATAAGATACAAAGAATAGCCTGTCGCTGAGGCACATTTATGGCTTGAATTAAATGTATTCTCAGAGATAACAAACACACCTACTTCCTTCCTCAACAATATCACTGAGGACTCCCAATGGTATACCCTAACATCTGCACACATCATCCTTAGGGCAGGGTGTGGAAGAGAATATGATCGTATTAAGAAGCCCTCTTAACATAATCTGCTCTAACGAAACTCACCAGATGACATCTCTGTGGTAGGAAACATTCTATTTGAGATGCAAATATTCATAAAAAGCTATGGTTTACACAAAGATCATCTATTTTTAGAAGAGAAAATACGCAATAAAACTGGTGTAGCAACAAACTAACACGCAAGGAGAGGAAATAATAGTAAACCTTTCTAATCAGAATAAGAAACCAGACTTTTGAGTATTATTTTTTAAAATGCTAAGCATGGAGGCAAGGTACAGTAGGCCAGAGGCTAAAGGTCTTGCCTTGAACACGCCAGGATGCAGTATGGGCACCAGTTCACATCCCGACTACTCCACTTCCCTTCCAGCTCCCTGCTTGTGGCCTGGGAAAGTAGTCGAGGATGGCCCAAAGCCTTGGGACCCTGTATGTACATAGGAGACCCAGAAGAAGTTCCTGGCTCCTGGCTTTGTATTAGCTCACCTCTGACTGTTACAGTTACCTGGGGAGTGAACCAGTGAATGGAAGTTCTGGTCATTGCGGCCACTTAGAATGTGAATCAGTGGATGGAAGATCTTCCTCTCTGTCCCTCCTTCTCTCTATAAATCTGAATTTCCAATAAAAATAAATAAATCTTTTAAAAATGCTTAACATTCACTCTTTACCCTAAGATGTTACAGAATCACTATGCAGAAACTCCAATATTTTAAAACATGTGCAAACACATAAGCACAGGCTCTTTGACCATTTTCACAGAATGCACCCAGCAGCCAGCATTGTGACGCTGGGCAGAGTAAGTACAGTTTTCAATGCTAGCATTACATATAGGTGCCGGTACACGTTGGCTGCTCTACTTCTGATTCATCTCCCTGCTAATGAAAAAACAGCAGAAACTTGTTCAACTTCTTTGGCCTCTTCTACCAATGTGGGAAACCTAGACAAGGTTCTTAGCTCTTAGCTTCAGCCCAACCCAAATCTATGCTGTATAGTCATCTGGGGAGTAAACCAGAAAATGGAAATTTGCTCATTCTCTCTTGTTCTCTCTGGTTTGTCCTCCCCCTTACCCCTCCTCCTGTAATTTTGACTTTCCAATAAAAATAAATAAATCTGCCCCCCTCCCAAAAAAGCACACCTGTGATTTTTTTAAAGGATTTATTTTTATTGGGAAGTCAGATTTACAGAGGAGGAGAGACAGAGGGAAAGATCTTCCATCCAATGATTGACTTCCCAAGTGGCTGGAGTTGAGCTAATCTGAAGCCAGGAGCCGGGAGCCTCCTCCAGGTTTCCCATGCAGGTGCAGGGTGCCACGTTTTTTGGCTGTCCTTAACTGTCCTCCCAGGCCACAAGCAGCGAGCTGGAAGAGAGGTAGAGCAGCCGGGATACAAAGTGGCACCCCTATGGGATCCTGACGCATGCAAGGTGAGGACTTTAGCCGTCAGGCTACCACGTCAGGCCCAGGTGTTGCAAATCTTTACTTTATTAAATATAAAGAGAACCATGTGATGTTAGATCTAGAAAAATTCTTGGAAGCAGTTTTTTTTCCACCAAATCCTTTTGTTTGGTAGAGAGTAAAATGTAAACACAGAGGGCTAGGTAAGTAAAAGCAGACTATGAAGTAAATTCTGAGACACGAGAATATAAAAATTCTAGAATTTCTAATATAACATTAATTACAAGAATATGTGATAGTTCTTAAAAGAACATATCCAATATAGCCACACAATCAGAAACCTGGTAGAAACAAAACATTAAAATGTGTGAGAATTTTATGGGAAAAATATAAAATGTTACTAAATCATCTCAAAGAACATATACGTTTTGTCCACAGACAGAACAAACATTGAAAATATACCTCACCTCCTCCCGTCTCTAAATAATCCGTATTTTCTTCCAAATAAGAGTTCAGCAAATAAAATAATATTCTCCTTTGTTCTTAGTAGTAATGGGAAGATGACAAAGGGGGAAAAGGAGATTAAATAAGGAAAACACACCATCTTATTCAAGCAGTTTAAACTGTAAATATAGATATGTAGTACCTTCTATACTCATTGTTTCCCCAAGTTTCAGTGTCAACTTGAATATTACATGTTTTTATATAGTTCTTTGTATTTCCATTCAAAATAGGCTAGGCCTTTTAAAACACTAATTCAGCTTTGAAAACAAGGTGGGCAGGCCAGAATTAATTTACCATTATAATTTAAAAGTTTATCATACAGGGCCCGGCGGCGTGGCCTAGCGGCTAAAGTCCTCGCCTTGAAAGCCCCAGGATCCCATATGGGCGCCGGTTCTAATCCCGGCAGCTCCACTTCCCATCCAGCTCCCTGCTTGTGGCCTGGGAAAGCAGTTGAGGACGGCCCAATGCATTGGGACCCTGCACCCGCGTGGGAGACCCGGAAGAGGTTCCAGGTTCCTGGCTTCAGATCGGCACGCATCGGCCCGTTGCGGCTCACTTGGGGAGCGAATCATCGGACAGAAGATCTTCCTCTCTGTCTCTCCTCCTCTGTGTATATCTGGCTGTAATAAAATGAATAAATCTTTAAAAAAAAAGTTTATCATACACTTATTTAACACAGCCTCATTGTTGCAACTCACTATTCCACCACTGTGCCTAGAAACAGGCAGAATGTCACTGGTTCAACATCAACACAAATTGTTCTACCAAATCCCAAGGATGACCAAGAAGCTCCTGGCTCAGGACAAACCCAGCTCTGGCCCCTGCAGCCATTTAGGGAATGAACCACAGAATGGAAATTTCTCTCACTGTGTCTCTCCCTCACTGTTACTCTGAGTTTCAAGTAAAATAAATAAATATTAATTTAAAAAAGTAAAGAAAAACATCTGAAAGTCTTCTTCCCCCCAAATTGGATTTTGGCTGTAAATAGAAAGAAACTCTTGAAATTTCAGTTTTATCACGCAGAATCCGGAACATTAACCAATATCTCACAGATAAAGAGGGGGGAAAAAAACTGGCAGGACAAAAGCATGGCTTTCATCCTTTGGTCAACAAACCTCAGCACGTAAAGCTTCAGAAAGCCCCAGGTAGGGCCTGGCACACAGGGTTTCAGTTAACCCTGCGTCTTGCTTTTTGTACAGCTTTTAAAATCACAAGGATTCCCAGGCATAGTTATAAAATAATAAATCAAAATTTGCGGTTACATGAACTTTTTTTTTTCAATAAATACAGAAGCACAAATTGTTAGCCATACAAAAATAGAAATTTAGTCATAATTTTAAGTTCAAAAGTTGTTCTTAAAATGTACACTGAAGTAACTATACGAAGTGACTGATTTTGAACAAGTCAAAAGAAAATACAACCACTACAGTTTTAAGAAGAAAGACATACAAAACCAGGTATATTCCAAATCAGATTCTAAATTTATGTACTTAATATCAGGACTTGGTTTTGACTTCAGAAGAGTAAAATAATAAACCACATTTTTCACAAACACAGGGGAACCAGACTTGCCTAGAGCTTGATTTGACAATTTAATATGTTACATCAATCCTGGAATCATGTGTTCCAATCCAGTATTTTCAGCATTTTCTGTTTGTTATTGGTAAATACATAACAGTTCACTTTTCACTCTATCACCTTTAGTCACAGTAACAGCGCAGATATATTCAGTCATAAAGTGTACCTGATGGAGACAGATCTTCCAACAACTCTCCACATGTCTGCAACAGTGAGTGGTGGTAAGAGCAGGGCAGCCAGGAGCCAGGTCTCTTACCCAGCAGCACAGATTCAAACACTTGATTCATCACGGATTGCCTCCCAAGTGTAAGTCAGCAGAAAGCTGAATCAGAGGCGGGGGCTTGATCCGGGTGCACTCCACTATGTGATGCAGATGCCCTCTGGGGCGGCTTAACCCACTGAGCCACAACACCCTCGTTAAGAATGTAACTGTAATTGGCAATTCTTTGATTCTGAGACATATGAGTATATAAAATATCTACCTAATATTAGATATGTATATTAGATCATTGTGGAGCTTCTATTATTGTTGTTAAAAATGTTTATCAGGTTACAGCTCAAAGCCATCTTACCCAACCTCTAAACTTTAGCAGATTTGCATAAAAGGGAAAAGTGAAAGTATAGTATGAAATTGCACTACTTGGTATGCCTGTCTTGGAAACTACTCGCCCAAGCCTAATGCGAGAGAAAATAATAGTTTCAGGCTTGTGCTATGACGCAGTGAGTGAGTTTAAACTACATCCTACAGGGCCATCATCCACACGGATGCCAGTTTGAGTCCCTGTTGCTCCTATTCCAATCCAATTTTCTGCTAATGTACAGCAAAGGCAGCAGAACATGGCCCAAATCTTTGGGCCTCTGCCACCCATGTGGGAGACCTAGAGGAAGCTCTTGGCTGCTGGCTTCAACCTGGCCCTATCTGGGTTGTCAAGGCTATTTCAGTGAGTAAATCAGCAGATGGAAGAGATCTCAATCTTTGTTTCTGTTTAACTCTGCCTTTCAAAAAAACAAATAAATCTTTTAAAAAGGAAAAACAAAAGATAACATCCACTATTTGTGCTCCGATATAAAAGGCATACATAGAAGAGCTGACACACTACCTTGAATAATAAAATTTATATGTAATTAGCTACACAATGTTAACAGTTTATAAGCTAGAGCAACTCACTTGGGCTTTGTTTTTTAATTACCTTCTTAGATATCCCTTTTAAAGTCTTAAATGCATTTTAATACATAGTTCATTTTAATGCCAGAAAATAATAGAGAGGATATCAAGTCTCTTTAATGCTTTCAGATTACTAAAACATTAATGACAAAGTATCATATTACAGAGATATATCTTATAAAAGTAATATCAGATCGCATTAAATTACAACTGATTCATCCTTTTACCTTGCCCAACCCAAGCTGAGAGGTAGAATAGTATTCAGGCTCAAGATTTTCCTTAGCTTGTCCAACTCCTTCCAACATTGCCAAGCCCAGCTACAAAATGATTACCTGGATTTTAATGAATGTGTTTCTTACAGATTACTAATATGCTTGTTGATGCCAGCATAGCTGGAGGGAAGATAACTAGCCCAATGAGATCATTGACACTAGATTATAGTAACACTAGGAAATGACAACAGGTTGCTTAGCCACAGTTGTTCAAATGCCTTCACACAAAAAGAACTGACAACAATCTCCACATAGAACCATAGATGAAATCTATGCAAAAGGGCTCAACTGCTAAATCCCCACCTTGCAAGCACCAGGATCCCATTTGGTGCCGGTTCATGTCCCACTGCTCCACTTTCCATCCAATTCCCTGCTTACAGCCTAGGAAAACACAAGAGGATAGCCCAAAGTCTGTAACTTTGAGCTTGCTACTGAAGACCTTGGCCTCCAGTACTTTACTATCTCAATTCCATTCCTGAATTAGTCATCATCTGTAACTATTCCAGTCTTGACATCCTAAATACTCAATTCGTTTTCTCTTTTCCTTCCTCTCCCTTCCTGCCATTTTTTCTTGCTCTGACTTACACCAAGTTTTTTCTAGTTTCCAACAATGATATCAAGTGTCCTATAAAATTCTGAGAAACTTCCCCATAGCCTAGATTCCATGAAAAGTAGTCTTTGTTAGTGCTACATCCTTATCAAACATTCTACAATGCAATGGAATCTACCCTCCATGCCTGGCATTCCACTGAAACTTTATCCCATAAGGTCACCAACTTACCCACCAGTATCAAATCAGTAGTTATTTTTCAGTCCCTATATAATGACTTTCCCGCAAAATTCAACAGAACTGACCAATCCTTTCTAAAAAATCACTTCCTCCTGCTTCCAAGAAACCACTGCTAGCTTCTCCAGTATCTCCTCTATTCTCCTCTGACCCTCTTCTTCTTCCAATTCCCTATTCAGCAGCCAGGAATTTTTCCTGAAGGTTTAATTTTGAACATGGTACTCTCCAAATTACAACAGTTTGTTTTCTCCTAAGCAAACTTCTTACACAGTTTATAAGGTAGCTGTTTCATTTCTTTGATCCCACAAATTTCAACCCACTTCTTACTCTCCACAACCTAGCCATACCAAAAGACCTGTAGTTCCCTAAGTAAGCCATGTTCTTTCTTTCTTCTCATCTAGCCATTTTCAAATACTTATTTCCTCACACACCCTGGACCTTACCCCTATCCCCTATATTGCACAATTTTACTTCACTGAGCTTATCTAGGCTTCCCTAAAAAGGTTCTCCTACCCCCTAAGACTTGGTTAAAACTTACATGTCACCATAAATGTCCTATTACAGCACTCAGCAAGTGTAATTGCCTGTTACTTGTTAATCTCCCACTAAACTGTACACTCCCTGAAGGCAGTAAAGGTATTATATACACCTTGGCCACGCAGCCTATAATTCTGTGCAGGACACATAATAGGAATTTATAATAAATATTTTCAAATGCATGAATGAAGTATATCCTTTTCTTCATCTTCAGAACAATGTCCATATTCAGGTCATTATTTCTTACTTTAGTGATTATAATAGATTCCTATAATAATTACAATAGACTACTATTAATAATGAATCTGCTAAATAGCTTCTCTAACTTCAACACACCTTCAATATCATCAAATGAAGCAATTAAATTAAAGTTGATTCTCAAGGACAGTACAAGTTTCTCCTATGGCAACAGGAACAAATCCAAACTCCTTAGCATAAAACACAAAATTCCTTTGTTATCCAGCCTCTACTAACCTATTCGTTATCATCTCCTGCCACTTTCTTTTGCTGTCATGGGGCTCTGGCATTCAAAAACCATTTACAGTTTCCTGAACTTGCCATGCTTTTTCAAACCCATCTTCTCACCTATTCTGAAGTCTTTCCTCACTATTCTGAAGCTTGCTTTTTAAACAGTATAGTACCATCTAGAAAATTTCTAGACTCCAACTGACTGTAAGCTGCAAATACTGGGATAAAGTACTAGTCTGTCTCACACCCTCAAAAACAAAAACAAACAAAAAGGCCTACCTTACATCATTTCCCCAAACAGAAGCACAATCTATTTTTCTGCTCAAATTACTGTCACTAAACTCAATGTGGGCAAGAGCTTCTCCTCCTATATAATATTCCTGCATTTAGCCTACTACCAAGAAAAAAAAAATGCCATATTCTGGAAGGAAAAAAGAACATTTCACAATACTGGCTTCATAAGAAAATACACTTTGGGCCCAGCGCGATAGCGTAGTGGTTAAAGTCCTGGCTCCTGACTTCGGGTTGGTTCAGCTCCAGCCGATGCGGCCGCTTAGAGAGTGAACCATTGGACAAAAGATCTTCCTCTCTGTCTCTCCTCCTCTCTGTATATCTGACTTTGTAATAAAAATAAATAAATAAATAAATCTTCAAAAAAAAAAAAAAAAGAAAGGAAATACACTTTAACCTCAACAGTATCAAGCAAAATTCTCAGCGTAATAAAACTCCTGTCACTAGCAGTTCTTTTATGTAGACAATATAGGAGGAAAGCTTGTGATCTGACAATACCTACCAGGTTAGCATCAAGAAAATATCAGAATTAAGAAGTAGAAAGTAAGTTACTGTCACCAAAAAGTTTATATCCGTAAGTGAACTCTACTGTGAGATGAAAGGGAGGTTGTGTTTTTTCCTGCTCTAAAATTCACCACGCTTACTTCTTATAGGTAGCCAGTAATGGTAAAGCACGGATATAGCAGCATGAAAAGCAACAGTGTTCTACCTGAAGCATACATCACCAGCCAAGTAAATGCAGCCTTTGTAATTGCCACAGCAACAATAACATCAACAAACATAAATGAGGCCAGAGAGAGCAGGCCGCCTACCACATAACGCTCCCTTTTCTATGACACTGATTTTTGCTATATTCAGTCTCTTATAATGAGAAATTCACTGTTCTACTTTTTGAAAACCAGCAGGATTTATAAGCTGCATGTGCCCAATAATCATTTCTGTTCAAGGAATCCTTAGTGAACATAAAAGTGGGCTTGACTGAGGGCAGATGCGGCTTGGGATTCAAGCCCCACTATTTATTAATTTACACTGTGGATAATTTGTTCAATGTCTCTAAGAATAATTTTTTCTAATATAAAATGAAGATAATTGAGTTAAAAATAGCTCACAAAATTTTCTCTGGATTAAATAATATATTCAATACAATGCCAAGCACACAGTAAAAACTGTTTCAATTTTGCTGCTATAGCAATTCTATTTACTTTAGGCAGAATCAAGATCACAGATTATAAACATACAAAAAAAGACAATTTGAACTGAGAATTTAAAGTCAGGGTATCCTATTTATTGAATAGATAGTGAGATATATTTATTGATAGATAAGTGAGAAGCACAGATTAGTCTTCATTTCAGAAGTAGGGTGTATATATATAACTTTTTTTTCTTTAATGAAAATACACTTCAAGGGGAGGGATTTAGCCTAAAAGTCAAGATATCGGTTAGGAAGTCAGTGTCCTGGGGCCAGTGTTGTAGCATAACAGGTTAAACCACTTTCTATGACACCAGCATCTTATGAGTGCAGGTTCCTGTCCTGGGCCCCTAGCACCCATATGAGAAACCTAAATCGAGTTCCAGGCTCCTGGTTTCAACCTGGCTGAGATACAACCACTGCAGCCATTTATGTGCAGACTGAACAAGTGGATAGAATCTCTGTCTCTCTTCTCCATCTCCACTGTAACACTGCCTTCAAATAAATAAATTTCAAAACAGAGGACTGCATTCTATGTTGGAGTAGTTAGATTCAACACTCAGCTCTGGCTCCTGACTCTTAATAATGCAGACCCTAGGAGGCAGCAATGATGCCTTAAGTGACTGGATTCCTGTCTCCTACATGGGAGACTTAGGGTGAGTTCAGAGCTCCCACTTTCAATCCAGGTTAGCTCTAATCATTGTGAACATCTGGGCATTGAACCAGTGGCTGGGAATATTCTCTCTTGTTTTCTCTCCCTCAAATCAATAAAAATAAGAAATCTAAAAGCACTTTTTAAAAAACTATACCTATTTTAGAATTTTTATTTATTTACTTACTCACTTACTTATTTCAAAGATTTATCAAGACAGGACATGGGAGAGAAAACTCTAACCACAACATTCAGGGCTGAACCAGGCCAAAGCCAAGAGCCAGGAACTCCACCCAGGTCCTCCACATAGATGGCAAGGACACAGGTTTTGGGAAATGTTCAGCTGCTCTTCCAGACAGGTTGGCAGGGAGCTGGACTGGAAGTAGAGCAGCTAGGATACCAGCCTATATATATGTCTATACAGCATGTTGCTAACACTGGAACTGGCTTAGTGCCAGTATTCCTTATAGTTCCAGCCCTACTCCTCCACTTCCAATTTGATCCCTGCCAATGTGCCTGGGAAAGCAGCAGAAGACGGTTCAAGCACTTGGGAAACTTGGGAGAAGCTCCTGGCCTTTGCTTCAGCCTGGGCCACTGCAGCCACTGGAGAGTGAACCAGGGGATAGAAGATTTCTTCCTTTGTCTTTCTTTTGTGTTACTCTTCATTTGAAATGAATAAATACATCCTTTTTTAAGTGGAAATGTTATTAGTAGCAGCTATGCCACACCCCATCTGTAAGGCATGCCACCCTACACACATTAATCCTCACTAGCCAACAGTGGAGGTCAGGAACTGTAGTCTGGCCAAGCTACATAATAAAATGGGATTAGAATTTAAAATCCCTTTTAAAATATATGTATCCCTTTAATAAATATATAAATAAATATATAATCCCTTTAATATATATCCCTATATATGATCCCTTCATATATAATATATAAATATATACAATATATAAATGTATGGTATATATAATAAAATGTATTCTATATAAATATATATTATATAATATATATAATATTATATATTATATACATAATTATCTGAATTTTAAAACTCCATTATGTGAGGGAAAGGGTGGGGGAAAGAGGTGAAGAAAGCGATTATCATTGTTGTCTTAAAAGAAATTTATGGTTAATTCGGCTGCTTTAAAAATCTTATGCTCGAGACCTGTTACATGAATAACCCTGAAAAACCATGAAGTTACTGTTTCCTCAAGGAAACACAGTGCATACCAGGTGAAGTATCACTTCACAGAAGTGTAAAAACCATGCTCATGAAACTGGAGTGAGAACAGGAAGAAAAAGCAATATGTGAAAAAAGGAAACCTCCTTAATTCAGAAACAGCAACTTCAAGTCTGAGATTAATATGAGAAAAGATTTCAACTGTATCCCTTTCCTAACTAAAAACTTTATGATACAGGAATTGATCTACAAAGCTAAAGAATCCTGACAGATGGGTCCAACACAATGGCTTGATTGGCTAATCCTCCCCTTGCAGGGGCTGAAAGCCGGTTTCATATCCTGGCTATTCCATTCCCCATCCAGCTCCCTGTTAGTGCCCCGGGAAAGCAGTAGAGGATAGTCCCTACATCGGATACCCAGAAGAAAATCCTGCTTTTGCATCAGTTCAGCTCCAGCACTTGGGGACATTTGGGGAATGAAACAGCGGACAGAAGATCTCTGTCTCTCCTTCTTCCTATAAATCTGCCTGTCAAATAAAAATAAATAAATCTATTAAAAAAAAACAAGAATTCTGATACAACATCTGATTCTACTTTTACAAAAATTTAACAACTAGGCCTAACAAATATGCCTCTAAAACTATTTCTTTTTTTAATATTCATTTATTCATTAATTACATTGTATTACATGACACAATTTTAAAACTATTTCTAAGGTATTTCGAATAACCTGTTTACATACTCAAGATTATAAGGAAACTGAATAACCTATGCTTTCTTTCTCTAATATTTTCTGGAATGATCCCTAAACAATCTGGGTTTATAAGGAATTTAATATGTGTGCGTGCACGCACACACACCCACATGCAAGATCAAATAGAATGCTGTCTCCAAGGTGGCTCACAAATTTCTAGCTTTTAGTTTTCTTGAAATTTTTCTACCAAAGTCATCCTCAATATTGGGAGAGATTCTATTTTTTTTTAATAGGTTCACTATGGGGCCGGCACCATGGCATAGCATGGCATAGCCCCAAATGGATGCCGGTTCAAGTCCTGGCTGCTTCACTTCTGATCTAGCTCCCTGCTTGTAGCCTGGGAAAGCAGTCAAGAATGGCCCAATGCTTTGGAATCTTGCACCCATGTGGGAGACCTGGAGGAGGTTCCTGGCTCCTGGCTCCAGATTGGCACAGCGCCAAAACACTGCACTCAACTGGGGTTGTGAATCATCAGACGGAAGATCTTCCTCTCTGTCTCTCCTCCTCTCTGTATATCTGACTTTGTAATAAAAATAAATAAATCTTTCTAAAAAAAAAAAAAAAGAAAGAAAAGAAAACAGCAGAGGACGGTTCAAGTTCTCAGGTCCCCACCCCAACACAGGAGACCTGGAAGAAGATCCTAGATTCTGTCTTCAAATCAGCTCAACTCCAACCTTATGACAACCTGGGGAGTGAACCAGTGAATGGGATATCAATTTCTTTCTCCTTTATTCTCTCTGTAATTCTACCTTTCAAAAACAAATCTTTTATAGATTTATCAAAGATAGAGACAAAGAAAGTTCTTCCATCTGCTGGTTCATTCCCAAAATGGGCACAAGAGCCCTAAGTCAGGAATATGAAATTAATTCCAGTCGGGTCACGCACGTGGGTGCAGGGGTCCAAGTTCTTAAGCCACCTTCCACTGTTTTGCAGACGTGTCATCAGCTGGAATGTTTGGAAGTAGAACAATCAACTATGGAATAGCCAGGGCTGAAATCAGTATCCATGTGGAGATGCTAGAGTTGCAGGCAGCGGGTTATAATGCTACACCACTATTCCAGCCACATGAAGATATTCATTTTCAACTAAGCATGACCAAAGCATTAGAGGCCTTATTAATATTACTTAATACCAAGAACCAGTGTCAATACCATAACCTGTGAATGACAATCCAAGGCAACAAGTGGTTTATCAATGAATCCTAAATAACACAGGACAGCCCTGGCACGATGGCTCAGTGGCTAAATCCTCGCCTTCCAAGTGCTGGGATCCCATATGGATGTGAGTTTGTGTCCCGTCTGCTCCACTTCCCTTCTAGCTCCCTGCCTGTGGCCTGGGAGGGTAGTAAAGGATAGCCCAAAGCCTTGGGACCCTGCACCTGCGTGGCAGAGTTAGAAGAAGCTCCTGGTTCCTGGCTTCAGATTACTCAGCACCAGCCACTGTGGTCACTTGGGAAACGAACCAGAAGAGGAAAGATCTTTCTCTCTGTCTCTCCTCTCTAAATCTGTCTTTCCAATACAAATAACTAAATAAATTTTTTTTTAATGACACAGGACAGTAAGAAGTCCTGAATCTTTCTCAGAAACAGACCAGTGCTTAGTTCACTGGATTACAGTCACAAATTCATTGAAGGTCAAGGCACTGATTTTTAAGTCTGGCCCTCTGAAAGTTGAATTCAGCTATGTTGTTTACTAAGAGATTTTATGTTCTAACCATTCTCTTAATTTATATATCTCTAAAATAACATGAACTTTATTAACTGCAAATAATCAACAAAAAATAGTATTCCTATTTGATCTGCTACCTACCAAATTCTTGTTTATTACACATGATTACTATCTTTTACTACTTTTGATAAAATAAAGTATCACAAATCACAAGTATATGGCTCTTATATAAGCAGCAAGTCAAAATGACTCCAGGAAAGAGGCTTTATTGAAAGGTTAGTATATCCGACTTGCTAAGCATTCCATTCAAGGGAAACAAAATGAAGGTTGGCCTATTGAAACAGACACCACCTAACCTGTTGATAAACACATAGACATCTATTATAGGGCTAAAGTAAGCCACTGGGTGAAGAACGATGAATATAGAAATAAGGGCTCAGGAAGGGGGCCATTAAACAAAAGCTAATGAATGAACATAATGTTTCTTGAACGTCATCAACTTGAAATAAAAATAATCAGCTCTACATTTTTATTTAAAGTTGACTAATGCTTTTTTTTAAAAAAAAGCAGAGAATCAACAAGTTAGAATATAGAGCATTCTCTCAGTCTTTGGCACAGTCAAGCTAGCATCTATTAAAAAAAATCATAACGCTAAAAAAGGAAAATCACAATATCTCTCCCAAAACCTGAACCTAAATGTAGTTTATTAAGCAAAAACAAACAAACAAACAAAAGATGGTGCAATGGATGTTTCCTCACGGGCTCCAATACTGATCTTGTGGGGCAGAGGTGCCACACAAGGTCACAGTTAATCAAAAGCAAAATCCATGTAGACTCAATGACCCAGTGTTGCAACTAGCCTTGAGTTTAAGTTTTATTAAAAGTTGCTCTTAAGCACTCCTCTCAGAGATTCGAGACAAAGGCTCTTTCTACTAAGCCAAGAAGAATAGAGAGTGAAAGTGGGAAGTAATAAAGGAAAGTAGAGTTAACAGAACAGAACTTAAGATCTACATAAGCAATTTGAAACTGTGAAATGCATGGCACCAGTGAGGGTGGCTGTTGCAAATGCAGGCATTTAACACAAGCTATCTTAACCCCTCACTGACCTAGGGACAGGATCACAAAAAATGCACACTGGGCATTCTGTTCTATTTTCCTTCCAGAATAAAAACAACTTTCACAGAAAAGCCCTTGTCCTAGATTAATTTTGTCATGAAATATTTCACAATTATAAAAGGAAATGTGCTGATTTGAAAGTGGTCCTAGCAATGCCACCTGAAACAGGGTCCCTATTCACTTCAAACAATCTGGAATTGGGAACTAAGCACCATTTGTTCATGACTATCCCCCGCCAAAGCCACAGTGTTCCCTTTGGCATATGCTCATGCTTAAAACAGCAGCTTTTCTAAGAAAAACAAAAGGCTCAAAACAGTATTTTGGCTAACTAAATATCCATGTTACACTGAAGTTTTAGCAAAGGCCAGTTTGCTCTCTCTTTTCCCTAAAAAGCACTCTCCTTCCCACTTCTCACCAACTCAAATCATTTACAAGACAGACAGAGAACTCATACATAAGCACAGGCATGAAGGACCAATCACAGGTGTTTGTGTAAGGTGGATGATCTCAAATTCCACTGTATCCTTATAGCCATCCTTCCAGGGGTTCACAGTTATGTTACCCCATATGAAAACTTCAGATTTAGATAATTCTTTCCCTAGAAAATTAACATTAGGTAAACTCTACAAAGTTTAGAACTTACAACCACCATACTGTCAAACTATTCAACTTTCCTCACTAACAAATGCATACCTCTTTCCTTTTGGTACACTTTTATATCTGGCAGTATCAGTCTTGGAAAATACAACAGACATTTACAAATGGAAAACTCAGTGTTAGGGCCATTGTGGTGGCTCAACAGCAAACTCTATGCCTGTAAAGCCAACATCCCTTACGTGTGCCAGTTCCTATCCTGGCTGCTCCACATTGGAATCTAGCTCCTTGTTTCTGGCCTGGGAAAGTAGCTGAAGATGGCTAAAATCCTTTGGCATCTTGTTCAACCTGGAAGACCAGGAAAAGCTCCTGGCTCCTGGCTTTGGATTGGCTCAATTCCAGCCTTGTGGCCATTTAAGGAGAGAACCAACAGATGGAAGATATCTCTCTCTCCTTCTCTCTGTAAATCTGCCTTGCCAATAAAAGTAAATCTTTTTTTAAAAAAAGTGTTAAAAATTAAAATGCAGGAAAATGTGATAAAAACCCAAACTTTGAATTTATTCCAAACCAAGCAGGCAATTTGGTCCTAAAGCATACATGATTGTCAAAGAAATATAAATTAACATGTATAAGCAATGCAAAGTACTTTTTCTCATTAATCCCCATCAAAAACAAAAACCCACAGATCCCACTTCTCAGCCGAGACCCATAAGGCTTAGAAACTCGAAGTAACTTGCTAAACATCAAGCTAGAATTTGAACCTAAAACTTTTCTATTCCCAACTGCTATACTTTGCTATTAAAAGCTTGCAAGCTCACAAATTCATTAACACATAAGAAAAGAATGAAAAAGAGAAAAGGGAAATTTCTAAACTAGGGGACAAAAATTTAAAATTAAGCATATATTCAAATTAAAGCTTTATTTCGTTAAGCCATTATTTTAAAACTCAGTGGAGGGACTGCTGCCACAACTCAACAAGCTAATCCTTCACCCACAAGTGGCAGCATCCAATATAGGCACCGGTGGTGTTCCAGCTGCTCCACTTTCTTCCCATTCAGCTACCTGCTTGTGGCCTGGGAAGGTAGCAGAGGTTGGCCCAAGTCCTTGGGACCCTGTATCTATATAGCAGACCTGGAACAGGCTCCTGGCTTCAGGTTGGCTTGGCTCCAGATGTTGCAGCCATTTGGGGAGTGAACCAGCGAATGGAGACATTTCTGTCTTTCCTTCTCTGTAAATCTACCTTTCCAACAAAAATAAATATTTTTAAGAAAAAAGGAAAGCTTTGCCTACAGAAAATGAAAATGTTGTAAAACCCTAAAGATGCACTTGAATAGTTGGGCAGGCATGACACTGCAGTTAAGACAACGCTTAGAACCCCCAGCCCCCATATCAGAGTGACTGGGTTGGAAGCATGGCTCCATATTCTCAATTCAGCTTCCTGTTGATTAATACTCTGGGAGGCAGCTGATAATGGTCCAAGTAGCTGGGTCCTTGCCACCACCACGTGGGAGATCCAACCAGTTTCCATCCAGGCTCCTGGACGCAGCCCCAGCTGCTTCTTTCCCCAGTCATTTAGGGAATTAACCAGGAGATGAAGGATCTCTTTCTGTCTCTATCTCTCTGCCTTTCAAATATAAAAAAATTTACAAAAATAAAAGAAAAAAAGTTGGCTAACTAAGTGGAAAAATCAAATCCAGCAAAAACAGGGTACTTTGTAAAGTTCTTAAAAGGGGGCTTATAATACCAGCATCCCCTACAGGCACCTGTTCGATCCTCAGCTGATCCACTTCCAATTTACTGCCCTGCTAATATGCCTAGGAGTGGAAGATGACCCAAGTAGTCAGACCTTCACACACATGTGGGGAATTGCACATGTTACTGTCTCCTGGTTCCTGCCAGTCCAGGCCCAGCCATTATAGTCATTTGGGAAATGAACCAGCAGATGGAAGATCAATCCTTGTCTCTCTCACTCTCTCTCTTTCTCTCCCTCTGTTTAACTTTGCCTTTCAAATAAAAATAATTTTTTTAGCAAGTTAATGGAAAAAATAAATTTTCTTTTTTTCTCACAATGGTCCCCTTACATGAAGATGAGAAAGAGAAGGAAGATAGCAAAGTAAACCTCCACCGCACTCATAACTTACTGCTTCCCTTTCACCCATTCCAAATAACCAACATCTTCTGCTTCTATGGCAGATTTTAGAATAGGATGGGTAGGGTGGGCAGGTAAGGGAAAAATTTTCCATTTTAGAATAAAGACTATGACAGTTACCCCTGACATAAGGAGAATCAAGTTGCTGCGTTCTCATGTGTATTGGGATGAGCGATGCAAGACCTTTTAAGGATACGACAACATGATTTTTGTTTTTCTTCTCTGCTGAACAACCTTCCCAGATCCTACACATCATATCCATTACATCGCCACAGTTCTCCCTGCTTGTCTTGTGGCTCTTTTCTGCTGATTTACTAAATTACATGCAAACCACATTCCCACTCCCTGTCTGCAAGGCCACTGTCTCTTTTAATCTTTCCTTCATTAGCTTTTTTAATTTAGTGGGGTTTTTTTTAAAGATTTATTTATTTTTATTGGAAAGGCAGATACACAAAAAGGAGGGACAGAAAGATCCATCCACTTGTTCACTCTCCAAGTGGCCACAATGGCTGGAGCTGAGCGGATCTGAAGTCATGGGCCAGGAGCTTCCCCTGGGTCTCCCACACAAGCACAGGGCCTAAGGCTTAGGGTCATCGTTTACTACTTTCCCAGGACACAAGCAGGGAACTGGAAGGGAAGTGGAGCAGATGGAGCACGAACCAGTGCCCATATGGAATCCCGGCATACGCAACAGAGGATTTAGCCACTAGGCTAGCACACCCAGCCCTATTTAGTTCTTTTTAAAGTGTGAGAGACCCTGCCACTATGGCAGAGGGCTAGGGTATTTTCACTTTTCCTCCTGCCACTATGGCAGGGGGTAAGGGTCCTTTCTATCTCAGATCCTCCTCCCGTCACTAGGAGGGGAGTCTTCTTTCTCAACTTTTCTAATAAATCTTGCTTTAAAACTAAATAAATAAATAAAGTGTGAGAGACAAATAGATGGGAAGCTCTTATGCACTAGGGGTCTCTCCCCAATTACCCAATATGGCCAGGACTGGGCCTGGCCAAAGCCAGAAACTGGGAACTCAATCTGGGTCTCCCATGTCAGCAGCAGGGACCCAATTGCTGGAGCCATAGCCGCTACCACAAAAAGTCTACATCAGCAGAAAGCTGGAGACAGAAACCAGACCCAGGTGAGGAGCCCAGCTACTCAGACATCTTCACTCCTAAGCTAAATGCCTGTTCCCCTTCCAGCATTTAAATGTTATTCCTCTAGAGGAAGCCCAAGGTAGACCACACTTCATTTAAATGATATTTAAATGAATGAGTATTTGGCCTGGCAGTTAAGATGATGGTTAAGATATCTGCATGGGAAGTGGCTCTGGCTCCTGACTCTAGCTTTCCAACATGTAGTTCCTGGAGGACAGTAGCAATGACTCAAGTAACTGGATCCCTATCACTTATGTGGGTGAACTGGTCTGTCTTCTCAGATCCCAGCTTCAAACCATCCTAATCCCAATTGATAGGGCCCCACTGACACATCTGGGCAGTGAACCAGCAGATCCGAGTACTCTCGCTCATTCTCCCTCTCTCTCTGACTCTCTCTCTCATAAATAACGTTAATTGTTTTAAAATTAAGTCAACCAAAAATGATTTTTTAAGAATGCACACACAAGATTTAGATTAAGAAATACTATCAGAGATGAAATCTAAAATATGCACAACCCTCCTGTTTATTCCCTTTGAATAGAAACTACAAAACTTCTGCACAAAGAATGTTGATGTGTTCCAATTAGATTAGTCAAGCTAAACCACAGTGGGGTGAGAAGCGGTAATAACTAGGAAGGCAAAGAGGGATTGTCTGAGCCTGTACCTACTAGTACTAAGAGGGCATTATGATTACATTCTTAGGTTTTCGATTAGTCATTGTTTTGTAACGTAGAGAAAAATATCTCTGCCCATTATTACACCTAATAATGAACTATTCTCAAGCAGTTATTTTCTATGGAAATTAAACAGAGAAAATGGTCTTTCCCCCAAAACCAGAAATCTGTTATGACTGGTTAGGTTTACAAAAAAATACAACAGTACTTATCAGCCAGTTTTTAACCACTGAGAGAAGCTGTCTGGGATTTACCAAAAAGTCACTCACATAAAATTCTGTAAGGTACTGCTGCACAATTACCCTAAAATAAGGCTTCCTGCTTGGTAGGATGTCAATACAATTTCTTTCTGTTTATCTCTCAAACACTTGAGAACATTAAAGATGTTTTCAAGCACAAGTCTGTAACCATTACCCTTGAAGCCTTAGAGGACATACTCAAACAAGTCAATGATCTTTGCACAGAACTGGAATCTTCATTGCACCGTCACACTGCTAGCTGTTAACTTTTCCTAAGTGGTTATATTTGGCCTTGTGCTTAAAGGCATTCATACGTTCACCTCAAATTACTTTCTCACCATCTTCTAATACTGAGCTGATTTATTTACTGTCCCTAAAAATGACTTGCACTACCATAGTTTCATATCCATTTACACTACTCTGTCCAGAGTGGCACCTTTCACAGTTTTCTCCCCACAGAAATACTCTCTTTAATCAATTTTTTTCTCACCCTGTTGGTCTTCCTCCTCTAACTGCTCTAGCCACCCAAAGCTTGTCTGTCCCTGCATATTACCTCTATAACAGTCACTCACCAGAAGGTTCATTTTTAGTAAAACAAAGCAACAAATACTATCTTTTTCATTGACCCAAAATATTCTGCAACTAGAAAAATCCTTTAAAATCACTGGACTAGTGGGTCCCCCAATTTTTTTTTAATCACCAAGGTGACTTTTGTTACTTAATATATATTCCCCCTACTCCAGCCTACCACTCTTTGGCCTTCACATTAAAGTCTGAAGGCAAAGCTTTAAAAATTTTTGTGTACTAAACTATATTTACCAGTAAATAAAGTTTACTTCAAAGACCAAAAAAAAAAGGGAGGGGGGCAGATTGCAGATTACAGCTGTTCAAACCTAGTTCTGAAACATGAAGGACACACCTTCAGTCAACAGCAAAGATATCTGGACTTTTCATTAACCTGGTTATCATGACTGAAAATGCATAATTATTTTCAGATTTAGGAAAACAAAACAAAATACAATTTCCATTGCTATCTACTCAAACCCTTATCTTATTTTCTTGAGAAACCAAAATCCAGAATCACTGAATTAGGCTGATCTCTCTGTTTTACAGGTAAGTTAAAGCTTAAATCCAATGAGGGCAGTTTGTCTACAGTCACAAGATGTTATGAGCTGGGAGTGCCTCTGGACTGTGCATGTGAGTCTCTGGATTCTTTGTACAGTGCTCTGCACACCAACAGAGCGCTGATTGCTTTAGGGAAGGAGCCATGTCTGACAGCTCTCCCGATTCTTCCCCATAACCAGAGTTCCAAGAAACTATATCATAAAACCAACCAATACCTAGTTATTTAGAAATTTTCGGTCTGTAAGAAATCTAAATGGAAAGGCAAACTTTTGGAAAATAATTAAATTAACTTCAAGACCATCAAAAATATGACTCAGTACTTACTATATAGGAAAAAAATGTTTTTAGATTTCATTACATTAAAATTTAGAACATGGAGATGTGTATTCGGTACACTAGTTGAAGACACCACTTGAGATTCCCACACCTCATATCAGAGTGCACAGATTCAAGTCCTGTCTCCACAGTGGAGTCTAACTAACTGCTGCAGCACACCCCGAGGTGCAGCAAGGGATAGCTCAACTCACAGGGACCCTGCAACCACACTGGGAGGCCCAGATTGAGTTCTTAGCAACTGGCTTCAGCCTGCTCCAGCACCCAGGGTTGTAAGCATTTGGAAGGCAAACAAGCAGGAGGTACACAGTCTATCTCCGTCTTTCTTTCAGTCTGTCGTAAATTAATCTCACATTTATTTTGATTTTATTCATAAAGGTTTTTCATTCATAAAAATTTTAATCATAAAGGTTTCACTTTAGGTGAACCGATAGCAAATCCTATAGCTAGAAAGCTTTCTAAATGATAATAGCATATTATGAAAATGACATTTTGCAAATAAAGGTAATGCTTTAGTCATAAGGCTCAAAAGGAGGATTATATTAAGAAACAATATTCTGAGTTTGGCTGATAGATCAACCTATCAAATGGGGGATGGATGAAACGAATTTTATAAAAAATTACACATCAAACTGCCTGTAACTTCAAGGAAGAGAAGCTAATAAAATGACTGAGACAGCTTTATTAATTTATTTAGATTTGACTAATCCCAACAATAAGCAACTGAATAGTAAGTACTGAAGTTGACATTATGCCATGTAAGCTTAAGACTAAACAAACGGGTTTAAGAAAGATATTGAAAGACAAGCATAATGGGGCAGTGAGTTAAGCCACCACTTAAGATACCACCATTCCATATCACAGTGCCTGGTTCAAGTCCTAACTACTCCATCTTTAATCTAGCTTCCTGCTAAGGCCTCTGCAAAGCAGCAGATACTGGTTCAAGTACTAAGATTATAGTTTACCCATGATCCAGATAGATTCCCAGCTTCTCATTTCAGCTTGGCCCAGTCCTGACTACAGCGGACATCTGGGGGGTCAACAGGTAGGTGAAAGATTTTTCTGTGTGTGTAATTGTCCCCTCTCTCTCTGTGACTCTGCTTTTCAAATATATATTTTTAAAATGTTTAAAACAAATACATAAATCACTGAAGCAGTATTTTAAAAGATAACTACTGGGCCCGGTGGCATGGCGTAGTGGCTGGAGTCCTCGCCTTGAAAGCCCCGGGATCCCATATGGGCACCGGTTCTAATCCCGGCGGCTCCATTTCCCACCCAGCTCCCTGCTTGTGGCCTGGGAAAGCAGTCAAGGATGGCCCAAGGACTTGGGACCCTGCACCCGCGTGGGAGACCTGGAGGAGGTTCCTGGTTCCTGGCTTCAGATCGGCGCGCACCGGCCTGTTGCAGCTCACTTGGGGAGTGAAACATCGGATGGAAGATCTTCCTCTCTGTCTCTCCTCCTCTCTGTATATCCGGCTTTCGAATAATAATAAATATTTAAAAAAAAAAAAAGAAGATAACTACCACTTGATTAAGCTGTCTTCAAAGAAAAAAAAGTAAATTTAAATGCTATTTTGCTCTCCAATGAACTGAACAAGTAAATAAAAGCTTAAAATGGCCACACAATTTCAAGAGCACTGAAACAGCAGACTAGTTATCCCATACAAGGCACGATGAGGTTAAGTTCCATCTCTATGACCCAAGATAAAGACAAATGAAGCAGGAGTCCCAACCACATCTCTATCCTCTATACTCATTCCTCTGTATTATAATCCTGAAATCTTGCTCTGCAGAGCCATGTATTACTACTACCAAATGTCTCATATCCGTTAACTTGAAACTCAACTATTAACAAAACATTAGGCTTAGATTAGTAAAGGTTAGTTGTTCTTTCCGTCCTTAATAAACATAATTTTTCCAAATGTACATGAAGAATATTGAATGTATAAACATTATGTTTAACATTAGGGGAAAAAAAATTCAAGAAATCATTATTAATAATCAAAACCAGGGCCACAAAAATCACTTGTTGTCCCTGAATTTTCCTCAATAAAAAAAGAAATAAAACAATTACTAATACCAATGAGCAATAAGGGGCTATACAACTTCTACTTGAAAGGTAAAGTAAGTTCAAAGCTGTACCTTTCCCAAGGAAAAGTCCCAACTTAACCACATCAAATACTTATAGCTAAAACAAAAACAAACACGCATGAACAAACAACCTCCCAAAGCAGGAGTTTGACTAGTAGATTGGATGGAAATACGCATTTACTCAGAAAAAAAAGCGTAAAAGCCAACTTAGCCTGTTTCCATAAAGCACATGCCCTTGAGAAGAGGTCATTCATGGCCATTTGGGCAATTTATACACAAGAAGAGAATGCTTACTGCATTTGTACAGCAAAATAAACATTAAACCTTCA
Source organism: Ochotona princeps (assembly GCF_030435755.1). Taxonomy (NCBI): domain Eukaryota; kingdom Metazoa; phylum Chordata; class Mammalia; order Lagomorpha; family Ochotonidae; genus Ochotona; species Ochotona princeps. The sequence continues at coordinate 72,527,744 of NC_080835.1, read as the reverse complement.
GAACTGTTTGCACAAAAGAAAAGTGGAATCACAAGTCAGACTGAGGGAGGACTGGCAGTTATCAAAGTTCAACTACTCAGTACAAATTTGCTCAATCACCATGGTCACAGCTCATGGACAAACCCACTCTTTACACAGAATTTTCCAAACATTAACCAATGTCCATAACAGCTAGTTGAGATAAATGATGTTTTACAAATTAGGGGATTCGTCCTGAGAATACCAAAACTGAGGAACTGGTTGAATCAGTGCATACAGACCACAAAAAAGACTACTTGTTGCCTCTGTTGGGCACTTTATTAATGAAAAATGCTCTCAAAGTCACCTGAATGGGACTGCGTTCTCATGTGTAAAACTCCATAGCAAGAGTAGCATGGGTGCTCTGCATACCACTGTCTTTTTAACAATTACAAGAAATTCCATTCATAAGTTAAGAAACTGGCTTCTGAGTAACCTTCTACCTATAATTACAAACTGTCTACAAAGTAAACTTTAGTTTTAAACAGATTTTTATATTATTTATAACAGAGGTTGCTAGAGAAACAAAGATATAATTATTTTGTATGTGGGTATGTCCAAATTGTTTTATCATACAAATAAATGTGCTTGGGAACTGACTGGAGTTACAAAATAACTAGCTGAGTCACAATTTTCTCTATCTTGATTAAGATAAGAGCTACTGTTGATTCACCAAACCTTACTAAACCATATACTTAATATTTGTACACTGTTTGGTATATAAGTTTTACCTAAAAATTTTAAGAGTCAGAAACAATTTTTAATAGCCAAACCCTGAGTTAGGAAGTACTAAGAGTAAGCCACATATCAGTCAAAAAAAGATGCCCAACAACAAAAAAAAACTTACATACTGATTAAATCTTGAAGAATCAAATACTCACGGGCTTCGATAGCCTGCACTAAGCAGAAAGAAAATGGTCTCAAGGGTAGTGGAGACACTTGTGAGCATGAGACGCTCCATGTTCCACCCAAAGCTAAACAAATCATCCCGGTAACAAAGGAATCATAGGAAGCCATGCTGTGATGCCTGCTGAAATAGATCCAGAGATGAAGAAATGAACTGAAGTTTTACCGATAATCGCAAGACCCAAATAAGCCTCTCACAGTCATCAAGGAGTTTCAGTTAACACATTGCGGAGGGCAAAGGAAGAATGTAAAGTGCATATGTAAATAATATTATTAATGGAAACTCTCAGACCAGCTTTATCAAATAGCAGGTTTAAGGTGCCCCTTGCAACACTACCATCCCATATAGATGTCAGTTTGAGTCCCAAATGCTCCATTTCAGACCCAGTTCCCTGCTAATGTGCCTGGGAAAGCAGCAGAGGATGGCTCAGGTGTTTGTTCACCTGTACCCACTTGGGAAGAAGCTACTGGCTCTGGCCAGGCCCTATCTTGGCTGTGATAGGGAGTGAAACAATAGATAAAAGCACTTGTATTCTCTCCACCTCCCCCCCACCCACCCCTGCTTTTCAAATAAATAATTTTTAGGGTGCAGTGTCTCAATTTGGCTAATCTTCCCCCTTCAAGCAACGGGATCCCATATGGATGCAGCAGTTGGTATCCTGGCTGCTCCACTTCCCATTCAGCTCCCTGCATGTGCCCTGGGAAAGCAGTAGAGGATAGTTCAAAGCCTTAGACTTGGAAGAAGCTCCTAGTTGCTGGCTTCGAATCAGCTCAGCTCTGGTAGCTGAAGCCACTTGGGGAATGAACCAGTAGATGGAAGATCTTTCGGTCTCTCCTTCTTTTTGGAAATCTGTCTTTCCAATAAAAATAAGTAAGTATTTAAAAACTATATAATCTCGTAAATAAAAGATAATAAAGGACATTGCCACTATCATCTGCAGACAGTTAGAAAAATACTTTGGCCAAGCAATTCTATTTTGTTCAGAAGCAGACACAGAGTTTCTTTCAAGAAGGGTTAATAAAAATATATTCACTTGGAAAGCAGAGACTCTACTTGATAGGAATGCCAGGTTTAACCATTGGTAGATTTTAGAAAACATAAAAGCCACCCAAGTCAACTAATTCAGGTTAAAGTACAAACTTATTCATGCTTAAACTAACTCCAGTGTAACTCCAAAGTCAACCATTCTTACCTACCATCTTTTAAAAAAAAAAAGTATTACACTGACTGCTCACACATTGCTATCCACTGCTCATTTCTGAAATGTTGTCTCTCTTCCCCTAAAGACTACTAAACAGAGACTTAAACAATAAGAAGAATAAAGACTATTTAGGAAGACAGAAAGGACTTTGATTATGTTCTGTAATTGTAAACTGATAATAGAGTTGCAACAATCTATAAAGTCACACACTGGAAAATACCAGCAAATAAAGGCTGTAATAATTTACATATTCTTAGTGTTAAATATTTCTTGGAAATCATCTAATGCAATAGTTTTAAAACTTTTTAAAGATCATATTAATTTACTGGCCCAATAGCATAGTGGTTAAAGTTCTCACCTTGAGTGTACCGGGATCCCACATGGACGCGGTTCTAATCCCAGCAGCTCCATTTTCCATCCAGCTCCCTACTTGTGGCCTGGGAAAGCAGTTGAGGATGGCCCAAAGCTTTGGGACCATGCACCTGCGTGGGAGACCTGGAAAAGGCTCCTGGCTTCGGATTGGTCACTTGGGGAGTGAACCAACGGACGGAAGATCTTTTTCTCTTTCCTCCTCTCTGTATATCTGCCTTCCCAATAAAAATAAATCAATCTTTTTAAAAAATCATATTAATTTATTGATTTGAAAGGCATAGTTGGTTGAGGGGGTAGAGGCAGAAGGTGACAAAGATGGTTATCTTCCATCCACTGCTTCACTCTCCATATGGCTCCAGTGCCAGGGCTGGACCAGGATGAAGGTGGTAGCCAGGAACCCATCAGGGTCTCAAGGGGCCCAAGTACTTGGACCATATTCTATTGCCTTCCCAGGCAAATCAGCAGGGAGCTGGATTGGAAATGTAGCACCCAGAGCTTCAAAGGGTACCCACATGAGATACCAGCATTGCAGGCAGAAGCTTGACACACTGTGCCACATTAGCAGCTTCTCAAAGATTTTTTTTTTAAGTAGTTTGTGGATAGCTGGCTGCAGAAGACACAACACCCCCACCTGTCACCTTATACAAAAATCAACCCTAAATGGATCAACAACCCAAATTTGCATTCAGAAACAATCAAACTATTAGAAGAAAACACAGGAAGCACTCTCCAAGATGTAGGCATTGGGAAAGACTTCTTGAACCAAAAGTAGTCAAAATCAAAACAAACAAATGGGACTACATCAAATTAAAAAGTTTCTATAGAGCAAAGGAAATGATCAATAAAGTGTAGATGCTCCAACCAACATAGGAGCAAATTTCTGTACACTACACAACTGATAGCGGACTAATGTCTAGGATTTACAAAGACCTTCAGAAACTCAGTGACAGCAAAACAACCCTGTGAAGAAATGGACAAAGGAAATGAACTGACATTTTTTATGTAACAAATTTAAATGGCTAATATACATATGAAAGAATGCTCAGGTTCCCTAGCCATCAGAGAAGTACAAATGAAAACCACACTGAGGTTCTACCTAACTCCAGTGAGACTGCCCTACATCCAGAACTCTACTAACATCACCTGCTTGCATGGAGTGGGGAGAAAAGTAACCTCCTTCACTGCTGGTAGGAGCGTTGGCTAGTGCAACCACTATGGAAGGCAGTATGAAGTGCACTCAGAGAACTGAAAATAAACATGCCCTATGACCCAGCTATCCCACTGCTGAAAAATACCAAAAGAAAATGAAATCTTTATATGAGAAAGGGGTCTGTAATTCTATATTCACGGCAGCACAATCTAAAATAGCAAAAACATGGAAGCAGTCCAGATGCCCATCAAAATAGAGTAAATAAAGAAACTGTAGTACATCTATTCCATGGAATACTACTCAGCCATTAAAAAGAATGAAATTCTACCATCTGCAACCAAATGATCCTAACTTGATCCAATTATGCTCAGTGAATTAAGTCAATCTCAAAAGGACAAATATCATATGTTCTCTCTGATAAAGGCAACCTACATGCAAAATACAGTATCAATAGCCCCTTCAATACTGTTTTTGCTTTAACTCGTGGTTTTTGATATTTTTGCTTTATTTTCATTTCTTAAAAATAGTTTCTATTCTATTATTTTAAATTCTTCAAAGACTCAAAGGTCATACAGTAGCATCATTTTCTCCAGCACAATTTTTTGCTTTCTTTTTCATTTCTTCATTGATGCATAGATCATTCAGTACCATGTTCTTTAACTTCATGGCATTATAAATTTTTTAACTTTATTCCTGCTGTTGATTTTGTTGTATGGCTGATCATTCAAAGGGAATGTATAGTAACTGTATCATAGAGACTATCATATCCAGAGGTGAAGACACAATGCAGTATGCATCTCTACTTCCAAACCACAGATGAACTCCCAATGAAACTGTTAACTATAACCTAACAATATGATGCTGGACTGACTACCATTGTCCATACCCGCAATGTCAGGATACACTTAGACAGCAGACTGATGGATTTATGACTGTGTACAAAGAACTATACTATTGTTAAATATGGGGGAAATCAATGGGAAGGAGGGAGTTTGGGGAGTAAGAGAAATTCCAGAGCCTATGGAATTGTATCATTTAAAAAAAAAACCACTTGTATCAGATGACTTGATGACCTTCACCCACTGCTTCACATTATCACACTAAATCATCCACCAGTAGTAAGAGATGTGGCAAACAATCTTCAGTCATTTGAAAATAACTAACCAACACCTTACCAACATGCATACTCCAGTTTGTTCCCAGGCTAACCTGAAAGCCACTGTTGACCTACCATTTTAAATCGATACAAGAGTCAGTTCCGTATGACTGAAAAGGCAACAATGGAGTAAGAATCTATTTGGATCCTGGTTTTTGACAGGTATGTGACATAGAGAAAATCTTTTTATACTTTCTCACATCATAAAACAGGAATAATTATAGTCAAACCTAAGATGACTAAATCTATAATGTCACCATCAATTTTTGTGAAAGTGCTTTGCACACTTAAGTGCTATAATGTTTATTGCTAGATTATCACAGGGGATTATGAATCAAATACATACGCCTATGTTGCACCCTATGCCACAGACGGCAGCTTCTCAGACTTGAGTGTTTGTTTGCTTGCTTGCTTGTTTGTTTTTGGTTTTCGGGATTTGTTGTTTTGCTTTTTTAAGACTTGAATTTTATGATAACCATTTTTATCAGTCAAAGATGTTCCAGGTATAAAAGGAAATCTCCATTATGAGTGGCAGGGATCCAAGTACTTAAGTTATCATACACTGCTTTCACAGGAAGCTGGATCAAAAGCCGAGTAGCCGAGACTCAGAATGACAATATGGGAACTGTACCACGATGTCCACTCTGCAACCATGATTTTTAACAGGATTAGCCCGGTGGTTATGATACATCACATCACACTTCGAACTATATCTACGTTTGAATCCTTGCTCTGACTTCTCAGCCCCACTTCACACTCACCTTTCAATGCAGACATGGGAAGGCAGCAATTATGACTAGAGTTAACTGAGTCACTGCCAACCACGTTATGGCTTTGAATTACATTGCTGCCTCCCAGCTTCTGCCCCAGGCTCCAAACCCAACCTTTGGCTGCTCCTGACCAATGCAGGCATGTGGGTAGTAAGAAAGCAAATAGGAGTTCTGTCTGTACGTAGCACACATGCACATGTACATACTTCTGTCTCTTAATCTCTCAAATGAGTAATTACTAAAAAAAAAAAAAAAAAGAGGGGGGAGGGTGGGTTCCACACAATAGCTAGTGACTAAATCCTCACCTTGCATGTTCTAGGATCCCATATGGGCACTGGTTCGTATCCTGGCTGCTCCACTTCTCTTCCAGCTCCCTGTTTGCAACCTGGGAAAGTCATAGAGAATGGCCTAAAGCCTTCGGATCCTGCACCCACATGGGAGACCCGGAAGAAGCTCCTGACTCTTGGCTTCAGATCAGCTCTGCTCCGGCTGTTGCAGCCACCTGGGGAATGAGCCAGGGCATAGAAGGTCTTTTTCTCTGTCTCTCCCTCTCTCTGTAAGTTGACTTTCCAATATAAATAACTAAATCTTTTTAAAAAAAAAAAAAGGGGGGGGCAGGGCCAGTACTGTGATGTAGCAGGGAAACCATCCTCTGCAACATCAGCAAGTCATATGAGTAATGTTTTGTGCCCCAGTTACTCCACTTTGAATCCAGATAATGGCTTGGGAAAAGCAATCAGAGATGGCCTAACTGCTTGGGCCCCTGCTACCAATGTAAAAAAACTAAAGAAAGCTGCTTTCTCCTAGTTTTGGCATGGCCCAGCCCCGGCCATTGTGGCCATATGGGAAGTAAACCAGTGGATGGAAGATCCCTCTATGTCTCTTCATCTCTCTCTGTAACTTTCAAATAAACAAATATATCTTTTTTTTAAAGATTTATTCATTTTATTACAGCCAGATATACACAGAGGAGGAGAGACAGAGAGGAAGATCTTCCACCCGATGGTTCACTCCGCAAGTGAGCCGCAACGGGCCGACGCGCACCGATCCAAAGCCGGGAACCTGGAACCTCTTCCGGGTCTCCCACGCGGGTGCAGGGTCCCAATGCATTGGGCCGTCCTCAACTGCTTTCCCAGGCCACAAGCAGGGAGCTGGATGGGAAGTGGAGCTGCCGGGATTAGAACCGGGGCCCATATGGGATCTCGGGGCTTTCAAGGCGAGGACTTTAGCCGCTAGGCCACGCCGCCGGGCCCACAAATATATCTTTTTAAAAAATGACGACCAAGCCCAATGTGGTAGCCTAGCAGCTAGAATTCTCGCCTTGCACATGCTAGGATCCCATGTGGGTGCCAGTTCTAATCCCGGTGGCCGGACTCTTCATCTAGGTCCCTGCTTGTGGCCTGGGAATGCAGTCAAGGATGGCCCAAAGCCTTGGGATACTGCACCCACATGGCCCAGAGAAGGCTCCTGGCTTCAGACTGGCTCAGCTCTGGCTGTTGCGGCCATTAACGAGGGTAAATCAGTGGACGGAGGATCTTCCTCTATGTCTTTCCTCCTCTCTGTATATCTGAGTTACCAATAAAAATAAAATAAATCTTTAAAAAAAAAAAAAAAAAGATCAGAAAATAAATAAATAAAATAAAGATTCCAAAGAGGAGCCTGCACTGGTGTAGGTTAAGTCATTGTTGGTGACATCCCATATGAGAAGAATGAAAAACGGCCAAAGTGCTTCGGCCTTTGTCACCATCAAGCTTCTGGCTTCCGCCTGGCCAAGCCCCAGCCATGTGGTCACTTGGGGAGTGAAACAGCAGAAACTGTTCTATTTCTCCCTCCCACTTCCCTTTCCTGCTTTTCTCCCTTCTTCACCCTCACTCTCTAATTCTGCCTATCAAATATAAAAATCTGAGAAAAGAAAAAAAAAAGAACTCAAAGAAAAACACTGATAGCTCTCTGCATCAATTAGAAATACAATCTGATCATAACCTACATATATATATTAAAAGACTAAATGGGGCAATCATTTGGTGCTATGGCTTAAGTTGCTTCTTGGGATGCCTGCATTCATATCAGACCTAGTCTGCATAATGGCTTCCTTGCTTCCAATCCAGCTTCCTGCTAAAGCGCTTCCTTGGAGGCTTCAGATGATGATTCTGTAACTTGAATCCCCACAGCTCCAAGCTCAGGTCTTTAGCCTGGTCCAATACTAGCTGTTGTGGGCATTTGGGGAATAGTATAGAAATGCGATCATGTGTGTGTATGTGTGTCTGCATTTCAATTTTTAAAAAAGTAAATATATCTTAATTTGAGGGCCCGGCGCCATGTCCTCACCTTGAATGCCCCGGGATCCCATATGGGCGCCGGTTCTAATCCCGGCAGCTCCACTTCCCATCCAGCTCCCTGCTTGTGGCCTGGAAAGGCAGTCGAGGACAGCCCAAGGACTTGGGACCCTGCACCCATGTGGGAGACCTGGAGGAGGTTCCTGGCTCCCGGCTTCAGATTGGCGCAGCACTGGCCGTTGCAGCTCACTTGGGGAGTGAATCATTGGACAGAAGATCTTCCTCTCTGTCTCTCCTCCTCTCTGTATATCTGACTTTGTAATGAAAATAAAATAAATCTTTTTTAAAAAAGTAAATATATCTTAATTTGAAAATTTTAAATAGGGACCGACGTGATGGGTCAATTGACTGATCCTCCACCTGTAAGTGCTGGGACCTCATACAGATGCCAGTTCATGTCGCAGCTGCTCCATTTCTGATACAGCTCCCTGCTTATGGCCTGGGAAAGCAGTGGAGACATCCCAAAGCCTTGGGACCCTGCACCTATGTAGAGACCTGGAAGACACTCCCGGCTCCTGGCTTTGGATCAGCTCAGCTCCAGCCACTGCAGCCACTTGGGGAATGAAGCAGTAGATGGAAGGAAGCTCTTTCTCTTGGTCTCCCCTTAACTCCATAAATCTGACATTCCAATAAAAATAAAATGATCTCCTAAAAAACTTCAAATAACTGAATGGGCACATCTCTTTCACCAGACTTACAAAGACAATAAAGAGAATACTGATGACAGAAATTTAGTACTCTAGTGTCTACCAAGTCCACAGCTGTTGAGCTGCCTCTTTCATCAATCTAAAATGAGTCATCTTATCCATCAAAGGGTGAGGCAAAAACAATGAGCTTAGAAATCACATGAAGAAAATAAAGCCAGAGATGTCACTAAAATGTAATATGACTAGTAGAAAAGAAAAACATGTTATTCAAAGAAATTCTAGGGCAACTGGAATGCTTCTCACTTGGAAAACACTTTCAATGCAATTGTGTTTCAAAACATAAGAACTTCTTATAAAAAATCCGTTTATAAACTCATGCATATTCAAAGAAGTGATTCATTTGCTAAGAAGTCATCCAGATGTAGAGAAAAAGTTACTGCTTTAAATGCTCAATCTACCCATCAGACTTAAAGGTTATACCATCAATTCTTAAAAACATATTAGTCATCACAGCTCAACTATACATCTCTGTAGAGAAAATACACAGAAAACAGGGCAAATTGGTAGTACACAAGTTTGTCACTGACAACAACTGCAAAAGTCAAACCACATTAGAAAATAACAGAACTCTGTTAACATCTGCATGTTTCATCATCCTGGAAATTTTACATCACAGACCATAAGCATTATGAAGTATTTTCTGAGAAGGCTGTGTTCTACACTGACTCATCCTAACCCATCTTTGTTATCTGAACATGTGACAAAACAATGCAACAGTGAAGCAGTGGGTGGATGAGGCTGTCAAATTACACAAAGCCCCTTAAGCTGATCTTGTAACTTATATGCATAGCTTTCCAAAGTTTTAAGGAATTTTCCTCTTACTTTAATGATAACAGTATATTAAATGTGGGTAAGCTATACATATACATAGGATTTTTTTGACAAAACAAGATTTATTTTACTATATATTTGAAAGACAGTTAGAGAGAGAGAGACAAGCAGGGGTTTAGGAATCACCCATCCACTGGTTCACTTTCCAAGTGGCCACAAAGGCCAAGTCTCAGCCAGTCAGAAGCCAGAGCTTTTTCCAGGCCTCCCACATGGACGGTCAGGAGTCCAGGACTTGGGTCATTCTTTGCAGCTTTCCCAGGCACATTATCAGAAACGTGGATCAGAAATGGAGCAATTAGGACTCAAACCAGTGGGATGGGATGCAGCCGCTGCAGGTGGAAGCTTTGCTCACTACGATAGCATTGGATCTAGGAATTTTTTTAACTAAAAACAAAATCAACCAGCATTTACAGATTTTTTGCCATATAAACATACTTTATTTTTAATGCTACTAATATAACTATTACCTCCACTTTGCAAAGGAACTGAAGTTCAGAAAAGAAAATGCCTCGCCTAAAGTTATATAGACATTGAAATATGATGCTCAGCCCAGCTTGCGAGCTAACCTGTGGGACTTGTATTTCCACAGGATTGGGCCCAAAAGCCCCCACAGAGTCTACACCAGGACCTAGTTCTCTCACGTACTGGTTAGTGTCTTGACCCTGCCAAGTGTGACCAGTCCATTATTCTACCACCTAGTCAGGTACTGGTACCTAGCCCTGCCACACAGGCCCCCATCCATAGCTTTGGTGTGGATTGGTGTGTGGCAATCAGTGATGCTCAATGCTAACAACCCATCTCAGGATTCCTAATTGGGCTGGTGAATCAGTCTGGTCCAAATAGATCTTATGGACACTCCCTTCCAAACCATCAGGTCTCAGTCCCCACTTGCCCGAAAGTTTCGTGACCCCGTTACTGGAAATCACCCAAAATTCATCTCTCACCTGTACTAACACAATCCCTGTAATTGCAGATTCTCTGATCTTTCTTAAAGCTAAACCCTTCACCTCTCTGCATGGAACTCTTACTCATTCGCTCATTCATTCCTTCACCTAGTCAAAAAATTCTAAGCAACTATAAATGTGACACCATTCTTAAGCCCAGGGGATAGTGCTTTAGGTGACAGAGATAGTGTCCTGCAATACAGGATAACAGCCAACAACAGTTTAACAACAATAACAAAGAGTATACCAATTTGGGAAATGGTTAAAAAATGGATACGTGCCACACTGGAAAGAGATGAGGAGGGAAGCCCTTGGAGGGCCCTCTTTCCATAACATGTTATGTTACCTAAATCTCTAACAGTGAAAAATTTTTTGATAAGTGGTTCGAATGGGAAGCATATTGGGGAGAAAAATTAACTGAACAAAAAGAAAGGCCAGAAACCAATATATTTCTTTTTTTTTTAAATAATATATATATATTTTCATTAATTACATTGCATTATGTGACACAGTTTCATAGGCTCTGCATATTTCTAAAGTATTCGAAAAATCAGCTCAGTAAAACTGAAAATAATGTCAAGGATGGCCAGACATGAAATTGGAAAAGAGGCACGAGTCACAACAACCAAGACTAGCATCCATGATGCCATTTTAAAGACAGCAGAAGACAGTGAAGGTGACATGCTAAAATTTACACTTTAAATGGCTGTATTACGGCACAGAAGTTTAAGCCACTCTACAATGATATATGAGTCCAGGTTGCCCCACTCTGATCCAGCTCCCTAACAAATCTGGGAAGGTAGCAGGTAAACCAAGCACTTTGGTCCCTGCCACCCATGCAGAAAATTCAAGTGGAGTTCCAGGCTCCAGGCTTCACCCTGGCCCACGTCCAGCCATTGTGGACACCTAGGGAGTAAATTAGTGGATAGGAGAGGAGATCTCTCTAATCCTGTCTTTTCAAATACACAAATCTTTAAGCAAAGATTAAGGAAGAAAGAAAATCCACACTTTGAAAAGACAAACTAGGTTTAGCATACACAATGAACTGAGATGTCAGAAATAGGCATAACAGTTAAGATATCAATGTAATAGTATAAAAAAAAAAGTCCAAATAAGGATAAGTAACAAAGTAGAATTTTAAAATGTAATGACTGACAAGAAATGGCAGGAAGGTGCAGCCATTTGCCCATATCCCGTACCAAAGCACTAACGAAGAATCTGGAAAGCAGTGGTGATCGGTCAAGTGACTGGGTTCCCATCATGCATATGGACATCTCTGGTCCCTGGGTAGGCATTTGAGGCATCAATTCTCCAGGGAGAATTCTGTAGGCTAACTTTCAGACTTCTGACTTAATATCACATAATGTCATCAGTGGAGATGGAAAGTTCGATAATTCAATTTTTAAAAAATGACATGAGTATCAGGAATAAATAACTAATATGAGTATCAGGAATAAATAACATTTAACATAATAAATAATAAATATACAAGGACACATTAAAAAGTTAATGGAAATAAAAAGTTATCATTTGATGAATCCTGACAAATATATATAAATGTTCTTGTAATATGAAGCATTATTTCACCCAGAAATTTTCCTCCTACCCTTTCCAATCAATCCCAACAACTGACAACCACTGTCACTTTCCATCACTATCACTTAATTCTACCTATTCTATACTTAACATAAATGGAAACACGCAACATATAATTCTTTGTGTCTGGCTCCTTTTATTCGAAATAATGTTTTTGAAATTCATGTTCACCTTTTTTATCTGAGCAGTATTTTATTGTATGAATAGAATACCATTTATTCATTGGTTCGTTACTTCCAATCTTTGGCAATAACACAAAAACCTTTTCAAACAAAGATTCATTTATCAGTAGTATTCACTATATGGGATATCATACCATTAATATTAATAAAGGAAATACTAAGTAATATATAAAATATAGGCATTTCCAAGTCTATATAGAGCTTTCTAATGATTCAATCTTCTATCTCCAAGCACTGCTAAAAATAGTATTTCATTTCACATGAATGTTTTTAAAATTTCTATCTGCTTCTATCAGAGAGAGAAAAAATGTCCATCACTAGTTCACCTTCAAACACCAGCAAAGGTGATGGCCAGGGCTATCTGGATGGATCCAGGATCGAGAACACAATCCACACCTCCCATGTGAACGACAGGAACCCAACTACCTGAGCCATCACCACTGTCAGGGTCTGCGGCAGCAGAGAGCTCAAGCCAGGAGCTGGTGCCAAGACGTTAAATCAGCCATCCATCTCAGATGAGTACTTTATAATTCCATTGAAGATAAACAGAATCCTCAACACAAGAAATAAAATAAAATCCTGATCGAAGCAGTACAATGCCCCTGGACCAAGAAGCAGAAAAGTAATCCTTCGGGGTCCAACAAAATGGCTCAACTGGCTAATCCTCCAGGACCTCCAGTGCAGACATCCTACATGGGGCCGGCTCCTGTCCTGGCTGTAACACTTTCTGTCCAGCTCCCGGTCTGTGTCTTGGGAAAAGCAGAGTAGGATGGACCAAAGCCTTGGAACCCTGTACCCACATGGGAGATCTGGAAGATTCTCTGGGCTCCAGCTTCAGATTGGCTCAGCTCTACCCATTGTGGCCATTTGGGAAGTGAACCAGTAAATGAAATCTTTTCTTTTTCTGTTTCTCCTTCTCTTTGTAAATCTGCCTTTCCTAAATAAATAAACGAATGAATGAATGAATGAATGAATAAATAAATAAATAAATCTTTTTTGAAAAAGTAACCATCCTTCTGTTTTATGAGTTTAAGCTCCTGACACAGACGTTTAAAAGATTTCTTACCCGAAAGAGGATCATTTCCATTCATGTCCAGTATTGCTGAGTGCACCTACATATTCTCATCAATGTCTTCAATGCTAGTTTATAGAGCAAAACACTTTCTATGGGGTGGGAGTAAGGTGCAAATTTAAGAAATTTATCTGTTTAATCATTTTAATTTATTTAGTGATATTGACAACCAAAATTCACACCCTGGTTGATAACAATAATACAATCTACCACAAGATAACTACATTCTAATTGAACCCAGGGCAGAGATTATCCATCACTGGGGAAGATCTTATCTTCTCTGAACTGAGAAAATGACTAGGCATGAAATCGTTAAAGATAAAGTTTTCGGGCCAACCAGCCTAGCAGCTAAGGTCCTCGCCTTGAACGCACCAGGATCCCATATTGGCGCTGATTCTAATCCCAGCAGACCCACTTCCCATCCAGCTCCCTGCTTGTGGCCTGAAGGATGTTTGTCTTGGGACCCTGCACCCGTGTGGGAGACCTGGAGGAGACTCCAGGTTCCTAGCTTCAGATCGGCACAGTTCTAGCCATTGTGGGCACTTGGGAAGTGAATCATCAGTCGGAAGATCTTTTTCTCTATCTCTCCTCCTCTCTGTATATCTGACTTTGCAATAAAAAAAAAGAAACTATTTATTTTATACAGGCAACATAATATGGACACTGTACAAAAAAAGATAAAGTTTTCCAAACTGTTCTCAAAAAATCAGGTGTTAAGCTTATTACCTACTATGTTCAACTTTTTAGTGTATTTTTAACACTTCAGTAACGAAGATGCATATAATTTATTATTCGCCAATTTTTATACAATGACAGAAAGCAGATTCCCTCTACCTCATTAACCTGCCTTTTTGCTGGAAAAATATAGCTTTTCCTGCTATTTCGACCCATTTACACAATGGGAAATTGCTTAAATGTGTCCCTAATTAAGAAAATTGTCACTGTGCACTAGTGCTTGCTCTTCTATTACACATTTGTTTGAAAAGCAAAGAGAAGAGGAGAGAGCGACACAGATGAGAAGATTTTCCGTGTTTTTCCCAACGTCCCCAAGGCTGAAGGTCTGGGCTGAGAACTCAATCCAATCTCCAATAGGAACCTGATGAGTAGAGTCTCCCAGGGTGTGCATTTCAGCAGGAAGTTGGAAAGCATACGCAGGACTTGAATCCAAGCACTCAGCCATGAAATGCAGGCATTCCAAGCGATATCTTAACCACTACACCCAACAGCAACACCAACACCCTTCTTCACTACAAGGCTGAATATGGCCTGTCACAAAGCACCGCACCAGCACGGATCTACAGCTTTGTATCAAGGTTCAGCCACACATCCCCAGCAACTGCTTTAGATGACACAGTGTCGCTGTCCATGACAAAACATGTGAATTTAGTTTGGATCCTTCTTGCCCGACTTACATACTTAAAAGAGTTTATCATAAGACTTCAATAATCTTCAATAACTTACATGTGATTAGTATGAAAAAAAGAATTACATCAAAATGTCATTGAAATTATCAATTAAAAAAATCAGGTAACAGATACACTAGGAATCAAGGAAAACCAAGACTTAGCATCAGGAAGCAGCATCACTGATTCTTCATTATCCAACACACTGATAACAGTTTACAAAATGAACACATAGCATATAAATAATTAACTATTTGTCTGTCACTGGAGGTTACATTTTATGACAAGCAAAAATATCTCATGTTCCTCATATGTTCAAAAAAGTTGACTTTTGCCAAGTACATTTATGACTCCTGTAAGTTACAACATCATTTTGGAAAGAAATAAAGGTGAGGGGGACCATAAAAAGAAACACTGGGGGGGTGATGTTGTGGCAAAGTGAGTTAAGCTGCCACTTGCAGTATCAGCATGCCATCTGAGTACCAGTTCAAGTCCCAGCTACTTCATTTCAATTCAGCCTCTTGCTAATGGCCTGGGAAATGCAGCAAAAGATGATTCAAGTGTTTGGCTCTTGTACCCACACAACAGACTGTAGTCTTTGTCCCACTTAGGCCTTTAGGCTATCTGAGGAAGGTACCAACAGGTGAAAAGATGTCTCCCTCTCTTTCACGATCTAAAAGTCTCCCTTTCAAGTAAATAAATCTTAAAAAAAAAAAAAAATCTAAGGATATTGGAAAGAAATAAGTATGCAAACAAAGCTTTAACAACAAAAAATAATAACACTGTCCACAGTAACTTATTACATGCAGAACTAGGACATATCTGGAAGCTTATTATATTCTTTTTTAATACTTATTAATTTTCGTTTTTATCTATTTATTTATTTGAAAGGCAGATTTACAGAGAGAAGGGGAGACACAGAGAAAGACCTTCCATCTACTGGTTATCTTTCCAAGTGGCTATAACGGCCAAAATTGAGTCAATCCAAAGCCAGGAGCCAGAAGCCTCCTCAGGGTCTCCCACATGGGTACAGTCTAGGCTTTGGGCCGTCCTCCATTGCTTTCCAAGGCCACAAGCAGGGAGCTGGAAGGGAAGTGGAGCAGCCAGGATACAAATCAGCACATGCAAGGTGAGGACTTTAGCCACTAGGCTAGCACACCAGGCCCAGCTTATTATATTCTTGCTATTAACACTTTAACAACTATAGGACTGAACACATTATTGCCTAAACGTAATAAACAAAGTTTGCAGAGATGAGAAAGTAGCAAGTACAGATAAAAATGTTTATTCACTAAACTTCAAAATTGGATGTTCCCAGGTGAAATCAATTTCAAAAACAAAAGTCTTTCAAAGACCATTCTAAATAAAAGACAATGGGTTATTTTCCTCTGAGTAACCAGAGCATCCTAATACGGAAAGTGTGAGGACTGGAAATGAAGGAATCATTTTCAGTAAGAGAACAAAACTGATAAAGAAAAAATGCAATCTTAAGAGGGAAATTTTAAATTAAAATTTTATGTATATTTAGTCATAATTTAATTTTTTATTTCATTATTCCTTTGCCTGCATATAACATAAGCATTCCTAAAATCCAACACTCTGTGTTTTTGGAAAAAAATAAAAAAGGAAAAACAGTTTTGGCAAGGGGGGAAAACCGCATCAAATTCAGTTGTAAACACAGAATGATTTGAAAAAATTTAAAATATTTTGCAACTTCTTAAGAAATGCTGTAGGAGCCAGCATTACAGTACAGGGGTTAAAGCCTCTGCCTGCAACCAGAGCATCCCACACATGCACTGGTTACTCTCCTGGCTGCTCCACTTCTGATGCAGCTTCCTGTTAATGGCTGGGGAAAGCAGCAGAAGATGGCCCAAGTTTGAGCCCCTGCTACATCTCTCACAAGGGAGGAGCCAGTTGAAGTTCTTGGCTTCCTGGCTTTGACCTGGCCTAGACCTGGCCTTTGTGGTCACATGGGGAATAAACCAACACATGGAAGCTCTTTCTCTCTCTCCCGCTCTCTCTCTCTCTGCATAACTCTGCTTTCAAATAATAAATCATTTTTTCAAACAGCTATGTTGTAAAGGAGTCTCTAGTTTTTGTTTAAAAGACAGAAGGACACCATTTGCAACAAAATGATACCAACTAGAGACAATTATGCTCAGGGAAATAAACCAATCCCAAAAGGACAAATATCATATGTTTTCTCTGATATAAGGCAACCTTCATGTAAAATACAATATCAATAATTATTTAGGTAAACATGTAAATACATACATTCTCACAGATGAACTGTATACTGGGGACTAACACACCAGGAAGTGAAAGATAAAGACACATTGCAGTATATATTTCTACTCCTCAATGAAAGGAGGGCTCCCAATGAAACTGTTAAATATATCTTGACACTACAATACTAGATTTTCTACCACTGTCTATACCTACAGTGCCATGACACACTTCAACAGCAGAATGTTGGGCTCGTGACTGATGCTGAAGGAAGTTTAGAGAAAAATGGGGAGGATGTGAAAAGGAGAATACCTGTGCCATGAAAAATAATAAAAACAATACAAAATAATTTAATAAAATTTTTAAGATAAACCTCAAAAAGGAAAAAAGAAAACAGGGAACAGGAGATGAAGGGAGAGACAGAGAGACAAAGATCTCCCCTCACTGGGTTTACTTTCCAAGTGCCTGCAACAGCTGGGCCTGGGTCAAAAATTGAAGCCAACAGCCTAGAACCTAATGCATGTCTCCTCCAAGGGTGTCAGGGACCTATCTACTTGATCCACCACCTGCTGTCTTCTAGGGTCTGCACTACCTGGAAGCCGAACTTGAACCCAGGCATTCTGATAAGGAACGTGGGCATCCCAAGCAGCAGTTCAACAGCTATTCCAAACAACCACATTTTGACATGAAATTCTTCCAAGGTAAATCCAGGGAAAAATGAATTCACTACAAAATGCATAGGGATACTCTATAACAACAGCCTTGCCCTCTAGCAGCTTCCATTAACAATAAAGTCAGCTATGGGAGTTATCACAAAGCAAAACAAGACGAATGGCCACATGACTCAGACACTGTTTGAGTTCAAAGGAGGAAATGATCACCCTAGCAAAGAAAGGCTGATAAGGCTTCACCAGTGCTGAGAAGCACAGTGGGCAAGGCTGGCAGGAATGGGTAGTAGCGCTTAGGCCAAAAGAGATCACCTTGGCCCGACATTTATCATACTCCTGTCCTCACTGTCCTGATCCTTCCTTAAGACAACTATGGGGGGGTAAAAAATGTGAACCCAACACCTCCTATCAGCATTAAGCAACTAATGAAAGTAAGATGGAAAATAGACTGCGACAGAATTACAAGTACCTGTCACTTTCAAATAATAAAGCAAGCACGCATGAAAACTTAAACTGAGTGAAATAAATTTCAATGACTTCAGCTTAGGAACAACTGTAAATGGAAGTTCTGCTTTAAGGAGACAGAATAAACACAAAATCTAGCCTTGAGGGCATGTACTGTGTAAAAACAGACATAGGGGGTGGGGAGGAATGACAATCAGGCAGAAGAAAAAACACATATACATAGAAAACAACAGGAAGACCACTGAGCCAGTGATGCCAACAGCAATGCTGGTTTCCTTGCCAAGAAATTTCTCCTCTGCTAAATGCTTTTCCTCCGTTTTCCCATGGATTTTCCAATGCTGAAGGTATCAACAAATCATAAGATCACATCAATTCAGAAGTTCTGAAAGTTCTGTCTCTTTCATTGTGCATTCTAACAGTCCTAATCCTGAATCAAAACAAGCAAAACTCTCACCCGGAATCATTTACAACAGATACGTGAATTTATATAACAGAAAATATTTTCAAAAGCAGAAACATCCCATCTGGGGACTCTCCAGATAGAATTACTGACCTGTATTGGCCAAACTACAACTTTCTCCCTTTCCAATGTATAATTTCCTGTGTTTTCAGTCTCATCTGAACCCACTCAACCAAACAAAAAACCACCAAAGAAAATTTTACAGAATACTAACGTTAACAATGTATAGTCAGGAAGCTGGCTCTATCAAGCAGCAGGTTGGGCTGCCACCTGTGTGGCGCCAGCATGTCATGTGAGTACCAGCAGGCTCCTGGCAAGCTCCACTTCCAATCCATCCACATGCTAATGCACTTGGAAGAGCAATGGAGGAAGCCCAGATAAATGGGTCCCTGCACTCAAATCAGAGACTCACAAGAGATTCCTGGATCTGAGCTGGCCCTGCCCTAGCTCCAGCCACCGAAGTCATTTGGCGAGTAAAGCAACAAACAGAAGAGATCCATTCATTCATTCTCTCTCTCTCTGTTTCTCTCTCTCTTCTCTCCCCTGCCTCTACCCCATAACTCTGCTTTTTATATAAACAAGTAAATCTTTTTAAAAAAATTATCTTTTTTAAGATTTATTTATTTTTATTGGAAAGGCAGATTTACAGAGAGAAAGAGAGACAAAGACCTTCCATCCATTGCTTCATTCCCCAAATGGGCACAATGGCCAGAGCTGAGTCAATCTGAAGCCAGGAGCCCGGAGCATCTTCCAGGTCTTCCACACGGGTGCAGGGTCCCAAAGCTTTGAACTATCCTCTACTGCTTCCCAGGCCACAAGCAGGGAGCTGGATGGGAAGCAGAGCAGCAGGGGTATGAATGGCACCCATATGGGATTCCAGTGGATGCAAAGCAAGAATTAAGCCATCAGGCTATCATACCGAGCCCAAAAAATGATTATCTTTTACAAATGAAAACAATTTATAGCCAAATCAACTCAGTCATGGCTATTAATCTAGAAAAATTACAGGTTTTTTTTTTTTTTACTTTGCAATAACGCTCTTAACCTGTTACCTTTGTTACTTATCTCATATTTGTTACCTCAAGATTAATCAAAGCTTTTTATCTCTCTTTTTTTTTTAAGAAGACTGATTTATTTTTATTGGATAGTCAGATTTACAGAGAGAAGGAGAGAGAAAGATATTCCATTCACGGGTTCATTCCCCAAACAGTGTATTGGCTGTAGCTGAGATAATCCAAAGCCAGGAGCCAGGAGCCAGAACCTTCTTCTGGGTCTCCCACGCGGGTGCAGGGTCCCAATGCTTTGGGCTGTCCTCGCTTGCTTCCCTAAGCCACAGGCAGGGAACTAGAAGGGAAGTGGAGCATCCTGCACACAAATCACCCTCAACATGGGATCGCTGCACTTGCAAGGGGAGAATGAACCAATTGAGCCATTGCTCAGGGCCCCAGTCAAATTCTTCTTCTAAATAGCCTACATCCATGCAAGATCTCAAAGATCAGAATTTGGCTCAACATTGTAACTAGAGCAAATCAGCCAGGGAAAGATAGGATCAAAGCATACTTAATACATAAACCTTATTTGATGAATAAAAATATCTACCATTTTCCCATTACAAACTCCAAAAATAAAGCTGAATAAGCAAAGAGCCCGGATCCTCCAATTAACTCTGTTCACTGACCAATTTGCTAATAATATATTATACTGTACTATAATGTAAACTCAAATTCTTGCTATATTTCATAAGTAGGTTTTAAAACAAGAAAAAGATCTTCAATCCACTGGTTCACTCCCCAAACAGCCACAACAGCCAGAGCTGAGCTTCCTCCTGGTCTCTAACACTCACACTGGGATTCAGGCACATGAACCATCATGCCAGGGCCATCATATGTATACTTTAATGTTCTCAAATTAAGTAATATGATATCTTAAAAATAATTGGTAATTGGGCCTGGCGCGATAGCCTAGTGGTTAAAGTTCTCGTCCTCCAAGTGCCAGAATCCCATATGGGCGCCGGTTCTAATCCCGGCGGCCCCGCTTCTCATGCAGCTCCCAGCTTGTGGCCTAAGAAAGCAGCCAAGGACGGCCCAAAGCCTTGGGACCCTGCGCCCGCGTGGGAGACCTGGAAGAACTAGCTCCTGGCTCCAGATGGGCGAGTACCGGCCGTTGTGGCCACTTGGGGAGTGAATCATCGGAAGGAAGACCTTCCTCTCTGTATATCTGACTTTCCAATAAAAAAACAAATAAATCTTTTTTTAAATTGGCAATTATTTCAAAATATCACAAAAAATGATAAGCATGAGATTTTTGTGTTTATCCACATGGTGATTAAAGCACTAAAAATCACCACTGTTAATTTTAAAAGCCACAAGGTAAGGAAAGCATCCAGAAATGTAACTGACCAAGAAAAAAATGTCAGATCTAGCTTTGGGCCTTTATTTCCTGTGAAATAGAGAACAAATAAGCTGACTTTTGGACTACCTTCTTGCCTAAAATAGAAATACTGAGAAATAAAGAGAAAAAGAAAATCATAAATATACAACATATCAATGCGTCAGCTGAGTAAAACTTGAAGGACCAATGTCAAAGGGCATTTTTTTTTAAAAAGATAAAGAATAAATTTCACATTAATTAAAATCTATTATACAAAAAGTAATAGTTATCAGCTGCTTAATATGCAATTAAGCACTATATTAAAGGTTTTATATGACTACATAATTTAGTCCACACAAGGACACTATATGAAGCTTTTACCATTCTACAGAGGACAAAAATGAGGCTTGGAATTTAAGAAACTTGTGCATAGAACTAATAAACAAAGGGGCTAAAATTCCAAACAAGACTTTCTGAGTCCAAAGCCTGGACCATCCCTTCAACAGGGTTAAACAGCAGTTTGAAGCACAGTAAGGAACCAAACACAGTAACTAAACATATTACGCCTCAATGAAAATTTATTACATGGCTGGCTCAATGTCAACTTTGAAAAGGTGAAAATAAAGCCCCATACAACCTTGAACCATCACCAATAGGCCTCCTTTCCAAACAAAGCCTAGTTTGCTCATTTGCTCATTCACTCAGTAAACAGCTGCTGCAGAAAGCAGTCCTACATAGCAATAAAGAACAGGAGGTTGCATAGGTTCAAATCCTGGCTCCATCATCAAATATGTGACATTAAGTACGTTATTCTAATGCACACTACATTAATCAGCACTTATCAAACTGTAAGTGTCAGCTAATATTATTAGTTTATGTAAGGCAATAGTTAAGACAGGAGTTATGTAGGCAATAGGGCCTGGTATTCTCCCTCTTCTGAAACTTAGGACATGCATAAGTAACACTACAAATGGTAGTAAATGCTACATATGAGATAAAGAAAGAAGAGCTTAATTCTAGGATTAAAAAGAAAGAAAAAACAACAGAAAAGGTCTCAGGGAAAAGGTGCACCTGAGCTATTCCCTAATCTAAAGGAAGAAAAGAACATTCCATGTAACCATGAAACACAAAGGACTCAGGTCTCAGTCTGAAACAGCCAAAATTCATTGGCGGACTTTTGGGGAGTGAACCAGTACCTGGAAGAGCAATCTCTCTCTCTCCCCTTTCTTTTTCCTTCTGCCTCCTCCTATCACACTGTATTTCAAATAAATAAATTAAACTTTTTTTAAAAAAGGGAGTCACAGCGTGATAGCCTAAAGGCTAGAGTCCTCGCCTTGCATGTGCTGGGATCCCATATGGGCCAGTTCTAATCTCAGCAGTCCCCACTTCCCATCCAGCTCCCTGCCTGTGCCCTGGGAAAGCAGTTGAAGACAGCCCAAAGTCTTGAGACCGTGCACCCACATGGGAGACCCAGAGGAGGCTCCAGGCTCCTTGTTTTGGATTGGCTCAGCTTCAGCCGTTGGGATCACTTGGGGAGTGAATCATCAGACAGAAGATCTTCTCTCTGTCTCTCCTCTCTGTATATCTGACTTTCCAATAACAATAACATAATTTTTTTTTAAAGGAGAAATGTGATTCCACATAACATGACAGAGACTTTTATCTTGCAGTTCCACATTATTTTTCAAGGAGAATTGTTGAAGATCGCAAACTACTTTGGAAGTTCCTCTTATTTTATCCTAAATGGCGAATAACTAACCAATGCAGAAGTATCGGGCTTTCTTTTCAATCTTGACCACAAAGCATTTCAGACTATATTCTGACAACAATGTACCTTGAATTAACTTACAATTTCCTTGTCCAAAGTCACCCAAGGACATCAACAGAAAATTTTTTTTTTTGTCTTTTTTCTTCCAATTTACTATTTTTTTACTCATTACACTTCCATTCACATGTGGTCTTCCCTTATTGGCATACTCCTATCTTATGCACTCATGTACCAAGTAGTTCTTCCAGTTCCTTGCTCAAATCACTATCCTGAGCCTGTGGAATGTCATTCTGACCAGCAAAACATGTTCAACTACTAATAGCTCATGTCTAGGAGGACAGAAAGAATATATGCTATAGTTATATATTTTTTCCCACCTGTTGTAGATTCTTAATCATGAAAGCATCCATTCCAACTGAACTTACAGTGTTCTCAGCAGTTACTTCCAATCTTGTAAAGTAAAAATCTATTCACAGACAAGTTCCACATGTTCTCACTTGTATCCTTTACATTCAGCTGGTTGAAACATGAAATACACTAGCAAACACAACTTGCATTTTAGAAAGAAAACACACTGAAGAGCTGTGGAATATCTTCCCGCACTTCCTCATGCATTGTTTGTTTATTTTTAATATCAGGATCCGCATGAGTAGCACCATCACTTGAGACACAGCACAGGCCTTTGACAGATTACCAGTACCTCAACCAAAAATCTTCACGTAGTAAACAAACATCAGGAGCAGTAAAAACAATGAGGATCAACTAAATCAATCTTCAATCCTTTCACCTTCCACAAGTCCTGTCTATCCTCACTAGGTGACTGTTTTAACAAGCATCTCACTGTGATTTCTTCTTAAATTGGACTTCATCTAAATATGAGTAACCATCCTAATTAAAGAAAGCCAACTGGCTAAAATGCTGTAAAATCAATCCCTTTCTTAAAATAACTCTGTTCAACTAAGAATGTGCAATATAGCAGAATGAAGGAAAATGCAAGATTCATTCAGTGATGGCACATAACTAAGCTAATTAAGATAAATTTTTAAAATTGTTTACTTAGTACCCGCCAAATTCCATAAGGAAAATAACTGTTGGTGTAATTATGCAGTTTTGTATCTCATTAGCTACCATAGTAGAAGATTATGTATTGTGCAACAATGATATTTGTTGAGCCAATAAAATCTGAAGCTGCTTTCAAGAGTTTCCACACCCCTTAGAACAGTTAATCCTTTTCTCCCTTAAAAGCAAGACAGGCCCACAACAGTTTTTAACACAGCTTTCACAGTCACACTAAAAATTATTTACTTGGTCTCTCTCCCTAAACTATAGGGTCAGAAAAACACAATTATCTTTCTTTCTTCTTTCTTTAAGATTTATTTATTTTTCTTGGAAAGGCAGATCAGATTTATGGAGAGAAGGAAAGCCAGGGAAGAAGATCTTCCGTCCGATTAATTCACTCCCCAAGTAGCTGAGCCAATATGAAGCCAGGATCCAGGAGCTTCTTCTAGGTCTCCCACACAGGTGCAGAGTCCCAAGACTTTGGGCCATCCTCTACTGCTTTCTCAGGCCACAAGCAGGGAGCTGGATGGGCAATGGAGTAGCCGGGACACAAACTGGTGCCAATGTGGGATCCAAGAGACAGCAAGGTAGGGATTTACCCATTGAGCCATCATGCAGACCCCTACAGTCGTCTTTCATTCAGATAAGGGAATCCCATCCCATCCCCCAAGATGCCATGAAATAACTCTAGATACCAAGAATAGGAAAAGCTTACCAACTAAAACAAACAGAGAGACAGAGAAAGAGAATACAAAACCAAGTTCTAAACAAATTCAGAGCAGATGTCTGGCACAGCAGTTGAGATACCACCTGGGACATTGGATACCATCTTGAAGTCTTGGGGTTCAAGACTCAGCTCCACTTCTGATCCAGCTTCCGGCTAATGTACACTCTTGGTGGCCATGGTTATGGCTAAAATAATTGGGTTCTTACCGGCCAGGTAGGCTCCTGGCTGCAGCCTGACCAGCCTTGGCTATTTCAGAATTTGGGAAGTGAGCAGTGGATGGAAAAGATCTGTTTCCTAGTGCTCTCTCTCACTTTCTTTCTTTGAAATAAATAAATAAAATTTAAAATGTAATTCAGTTACACTTCATCCATCTAAAAATTGGAATCCATACTTACCATGCGAGCAAACATCCATTTCCACAAAATCTTTTTGAATCAAAGTTCAGGTCTCAAACTAAATACTGCACTGATGCCTTATTTGATAAGGTTTAAATAGGATAGTAATAATAATATTGAAATTCACACATCCGGGCACGGCGTGATAGCATAGCAATTAAAGTCCTTGCCTTGACCGCGCCGGGATCCCATATGGGCACCAGTTCTAATCCTGGCCACTTTGCTTCCCTTCCAGCTCCCTGTTTGTGGCCTAGGAAAGCAGTCGGGGACTGCCCAAAGCCTGGGGAACCTGCACCTGCGTGGGAGACCCGGAAGTAGCTCCTGGCTCTTAGCTTCAAGATTGGCTCAGCTCCAGCCATTGCGGTGGCTTGGGGAGTGAATCAGTTGACGGAAGATCTTCCTCTCTGTCTCTCCTCCCCTCTGTATATCTGCCTTTCCAATAAAAATAAATAAATCTTTAAAAAGAGAGAGAGAGAGAGAGAAATTCACACATCCTCGGAGGCATTAGATGATGGCTCAAGTACATGAGTTCCTGCCATCCACATGGGAGATGTACATGGAGTTCCAAGCTCCTGTCTTTAGCCTGGCCCAACCCTAGCTGTTCTGAGCAACTGGAAACAATCAATGGGATGTCTCTGTCTGTCTCTACGTCATTCTGCCTTTGAAATAAATAAATAAATCGGGCCCGGCTCCGTGGCCTAGCGGCTAAAGTCCTCGCCTTGAACGCCCCGGGATCCCATATGGGCACCAATTCTAATCCCGGCAGCTCCACTTCCCATCCAGCTCACTGCTTGTGGCCTGGGAAAGCAGGAGAGGACCGCCCAAGGCTTTGGGACCCTGCACCCGCGTGGGAGACCTGGAAGAGGTTCCTGGTTCCCGGATTCGGATCGGTGCGCACCAGCCGTTGCGGCTCACTTGGGGAGTGAAACGTCGGATGGATGATCTTCCTCTCTGTCTTTCCTCCTCTCTGTATATCCGGCTTTCCAATAATAATAAATCTTTAATAAATAAATAAATAAATAAATAAATAAATAAATAAATAAATAAATAAATAAATTGTTCAAGAAATAATGAATACTGAATTCCATCTGATGAATATTTAATTCAAATAACAGCAAAAGCACTACCATCTACAAAACCAATTCTAGATACTTTGAGTTCCTCAAAAAACGCCTGCACTCTTTGTAATTGTACCAAATATGTTAGTCATGCCTTGAAACAGACTGAACATGACAAAGTTTAGCTATTCCATCATATCACTACAAGATGAATGTTAACCTGAGCTATTAAGCCACTGAGTTCATGTCTAATTCAACTATATAACAGATTCCAAATATAGTTTATATTTTTCCTGGCTTTGAACTTTAGCTATGTTTTACAATATTACTGTGTTTGCTTTCTATCAGCCACCTTAAATCCTGTGCGGTACAAAACAGTTAAACGTTTTATTCACTTTTGTACCCTCAACATTTAGTGTAGTGGCTGGTGTAAGTTCTCAATTCATGTTTAACTGGCTTGAAGGCTCCTGTCTCACATCAAGTAAGTATTTAACCACAGCAAACATCAGCAATGTTAATTACTAAGATGGATCAGAAGTGATACTCCCTGAATCAACAATCCCATCAATGTTTTTATCAATGAACAAAAGATTGCCATGAACTGCCTTTAAACCTGTTCTATTTCTTGAGTTTTTACCGAAGACACAAAGCAATCACTACTTTTCACAATAAATACAAAAACAAAAGTAGGGCCCGGCGGCGTGGCCTGGTGCCTAAAGTCCTCGCCTTGAACACACAGGGATCCCATATGGGCGCTGGTTCTAATCCCGGCAGCTCCACTTCCCATCTAGCTTCCTGCCTGTGGCCTGGGAAAGCAGTTGAGGACGGCCCAAAGCCTTGGGACCCTGCACCCGTGTGGGAGACCTGAAAGAGGTTCCTGGCTCCTAGTTTCAGATCAGCTCAGCTCCAGCTATTGGGGTCACTTGGGGAGTGAATCATTGGACGGAAGATCTTCCTCTCTGTCTCTCCTCCTCTCTGTGTATCTGACTTTGTAATGAAGATAAAATAAATCTTTAAAGAAAAAAAAAAAAACAAAAACAAAAGTAGATGAAAGGAAATTGAGGTAAAACTCAAATAATACTAACTTTTTTAAACTTTTTTATTTACATTTTCTAAGCTTCTTTTGGCAGATGATAAAGAAACTAAGTGAAACTTTCCTATAGGAACTTAGTACTTATAAGAAAGAATTTCAGTGATCAGAGCAAACCTGTACCAGTCTAATCCTATATATGCATGACAAGGCATACTATGTCTATACTATAATTCCTGTTTAGACAAGTATATGAATCTCAGTGACTAATTTTAATTATGACTCATTCTAACAAGCTACGACACACTATTAAACAAAAAGTAAACTGCTGACTTTGAGATTCAGTAATAGAAAAACACAATAAAGTCTGCCAGAAAATAATGCCTCGTCCTTCAGCATCAAAAAGCACCAAACCTGGTTGGCCTCTTGGAAGACAGACCTCCCCACCCACATTCTTTGCCACCTAAAAAAGCAGCAAATGGCATTTGACCTGGAGGTTAAGATGCCCCCAGCCCACAACAGAGTGCCTAAACTGAATTTCTAACCCTAGCTCCCGACACTAGCTTCCCACTGAGGCAGATGTGTGGGAGGCAATGCTAATGGCTCAAATGACTGAATCCTGGCACCATGTGGGAGGCCTGGATTGCATTCCCTGCCCTTAGCTTTGGCCCCAGTCATTGAACATATCTGGGAAATGAGCCAGCAGATGGGAGCCTTTTCTCTCACTCTCTGCCACCCCACTACTCTTGAGAGTGGATGAAATCAGGACCATATCTGCAAACCAGCCATAGAATGAATTTCAATTATCTTTCTTGGCCTTTAATATTGAACAAAGCATTGAAGAACTACAGGAGATGAAGACTGGTTACATCGGTAATGTTTGTATAAATTTAATTACCACAAGCTAATTTTACACTCTTCAACAATCCCTATAGCCTTTCACACGACAAAACAGAGTTGTCTGTTCTAAAAATTGTTTAGAGAGGGGCTAGGCATGGTGGCCTAGCAGCTAAAGTCCTCGCCTTGAACACGCCAGTTCTAATCTCGGCAGCCCCACTTCCCTTCCAGCTCCCTGCTTGTGGCCTGGGAAAGCAGTCGAGGACGGCCCAAGACCTTGGGACCCTGCACTCATGTGGGAGACCCGGAAGAAGAGCCAGGCTCCTGGCTTCGGATCGGCACAGTATGAGCCATTGCGGCCACCTGGGGAGTGAATCATTGGACAGAAGATCTTCCTCTCTGTCTTTCCTCCTCTCTGTATATCCGTCTTCCCAAAAAATAAATCTTTACCCAAAAAAATTGCTTAGAGAGGACATGTCGATACATAATCAAATATCTCCTTACTGATGAAGGAAATCTGTTCACAAGCCAAGGGCCCTCAGAGAATGAGAAGTGCATATGGCACCCCCCTCTGGTTCCATCAATTTGTAGTTATTCTTGTACTACAAGAGTATCAGTTTCAGAGAGTAAGCCTCATAAGCCCCCAGGAAAGCCATTCTGGTGGAACTGTTCCAGAGAGCTTCACCTCAGCTCCATAAAGAACCTAAGAGGTTCCATCCAGACAGCAGTGAACATAATGGCTCTATTAGCTTCTAACTCTGACCTATAAAGACCAAAGCCTGCGGCTATCTATAACCCATAAGCCAATTTAATAATGTCCAGGAATACTGCAAAAATGTGGCATTGGTTATTCATCCTGCACATAACTTACTCTAATTCTCTAAAAAGCAGAGGAAATAATTTTTTCTCCTTCTCTCTCTCTCATATGTGCAATGATGAGACAATGCTTTGATGACAGGATATAACAGAATATCCTAATTACACTTCAGACAAAGAGTTGTAAGCTATTCTTCTCTATATATCGCATCACTAATTAGTCAGCTTCATGATTCTGGTATTTATTTCATAATGTTTGTTTCAAATGACCCTTCTAGAAATAGAATGCTGGGTTAAAAAAAAATGTAAAAATCTCAAAGAATAGATTCTAAACTTCAGAAATAGATTACCCAGCTTAAACCATTTTTTATCTGAAGAAAGGACAGTTTCCCTATGTTAAGGGATTCAGCCAAGGTCACATGGCCTGTGGTACACTTGGACAATAATTAGGGTGTCCCGGCTCCAGCCTCACATTCATTATAACCGCAAGAACCAGACAATGAGAGAAAGCACTATTATTCATTGGTAGTAAGTGCAGCGGGCACTTTTTCTATCCTTCTGTCTTTTAAAATATACAATTCCCTTTCTGTTCTCCACAATAGTCTATGTGCTAACAAAACACATATGAGCTACATCACTATGCAAGGGTCATTTTTAACAAACCCAACACAACACTGAGGCACAATGCCCGTGTTAAGTAAGCAGCAAAATACTCTCACACAATCAAGACTTTATTTAAGCCAGATGATTTATATATAGTCCACTGCTTCGCCAATCACCTAGGAAGCTGCTTGTGGGCTAAAACTATCTCTTTCCAATCCAAGGGGTTTAGCTCATGCACCCACTAAATTGGGGGGAGGTACCATCTGGAATATTTTCAGATTGACACCTAAAATTTTTCATCATAACTTTGAATCACCACACAGACCATACTTTATTCACACAGAATTATTCAAAAGGTCTACGGATAACTGAATTAGAAGGTAAGCGTACTGAGTGGGTACTGGCAGAGTAGTTCAGATGCCCATTAGGACATCCATGTTCCACATCGGAGTGCTTTGCTTCAAGTCCCAGCTCCTGATCCCAGTTTTCTTCCAATGCAAACCCTAGGGCAGCAGCGGGTGATGGCTCAAGTAATCAGGAGACTTGAACTGAGTTCCTGACTTGAGCCCTGGCTGAGCTGGGGTTGTTGCACTGTTGCAGGTGTTGGGAAGTGGATCAGCAACCAATGGATGAGAGTGTATTTTGTGTGTATTTGTCGGGTAGGGGGAGAGGAGAGAAGCTGTCTCTCAGATAATTTTTTTTAATGTAGTATTTCAAGAATTGGTATTGTGGTAAAATAACTGTGATGTTAGCATCTCATTCATGTGTCTAACCCAGCTTCCTGCTAATGTGCCTGAAGAAGAAAGACGGTCCAAGTATTTGGACCCCTACACCCACATGGGAGATTTGGATGGAGTTCCAAATTCCTGGCTTCAGGCTGACCCAGCTCTGGCCACTGAGGCCAAAAGGGAGAGAGCCACCAGGCTATCTGTCTCTCCTCTCTCTTCCCCTTCTCTGTAACTCTGCCTTTCAATAAATAAATCTAAAAAAAAAAAAAAAAAAAAAAAAAAAGTTTGTAAACCCTCTGGATGAATAAATTTACCAAGAGCCTGAAAGATTCTTTTTTAGAATTATCAACTACTTCATAAGATAGATATTTATAAAAATACAAATTTCAATCATCCCCATTTAGACTTTATTCTGAAGGATAAATTCTACAGAGGTGTATAAAGTTAATTATGTTTCTAAGGTCTGATGACCAATCATCCCAAACAGCAGGTTCCGTTTATATTTATGCTAATTCCACCCTTATCTGATCTGTTGCTTTTACTCTACCCACCAGGGTAACAGTACTGAACAGACTGAAGTCTAACAGTTATTCCTCTCACTAATCTTTGCCTCACTTGGAGCTCAGAATGTAAGAGGTGTTCTACACATGTTCCATCATGCCAGAAAAGCAATGTAGTTTGAACCACAGCAAGGTTTCATAAAAGGCAATTTTAGAATTAAAAAAAAAAAAAATGGGCCAGGCACGGTGGCCTAGAGGCTAAAATCCTCGCCTTGAAGCCAACAGGATCCCATATGGGCGCTGGTTCTAATCCCGGCACCCCACTTTCCATCCAGCTCCCTGCATGTGGCCTAGGAAAGCAGTTGAGGACAGCCCAAAACCTGGGGAACCTGCACCCACATGGGAGACCCAGAAGAAGCTTCTGGCTCCTGGCTCCTGGCTCCTGGCTTCGGATCAGCTCAGCTCTAACCGTTGCAGTCACTTCGGCAGTGAATCAGTGGACGGAAGATCTTCCTCTCTGTCTCTCCTCCTCTCTGTATATGTGCCTTTCCAATAAAAATAAATCTTTAAATTTTTTTTCAGAGCTACAATTCACATACTATAAAATTTTTCCCTTAAAAGTATGTAATTCAGTAGCATTTGCATCACCAAACAGTTGTAGATTTTCACCACACCAAAAAGAAGTCCTGTACCTACCGGCAATCCCTTGCCATTCCCTCCTCCCTCCAGAGGTCTGCCAGTCCCTAACTCAAGTACCTAAGCCCAAGTATGTTGTCTCCCAAGCGCTTGAAACTGAAGCAGCCAAAACTTGAACCGGTCCAGCACTTCAAAATTGGATGAAGGTATCACAAGCAGTAGGGAGGCTTAACTCTATTTCCACAATGTCTGCACCACATGTCCAACTTTTGGGATAATGGTGAAACTGTTTTTCAAACTAGCTGAACCACTTTGTAGCCCCACTAGCAATGTATGAAGTTTTCAATTTGGAGAATAATTTGTATTTTCTCAAATCTTTTCTTTTACAAACCTTCTGTCCTCCTTTTTAAAATAAGCATGAATAAAATAAATTTCTTCCCACAACCTGGTTAACTAGCTTATTGTATGAAAACATATTCCAGGAAGATGTAAGTATTAAAAGGAAATATAAATGGTATGGTTCAAAAATATCAAGAACAGCTACCCAGCACATTGGAATAGTCACGTCCAAATAAGCACTGCTTCATTTAATCACTTAAGCAGATTTATACCCAGTCTACCTTTAGAAACTGTTGTTTTGAAATTATGTTCAAGGCCAGGACTGAAAAGACTGATAGGACCCAGCACGATGGCCTAGCAGCTAAAGTCCTCGCCTTGAATGCGCCAGGATCCCATATGGGTGCCGGTTCTAATCCCGGTGGCCCCGGTTTCCATCCAGCTCCCTGCTTGTGGCCTGGGAAAGCAGGAGGACAGCCCAAAGCCTTGGAACCCTGCATCTGCATTGGAGACCTGGCAGAAGTTCTAGGCTCCTGCTTCGGATTGGCGCAGCATGGGCTATTGCGCTCACTTGGGGAGTGAATCATTGGACGGAAGATCTTCCTCTCTGTCTCTCCTCCTCTCTGTATATCTGACTTTGCAATAAAAATAAAATAAATTTGAAAAAAAAAGACTGATAAATGTCAATCCTTAACAATGTCATGCGGCCATACTGTTCTCACTTTACAACCATACATCAGCCTTATGGTGCAGTGGGTTAAACCACAGCCTGTAACACAGGCCAGCTGAAGTCCCAGATGTTCCACTTCTATTCCAGCTCCCTGCTACTATGCCTGGGAAAACAGTAAAAGGTAGTCCAAGTACTTGGGTCTGTGTACACAGGGGAAGATTTGGATGGAATTCCAGGCTTCTGGTTCACCCCCAGCCATAGTAGCCATTTGGGGAGTGACCCTACAGAGAAGATATATAATGTGTGTGTGTGTGTGTGTGTGTGTGTGTGTGTGTGTGTGTGTGTGTGTTCTATATAATGCATAAAACAAAATCAAAGCAGGATTTAGAAAGATTAATATGGCAGCAGTAGATGGACAGACCAGAGGTAAGAGCCTACAGGGTAGAAAGACCAGTTACTATCACAACAGACCAGACAAAATTCAAAGTAAAGGGCTAGCAGTAAACTGGTCCATCCAGGAACCAATGCAATACTCTGGAATCATCTATAAAAATCTGTACCTAGCATTCATTCTGAGTTCTATATCAGGTTTACAATGAGGCAATCTCTCCTCTTAATAAGTAAAAGGGCACAAATTTTAACATATCAGGTTTATGTGAAAATAAAGTCCAGGAGCTAGCACTTAGGCATAGTGGATGCAGTCACCACCCATAACGCTGGTGCCCCATATGGACACTTGTTTCATACCCCAGATGCTCCACTTTTGATCCAGTTCCCTGCTAATGGTCTGGGAAAAACAGCACAACATGGCCTAAGTGCTTGGGCACCTACCACTCATGTGGAAGACACAAATGAAGCCCAGCCCAGGGCTGGCCATTGTAGGTATCTGAGGAGTAAACCAGAGGATGAAAAGATCTCTCTCTCTCTCTCTCTCTCTCTCTCTCTCTCTCTCTCTCTCTCTCTTTCTCTCTCTCTCTCTCTCTCTCTCTCTTTCTATATCTCTGACTTCCACAACAGATACTAAATAAGAAAGAATAAAGACCAAAAGGCAGAAACAATCCTATGTATACAAAACAAAAAGATCTAACAGACTTTCTAGCCTTGAAATGTGTACCTGTTTAAGCAAAAAACATGAAAAATTTTCTTATGGGCCCAGCATGATAACCTAGTGGCTGAAGTCCTCATCTTACATGCACCAGGATACCACATGTGCGCCGGTTCGTATCCCAGCTGGTCCACTTCCCTTCCAGCTCTTTGCTTAAGGCCTGGGAATGCAGTAGAGAATGGCCCAAAGCCTTGGGACCCTGCACCCATGTGGGAGACCTAGAAGAAGCTACTGGCTCCTGGCTTCAGATCTACTCAGCTTCAGCCATTGTGACCACTTGGGGAGTAAACCAGCAGATGGAAGATCTGTCTCTCTGGTATCTCCTTCTCTGTGTATATCTGCTTTCCTAATAAAAATAAATAAACCTTTTAAAAAACAAACTTTGCTTTTAAAAAGAAAAAAAAGTTTCTTATGCTCTGGGAGTAACTTCTTGCTGGCATCTACCTTCAAGCTACCACCTATCATAACAGCAAATTTCTGGATGTTTGTAGAGGTCTGGTCCCAAGCAATTTGGAGTCTCTAATAACATACTTTCAGGAGGCAATGATTTCCTGGAGACACAAGATGAGGAGCTAAGATGCAAGAGGACCTAGCACTTCGTTATGGGGTAAGCAAATAGTACAACTGCCTGAATGCTTGTATACTAGACACAAAGCTGATTAAACAGTTACAGTAGCATTTAGCCTTGTGCTTAAGACACAGTTGGTATGCCCCCATCTCATATGGGAAGGGCTGGGTATGATCCCAGCTCCAACTTCTGATTCAACAGTTTCTTGAGATATCACTTTCCAGCTCTGGCTTTAGCGATGCGAATGAACTACTAGATGAAGCCCTCAGGTCCTTGGGCCTCAGTCATCACATGGATAACCAAGATGCTATTCCAGACTCCTGGCTTCAGCATGATCTAGCCCCAGCTGTTACGGGCATTTGGAGACTGAAAAAGTGGATTTCTCTCTTTATCTCTCTACACATATGCCCCCACTCTCAGCTGGTTAGTCTGCCTTCCAAATCAATTAAATTTGAAAAAGAAATAAAACAGTCCCATCCTCAAAGAAAGCAAAGTATACCAGAAAAATACACAAAAAAGTAGCAGTAATAGCAAATGCTATTATAGAACTATCGAAGAAATACTTTTGTCAATAATACAGAGTACTTACTATATGCAAGCGCTTTTCTTTTTTTTTTTTTTTAAAGATTTTTATTATTATTGGAAAGCCGCATATACAGAGAGGAGGAGAGACAGAGAGGAAGATCTTCCATCCGATGTTTCACTCCCCAAGTGAGCCGCAACGAGCCGGTGCGCGCCAATCCGAAGCCGGGAACCAGGAACCTCTTCCAGGTCTCCCACGCGGGTGCAGGTTCCCCAAGCTTTGGGCCGTCCTCGACTGCTTTCCCAGGCCACAAGCAGAGAGCTGAATGGGAAGTGGAGCTGCCAGGATTAGAACCGGCGCCCATATGGGATCCCGGGGCATTCAAGCTGAGGACTTTAGCCGCTAGGCCACGCCGCCAGGCCCATGCAAGCGCTTTTCAGAGGATTTTCTATATTCATTCACTTAACTCTTAGATTCACTGTTCATACTTGACCTAAGTACAAAAAGGTTAATCAGTTTTATGGCTACCTTATTAACCTAGGCAATCTGGCTCCAAACTCAAGGATTTTAACTGCCCGATATATTGCTTCTTAATAACGGATAAATTAATGTTGTCTTGAAGGGCAGTTAAAACTGAAGAGAGAAAAAGAAGAGCAGGCTTATGGTATAGCAGGTTAAGCTACCACTTGGAATACAAACATCCCACTTATAGTGCCAGTTGGAGTCCCCACAATATCCACCAGAATGCGACAGAACCAGATCTGGGGCAGATTCTGTAGGGGATTTGTGGACTCGCCTCTGTGACATTGCAGCACCTGTCACTCTGCACAGAGAACTGGGATGGTGACAGGTTGAACCAGACTGGACCCCAGAACTTACCTGACACTCACAGGAGCTGGGGCTGAGAGCAGGCCAGACAGGGCCAGGCTGCAGCACCAGTAAGCACATACAAAGGAAGGACTGAGGACAGACCATGCCAAGCAAGGCTATGGCACTCACAAAAGGTGAGATCTAGGACTTGGGGCAGGGCAGGGGAGGGCAGGCCAGACAGGGCTGAGGGCTGTAGCACTCATTAGCATTTGTGGGGCCATGTCTGGAGGCAGGCCAAGCCACATTACCCATTGCCACTCATGAGAGCTAGAAGAGGATGTGGGCCACACCTGGGTGGGCTAGGTTGTAATACCAGCCGGCGAGAGCTGAGACTATGGGTGGGCCATGCCAGGCTGGGTGGAAGCACCCACCAGTGTGCTCAAGATCCAGGGCTGAGCACACCCTAATAGGGTAACTCTGGGGACTGCCCAGCTAGGCTGCAGCTCCCATGCTGAGTGTGAGAGCCAGAGCTAGGGATGGACCAGTGTGAGTAAGACTGCAGCACCTGCTGGTGCTCACAAAAGCCATAATTAATGTGGACAGGGTGGCAAAGTCATGGCACACACTACACCAAGGGCTGAGAGCAGACCGGTAGGGGAACCTCATGGACTCCCTTGCTGGGCCGCTGCTTCCACAGGTAAACATGAGAGCTGGGAATGAGGGCAGATCAGTCTGGGGAAAGGCCAGACCGGGCTAGGTTGTTGCACCTGCCAGCACACACGAGAACCAGAATAGTTCACCTATGCCAGCAGGGGGCATAGACTGCTTCATCAGAGGACAGAAAACAGAACAGGCTGGACAGTTCTCCTGGCCAACCTTTGCAGCATGTCCTGGGTTTGTGGAGGCACTAAGGTGGACTTGGTCAGCCAACAGACCTTGGAAAGATTTTCTCAACCCTGGAGCAACGGAACAGACAATGTCTCAGGGCTGCTATCAAAACCATTCAAGTAACACCCTCAGAATATTCTTCCCATAGGGCCTCTAAGGCATCATCCCTAGGACTGTCCCCTATCTCCAAGTGCCAATGTAGTTTGACAGCAAGCAGTTGGTCCCTACCTCTTACACCACCACCACCACCACCACCACCCCTCCTGGCAGACACAAAAAATTTGAACCATTTGTCCCACCCACCTTCCTCCATACCTGAATCCTCCCCACTCTAACCTTCAGCCATCTTCTGCTGTCTCCTAAGGTGTGTATTAGCAGGAAGCTAGCCTGGAAGCAGAGGAGCCAGAACTCAAAATAGGCACCATGGAATGTGAGTACTGCAAGCAGTGTCTAAACCACCACACCAAGAGCTGCTCCAGAAAACAATATATTCTAAAGAGAAACAGATAGCAGATTTTAAACTAGGTATCGGGGACTACCAAACAAGCACTGGTAGCCCTTCCCAGCACAGCTTTAGTGACATTGCTGAGACAGATTACATAAGCATAAAAGTAAGGGAACCAAAGAATGGTAAGTTTGGTGTAAAAAAGAGACACAGCAGCAGGAATCTGTGAACATTTTCTCCAGGTTGTGATGGTCATATCCTGTTTCGTATGATCTTTTTTTCTTTTGAAATCCTTTTAAAACTGTGAAAGTATTTTTAGCTGAGGATGGAAGCAGACAAAAACAAGCATGCAAGCAGATTCAAACAACTGGCAATCTTTTGCTAACACCTTTGTAGAGCATGGTGGTCAAGAGTACAGACATTCAGGACAGACTAGCTAAGTTAATATGCAGCTACTCATTATCTGGGGAACCTGGAGTGAGTCAGTCACCTTCTGTACACCTCTGCACTCACCAGGTAAGGCTACGTGAATGTATGCAAAGCACTTGGTGAATGCCACAACATGTGCCACGTAACTCTGCAATGATTCCAAACACACAGTTTGCTCTGTGATGTCTTTGAGACTCCATTACCAGCTCCTTTAAAGGAAAGATATCTAATCAGATCCCATAGGATAGAATTTGAAATGATTTCCCTCTCTTTTTGAGAGTATGACTACCTCTACCAGACTTCCTAAGCCAGAACTGAGTGAAGTCTGCTGCCACCAGAGTATGTTACATAAAATGCTATAAGCACCCCCACATGTGAGTTTCTGACCTTACTGATCTCAACTACTAGACTTTAAAATATATATAAACTCAGAAGTTTGACTGACATTTTAGGAACTTGGGTCATGGCAGGACTATACTCTGGTGACTGCCTTTTCAAATACAAACTGTGCAGGCTGGAATCGAGTGACAACATCTTGTTAGTCTTGGAGTTAATCTCCAAAGCTACATTTGCCAATTCTAGGACCAACCTCTAGTGCCCAGTGACCACAGGGATGGTCAGGCCAGTTTCCCCAAGAACTGCTCAAAGGCACACTTTCAGTTTTCCTTAACCTTTACTTTCTAGAAAAGCCTGCTACCTTTCTAATTAGACAGCTAATTAGACTTGAGTAATTTTGGAACTCACCATGTACTTCAACTACTCTACTCCCCAGGAAGCCTGTTCATGTTATTTCCTTCTCTTTAAGCAATGTGAATCTAAGAAAAAGTTCTCACTACATAACAATAAATTGTATGGTTTATGAAATTATACTCCAATCATCTCTCTATTTCTACCATATGCAACAGTTACAATGTGTGAGTGTTGCCAGCATGATGGCATTAACTGGCACTTTTAAGACAGAATTAGATCATGATGCTTTATCCCTTCATGAATGGATTTAGGTCCCCTTTTATAGGGGCTTGATGAGGGAATTTTTTTGCCCTTCCACCTTCAGTCATGTGAGAGCACACAGCATTCCTTTCTAAGAACAAAAGTGTTCGAAGCACTACTTCCAAAGCAGACTAAACTCTAATCAAGGAACAAACCTGCTGTCACCTTGGATGTCATCTTCTCAACCTCAAAATGTGAGAAAATAAATTTCTGTTCTGTGTTAATGACCCAATCTCGGGTATTTGGTGAAAGTGACACAAATGGATGAAAGCAGCTACTACAGAAAAGTAATATGTAAGTAGGGAGGATTGTTAGAGGATGGGCAGACAGAAGCCACCAATGGAGAAGAAAAACATTAAATGGAAAAGAATTAATAAAACAAACTCCTGAGGCCAGAATTGTAACATAGCAGGTTAAGCCATCTATGATACTGACATAAGAGCACCAGTTTGAATCTTGGCTGCTCCATTTATATTCCAGTCCTCTTCTAACACACCTGGGAAAGCAGCAGAAGATGGCTCAAACACTCAGGCTCCTATGACCCATATGGGAGACTCAGATGGATTCCAAGCTCCTTGGCTTCTGCCTGGCCCAGTCTTAGCCCCTGAATCCATTTGGAGAGTGAATCAGTAGATGGAAAAGTCAATCGTCTTTCATTTTTCTTCCTTCCCTCCTTTCTTTCTTCCTTTTACGCACTCTGCCTAACCACCCCATAAATCCTTAATAATTTTCTTAAATTTTAAAGAAAATTTTAAGATAATAATAAAACGAAACAA
Organism: Ochotona princeps; assembly: GCF_030435755.1. Lineage (NCBI taxonomy): Eukaryota > Metazoa > Chordata > Mammalia > Lagomorpha > Ochotonidae > Ochotona > Ochotona princeps. The sequence goes on along the minus strand of NC_080835.1, from coordinate 72,489,213 downwards.
CGGAAATAAAAGCAAACTCACAGGAGAGAGGTGAAAGAAAACAACGCACATTCACACAATTAAATATCTATAGTTTTTTAAAAGAAAAAAATAACCATGCCGACGTGGGAAGGTTTCTACAATTCTGTTTTAGTTAGACACAGACAACTGCAGTGTCCCAAGTAATTGCATCGAGAGTTGCACAGAGAAACTTTATGGACTTTGTCTGTTTCCCCTCAATGTGACATCTTGCAAAACTACAGTTTAATATCATAATTTTTAATCAGAAAAACTTATACTAGCATTCATATTACATACACTCTGACTTTCATATTCTTTTCTTTTTAAAGATTTACTTATTTTTATTGGAAAGGCAGATCAGATTTACACAAAGAAAGACATAAAGATCTTCCATCCGCTGGCTCACTCCCCAAATGGCCACAACAACCAGAGCTGAGCTGACTGATCAAAGCTAGGAACCAGGAGTTTCTTCTGGGTGCAGGGTCCCAAGGTTTTGGGCCGTCCTCTACTGCTTTCCCAGGCTACAAGCAGGGAGCTGGCTGGGAAGCAGAGCAGCCGGGACACAAACTGACACTCACATGGGATCTCAGCCTGAATAAAGCAATGCAAGATGGCCCAGTTTTTGGCCCTTGTTACCCACATGGAGTACCAGGTTAAAGCTGCAGGCTTCTGGTTTCAGCTACTGTGGCCATCTGGGGAGTAAATCAGCAGATGCAAATTCTGTCTCAGGTTGAAACTTCCTGCAGCCTGCTGGCTGCTGGTGGGTGCCAGGCTGGGGTGCCTCCATGCTCAGATCCCTGACTTCAGCCACCGTATACTTATGTTGAGCTATTTCCAGGTGGCCAGTGCGCCATTTGGTGCCAGGCTCCGCCTGCTGGCCCCCCTCCGGGCAGCTCTGGGGTTTTGGTTCTTTGAATCACTGCTTAGGTAGCTCCAGGTTGAACCCACTGTGCTTCTAGACTGTGAATCAATCTTAAAGATTCCAAACGACAGAGTAACTATTCCTTTGAAGAACTTGTAATCACTGAACAATGCTGACCACCATATACCAGTCCATGCAAAACCTAAGAGTCGGGGTTTGTCTAGCAGGATCATATCCTATTACCTGACATGACGATATATCAAGAGATGAGTCACATTAGGCAGGGCCATTACACTAACTAGCACTCCAGAGAACCATATCCGGAGGTGGATTTTGTGGGGGATGTGTGAGCTAAACCCTGGGGAAATTCTAGCCCCACTGGTTAGCTCAGGAATTGGGGTGGTGATGGACTAAATTAGGTGTCACCAAGGAGCCTGCCATCAATCACAAGTAAAGGAACTGACCACAGTCTGGACTGGTCAAGGCAGCAGCACCTGAACGTGCATCCTGCATAGGCTGTGGGGTGAGCTGGGCTGCAATGTTCACCAGCTCATACAAGGCCAAATGGAAGGCCAGACTTCACCGGGCACTTGCCTAAAACCCAATGGCATGTATGAGAACTGGGTCTGAGAGTGGATCAAGTGGAGGAACTTGGGAAACTCCCGTGCTGGGTCATAGCTCCTGCTGGTAAACATGTACTTCAGACCTGGGGGTCAGACAAGCTGGGCAAAGTAGCTCCAATGGCTGGCCAATGTGTGAATTGGTAATGGAACAGGGTGGTCCAGGCAAGACTGAACAAACCTTAGCCCACAAGCAAAACTGGAGATCACGATGGAACACAGGTCATGCCGAGCTAGGCTCTTGCACCTACTGGTCTGCATGAGCCAGGGACTCTAAGCCGCAGTGTCTAAGGCAGGGATCGGGACAGGTGAGGGGCTGAGCCAAGCTGAGTCAGAGCAACCACTGGCAGGCACATGATCTAAGGCTGAGAACAGGCCCAGTTGGGGAGTTAAGGGGACACCCTAGCTGGGTGGAGGTTCCCACCAAGGGGCGCGTGGGCTGGAATGGGGGCTGCGTTCTGATCAGGAAATGGTTGTAGTCTCTCTTAGCACAAGTGTGGACTGGGACTGGACGCAACACCCTCTGGTGTCCTGGAGGACCAGGGTAGATGTGGGATGGACTAGGCAAGGTCTCTGCCCCTTCTGAGCCTTGTGTGAGCTGTATGTGGGTATGGACGAGCCGTGGCTGGGCTGAAACATCCAACAGTAAGAAACAGATTGGGTTTTAGGCCAGTCAGGAAAAGCCACTGTTCCTACTAGGACAGGAGGTGAACTGATTACGGCTGGCTCATGGACCCACTGGTATGCGCAATCTGGCATTGGGAGAGGTTCTGATGTAGGAGCCTGGGCAACTCCTCTGGCAGGACACAGTCCCTGCACGTAAGCGCAAGAAGTATGATAGGAAACAGCCCAGAATAGGCCATGGAAAGTTACCCACTGCATATATTTAGCATGGGTCAGGGGAAGACCAGGCTGAATCAGTTCACATCATCCACTGGCAAATCCAAGCACCAGAACAGTGTGGGTCGAGCCAGGGTCGGTCGCAACAAAAACCAGTGCACAGTACGGAATGCCAAGGTGAGGTGACCTGTACCAAATGTGACCCCAATGCCCAACCAGCACGCGTGAGAACCAGGAAGGGAGGGGCGGAGCTGGCAGGGGAATAAGGGGTGGTTCCCTTGCTGGATAGCTACTCCCACTGGAGAGCGTGAGCTGGGATGGGGGCAGACCAGACTGGGAAGGGCTACAACACCTGTGCACCTCATGTGGACTAGATCAGGAAAAAGTCAGGCTGGGCTGACTATTCCTACTGGTGCAAACAAAATTAGAATGGGCGAGGGTTGTTTGGGCTTAGCCACAGCATCAGCTGGCTGAAGCTGGCACTGGGGGCTAATTCTGTCAAGTCAAACCACAGAATTCTCTGACGAGTGCATAATCCGGGAGTGGGAATGGCCTGGGAGGGGAATAGTGGGCTCCTCCCTCTTGGGTTACCACTCCCCCAGGAAGGCACGAAAACTAGGACAGGGGCTGGAGTGGCTAGACAGAGAGGCATCCAACAACATCCGTGAGGGCTGGATAGTTGAGCTGGTCAGATTGAACTAGGCTTTAATACCCATTGACATGTATGAGAGCCAAATGGGGTGTGGGACAGACTGGACTAGTCTGCTGCACATACTGGCAATCCAGGGTAGGGGGCGGGCCTGGTGTGGGTTATTGTGGGTCGTTCCAACTAGGCTGCAGCTCCCACTGGTTTATGCGAGGGCCAAGTATGTGATGGGCAGAACCAGGCTTGACTGCAACACCCATTGGTTCCAGTGGAAGTCAGGGCTGAAAACAGTACCAGCCCAGCAATTGCAACCACCAGCTGATCAGGGCAATGGACTGTGCCGGGCCCTGTACTTGCTAGTGCATACAAGAATCTGGTCTGAGAACACCTCAGACAAAGTTTCTCTTGAGATCTCCCCAATCAAACTGCCAGACTCAGAACCCTAACCAAGAAAAGACAGAACAAGTCAATCAACCACCTCAGCTATATGTTGGCAGTGAAAAACTGGGCAAATGGAGACTTTACAATGGACCATGTCAATCAGTGGATTCTTCAATGACCTCATCGTGCTTGGAGTGGCAAGATTGGCAGCAATTCATAATTGGTCAACTATCAAAACCACTCGAGCAAAAATCTCGGAGCATGCCCCACATCTGGGACCTGGGGTGGGTGGGAGACTGCATGGGGCTTCTCCCTCAACATCCCCCTTTTACCTCAGATACATGAAGGAAACAATATGGAAATAATAGTCTTACCCACTTTCCTGTAGCCCCTGAACCTTTTTACCCTAATTAACTATGTAAAGATTGTCAAAAATTTAATTTAAAAATGGAAAAAGTTAAAAAAATGAAAATTCTGTCTCTCTCCTCTACCTTGTCCCCATTTTTCCCTCTCTGTAACTCTTTTAAAATAAATAAACATACCTTTTTAAAATGCTTAGAACAGTATCTGATACACACAAATACTTAAATGTTTACTGTTCTAATTCTCATTACTATTAATTATTTGAGGAGGATTTAATCTACCTTCAGGTAAATGGAAAGTCAGCTAAAACTCTCATAAGAAAATAACATATAACTAAATCCCAAAGAGGAACACTAACTAAATACACTAAGAGAAAATGTGTCTAACAGAAGAGGATATATCAAGCCCTATGTTAACAGTGAGTTTGGCATGTTATGAATCTGAAAAAAAAAAGGTCAGGGAAGCTGGAACACTAAGCAGAAAAAGACAAAGCTGGAAAAACAAAAAAGGACACGTTAAACTTAACAGCTTTATCTTCACAGAATAATCAAATATATTATAAAAGAAACAGTAGGGTAGATTTGCTATTTTTCCTTTTTTCAAGGGTTTCTCTGCTGAAACAGTTATAACGGAGGAAGGTGGAATGAGCCTAAGAAAAATGGGTAAAGATTAAAGAACATTTTGGTGACAGAGAAATGAAGTCAATAACAAAAAACAAGACTGTACAAGAGAATAACAGGCACAGATGATGCTAGAACTCATGAATTAGTAATAGAACAAATTAATATGATTAAATCATTTTGCTGGCCCTAGAGCAGGAACACACAAAAAGGGCAGTATTGTTCATCCACAGCTGGAGATCTGCATGGCATGTGGGAAAAAAGAACAGAAAGGCAGGGAAACTGAGGATATTTATGGCTCATTGAAAATGACCAACTATGGTGTCCATATGGCACAAGGCGATGCCAGGAACAATGTCACAAACTGGGAGATAAGGAAGATTTAAGGGGTGGTAGGCTTTGGTGAACTCAAAAAATAGATTCAAAACATGGCAGCACTGAAACAACATAAAATTAGGCTCAGAGAACAGAATGTCTGAGCTGATGATACCAGGAGTATAGGATCTAAATGGCTGTAAAATTAGACTACTACAGGAAAGACAAACAGCTGAAACAAAAAGATCAAGTCAAACTGAGATTAGACTGTTGGATGAGGAAACAACATAGGTATTGAACATACATGAATGGAAGTAATAAACTTCAGGGTCTTTTTACAAAGATTAGGAACTCAATTTTCAGTTACAGTCTTAAATTACAACACCATAAGGAATGTGCTTTCAGACGTCAGAGATAAAACAGAATGCCTTACTAAGAACAAAGTATAGGGCCTGGTGTAGTAGCCTAGTGGCTAAAGTCCTCTTTCTGCACACACCCAGGATCCCATACGGGCACCAGTTCATGTCCTGACCACCCTCTTTCCTTTCCAGCTCCCTGCTTCTGGCCTGGGAAAGCAGTCGAGGATGGCCCAAAGCCTTGGGACCCTACACCTGCATGGAAGACCCAGAAGAAGCTCCTGGCTCCTGGTTTTGGATCCACTCGGCTCCGCTCCAGGCATTGCAGCTACTTGGGAAGTGAAGCAGCAGATGGAAGATCTTTCTCTCTGTCTCTCCATCATTCTGTAAATCTGACTTTCCAATCAAAATAAATAAATCTTTAAGGAAAAAAAAAGGGCCCGGCATGATAGTGTAGTGGTTAAAGTCCTTGCCTTGAACGCGGCGCCGGGATCACATATGGGCACCGGTTCTAGTCGCGGCAGTCTCGCTTCCCATTAAGCTCCCTGCCTGTGGCCTGGGAATGCAGTCGAGGACGGCCCAAAGCTTGGTAACGCTGCACCTGCATGGGAGACCCAGAAGAAGCTCCTGGCTCTCGACTGGTTCAGCTCCAGCCGTTGTGGCCGCTTGGGGAGTGAACCATCGGATGGAAGATCTTCCTCTCTGTCTCTCCTCCTCTCTGTATATCTGCCTTTCCAATAAAAATAAATAAATCTTTAAAAAAAAGAACAAAGTATGGGAGGGCATCATGATAATTCCATTGGCTAATTTTCCCCCTTCAATTGCCAGCACACCATCTGGGCACCAGTACATGTCCCAGCTCCTCTACTTCTGATTCAGCTCCCTGCTTGTGGCCTAGGAAAGCAGTTAAGGATGGCCTAAAGCCCTGCACCAATGTGGGAGATCCAGAAGAATCCCCTGACTTCAGATCAGATCAGTTCCAGCTACTGCGGACATTTAGGGAGTGAACCAGTGGATGGAAGACCTTTCTCTGTCTCTCCTTTTCTCTCTACAAATCTGCCTTTGAAATAAAAGTATAAAGCTTTAAAAGAGTTTAAAAAGAAAAAGACACCTTGAAACAGAAAGTCAACTAAATTTACACTCTTTCCAGAGTAAAAAGGCAGGATAATACTAAATGACTTAATAAATTAAGTGCTTTTAAAACATTACTTAAAGCAATATCTGAACTATAATTGACTTTCAATTGCTAAAAACCTTGGATAAAATTCAGGAATTGATCTTTAGAAAATAATTTTTTTCCCCAGTGATTCTCACCCAATGTAAAATAGAAGAATGTGGTTTGGCTTCCTGCCCTGCTCTGATAAATTCCAAGGTACTTCATTACTTTAAATAATGGAAAAGGGGGAATGAGCTTCTAGAGTAGAGGTTGACACATGGAGTGTCTGGGTTCCAATTCCAGGCTCTGACTCCTGACTCTAGCTTCCTACTAATACAGATTCTGTGAAGCAGTAGTGATGGCTCAAGTAACTGGGTTCTTGTCATCTATAACCTGGATGGAGTTCCCTGTTTCCAGCTTTAGCCTCTACTTAACCTACTGAAAACACTGGGAAGTGAACTAACTGATGAGAGTACTCTTGCCTGCTCGCTGGCTCTCGCTCGCTCTCTCTCTCTCGCTCTCTCTCTCTCCTCTCTCAACTTCTAAACAGCTCAAAGAAGTAACAACTGAATTATTAATTTTTAGAAGAGGTAATTATTATTTAAAAGGCAGAATTACAGAGAAAGATGAGACAGAAAGAGATCTCACATCCACTGGTTCACTCTCCACATGGTCACAACAGCTGGAACTTGGCAAGTCAGAAGCCAAGAGCTAGAAGCCCCATACTGATATCCCTCATAAATGTAGAAGCCCAAGGCCTTGGACCATGCTCCATTGTTTTGTCAGGCCATTAGCAGGGAGTGGATTGGAAGTGCAGCAGCCACACTGAAACAGGCACCCACAAGCAATGCTGGAACTACAGACATGGCTCCACCAGATTCAACATAGCACCAGATCCTGAATTCTTAACTTTAACTGTAAACCTTTTAAACCAGCAAAATGATCACCTCTGACATCAGCATTCCATATGAGCACTGGTCAAGTCCCAGAAGCTCCATTTCTGATGCAGCTTTCTGTTAAAGCAACAGGCAAAGAAACAAAGTGGCTAAAGTATTCAGGTCCCTGTCACCCTTAGTGTAGAGGGATGGAGTTCCAGGATCTATATCTTAATTATTAAATTATAGGTTTATTAAATCTAAATTGCATGCTTAAAATGGTTCAGTATAGGTGCCTGCATACATATATGACACAGTGGGTTAAACCGTTGCTTGTAAATCAGCATCCCCATCCAAGTGTCAGTTTAAGTTCCTGATACTCTTCCTCCAATGTAGCTTTCTGCAATGCAACCTGGAAAAACAGCAGAAATGACCCAAGTACTTGAGCCCTGCCACCCATGTGGAAGACCAGGATGTAGTTCCTGGCTCCTGGCTTCAACCTGGCTCATCAACGATGGTTGAAGAGACTGAATTCCTGTCACACATAAATGAGAACCAGATTGAAGTTTCAAGCTTCCAGCTTTAGACTCATCCACTTTCAACCATCTCAGGGTATGGAGCCAGCAGACAGGGTGTGTATGTGCGTGTGTGTGTGTGTGTGTGTGTGTATGTTTAAAATATACACATGTTCACATACATACATAAGTTTTAAGTTCACCAACACTGTTTTTTTAAAGATATATTTATGTTTATTGGAAAGGCAGATATACAGCGAGGAGGAGAGACAGAGAGGTAGATCTTCCTGTGTGATGGTTCACTCCCCAAGTGAGCGCAATGCCTGGAGCTGAGCCAATCCGAAGTCAGGAGCCAGGAGCTCTTCCGGGTCTCCCACACGGGTGCAGGATCCCAAGGCTTTGGGCCGTCCTCGACTGTTTTCCCAGGCCACAAGCAGGGAGCTGGATGGGAAGCGGGGCTGCCGGGATTAGAACAGGTGTCCATATGGGATCCCAGCGCATGTAAGATGAGGACTTAAACTGCTACGCTATCGCGCCGGGCCCAACACCAACACTGTTTTATCAGCAAAAGATTTGAAATAACTAAATGACAAAAAGAAAAGTATGGTACAACCTTTTACTGGAACACTGCAGAATTTGTTTTTTCAGAAAGGCTTTTATGCACTTACATGCAATAATCCTCAGGATAAAATAGTGAAAAAGATGTAGAGTAACAATGTAATAAAACTCACTAAAATTGGAGCTTTTAAAAAGATTTATTTATTTTTAGGAAAGACAATTTACAAAGAGGAGAGAGACAGGAAGATTTTCCATCAGCTGTTTCACTTCCCAATCAGCCACAACGGTCAAAGCTGAACTGATCCAAAGCCAAGAACCAAGAGCTTCTTCCAGGTCAACCAAATGGATACAAGGTCCCAAGGTTTTGAGCCAATCCCCACTGCCTCCCCAAGTTACAAGCAGCGAGCCAGGTAGATGGGAAGTGGAACAGCTGGAACACAAACCAGAGTCCATATAGGAATTCGGGTGCTTAAAGGGGAAAGACTAGCCAAATGAGCCATTGTACTGGGCCATACAATTTGTTTTTAAAAAGACAGTACAGTGGTTGAAATGCTCATTTACTTCTTTATAAATGCACACCATAGCTCAGGATGGATTAGACACTGATAACAGCAACTGCCAATGAAAAGGAGGAACCTGCATGGTGACAAGAATAAACGCGGGCAGAATATTTTCCACTACATTTTATTATTTCGTCGCTTTTAAAATTGTGAACTGCTATTCCTCTAAATGGCTTTCAAATCATCTTTTCAAACAACTATGCACCTGAGAAATAAGGTGAGCCATTAATGAATGCACCTGGGCCAGTTCCAACACCACCAAAATAGCCACCCCCTAAAACAAACAATGTTCCCTTGCACAATCTGACTCCATCAAGTTACTAAAGGTAATCCATTCCTTCCAGTGGAGCATCCTGACTTGCTAACCACATGTATGTGCTGCACATATTCACATTCAATATTTGTAATTCTTGAAACTTTACTGTTTTACATTTCTATGAAGTCTTTTTTTAAAGATTTATTTATTTTTATTGGGAAGGCAGATATACACAGAGGAGGAGAGACAGAGAGGAAGATCTTCCGTCTGATGGTTCACTCCCCAAGTGAGCGCAATGGCTGGAGCTGAGCCAATCCGAAGTCAGGAGCCCAGATCCTCTTCCGGGTCTCCTACGCAGGTGCAGCGTCCCAAAGCTTTGGGCTGTCCTCGACTGCTTTCCCAGGCCACAAGCAGTGAGCTGGATGGGAAGCAGGGCCACCTGGACTAGTGTACCAGTGCCCATATGTGATCCCGGCACGTGCAAGACAAGCACTTCAACCACTACGCTATCGCACCGGGCCCTACTATGAAGTCTTAAAAGTACTCCCTGAACCATAATTTCCTACCTTTAGTACATGTTGGAGAATCCATTCCAAAGCTAACCTTCCAAGCTAAGGACAGTTCTGCCTCTAAACTCAATATTCACCCAAAGGACCCAAGGCAATGCCTACTTTGAACATCCTGAGGTTTTAACCAAAGCAACATTCTCCCACATCTAAATTTTAACTATCACCTTTAACATGAACTTAATAAGGCTGGCGAATGGGCATTTGGCCTAGTGTTAAGATACCCACAGCCCACATCAGAGTGCCTGGGTTCAGTGCTTTGCTCCATTCCTGACTCAGGATCCTGCTGGTGCAAACCTGGGAGGCTCTGATAATGGCTGGGGTGACACGGTTCCTGCCCACCAATGTGAGCACCCAGACTGAGTTACTATTCCCAGCTACTGGCTTTAGCACCAGCTGTGGGTTACCGCCTACATCTAGGGGGTAAGCCAGCAGATAAATGAGGAAGGGTGCTCTGTGTGTGTGTGTGTGTGTGTGTGTGTGAAATAAATAAACAAAAATTTAAAAACTAATAAATATTGGGATGACATGACAGGTTAGGAAATAACTCTAAACAGGAGTCAATGCCACCTCCATTCTTGAATCCCTTTGGCAGGAGGTTATTTTTGGACCTCACTTATGAAGAAGTATTTTGTTGACGACAACTCCAGCCTCTGAATGAATATTCCTTTCACATTCACCCTTCATCTTTGCTTTTTGGCACAGAGCTCTGAAACCTCAAAGGGAATACATAATGAAATGCCAGGCTACTTCAGGGCAAAAAGGTTATATCTAAAAAGGCCTTCTAATTGGGAAATCTCTTCCATGAAAGCATATAGAAATTTGCTGACTCTCTCGTTTCCCTCTTCTACTTTTCCAATAGCTGTCTGCTTTCTCTGGGAGCAAATCTAAAGTCAAACACAAAAGTCAATCACCTAGAAAACTTCAAATATAGACAGGTGTCTTGCAAGCACAGGAAATTTCAAAAGTAACAAATTAACATGGGATAACATCCACTAATAAACTGCTTACGGGTATTCTGGGACACTTAGCTGCCTGGAAAAAAAATCCCTTAATTAAGACTAAAACGAAAATTTGTTAAATTAAAGAGAAAAAAAGCCCATTTTCTACCAATAGAAACTTGCAAAACCCATGTAAGTCAACTAGTCTGCTATATAAAAACCCTTTATTCTAGAGTTATTTTCAGTGGCACTAAATTCCAGGGTGGAGACTAAGGGTCTCAAACAAATCTATTTGAGTATTTTTCTACTTTAATAAATTCTAAAACTCAAAGTTAGGCTTATTCTGGAAAAGTCTGAAACAGCTAGACAAAAATCCTTTTTTTTTTTTAAGAAAACGGGTAAATATGTGAAAATACACTGTAAATTTACAGTTAAAATTAGCAATTTCAGGGAAGTATGCAAGAACATCCCAAGCATAAGTATGGCCTATTATTTCTGTGCCCTACCTATTAAACTGTTTAAATTTCTCTAATGCAAGATCCTGACACTGACTCCTAAGAAAGACATTACAGAAAATTCCAAGAAATCGTTCTATTTTGAAGTTAAAGAATTCCCACGTTACAGAGATAAGAAAGATATTCCACCAGTGATGGCTCAACAAGCTAATTCTCTGCCAGCAGCACTGGCATTCCATATGGGCACTGGATCAAATCCCAACTGCTCAACTTCTGACCCAGCTCTCTGCTTATAGACTGGGAAAGCAGCAGAGGATGGCTCAAGTCCTTAAGACGCTGCACCCACATGGGAGTCCCGGAAGAAGCTTCCAGTTCCTGGCTTCAGATCAGCTTGGCTCTGATCCTTGTGGCCATTTGAGGAATGAACCAGCATATACAACACCAGTCTCTTTCTCTTTCTCCCTCTCCCCATCCCCATCCCTCTGTCTTCCTTTTATCTATTAATCTGCCCTCCAAATAAAAATAAATCTCAGGCCCCGCAGCGTGGCCTAGTGGCTAAAGTCCTCACCTTGAATGCCCCGAGATCCCATATGGGTGCCGGTTCTAATCCTGGCAGCTCCACTTCCCATCCAGCTCCCTGCTTGTGGCTTGGGAAAGCAGTCGAGGACGGCCCAATGTATTGGGATACTGCACTTGAATGGGAGACCTGGAAGAGGTTCCTGGTTCCTGGCTTCGGATCAGCGCGCACTGGCCGCTGCGGCTCACTTGGGGAGTGAATCATCAGATGGAAGATCTTCCTCTCTGTCTCTCCTCCTCTGTATATCTGACTTTGTAATAAAATAAATAAAATCTTTAAAAAAAAATCTCTATTTAAAAAAAGAAGAAGAAATGATACACCAAAGAAAAGGGAAGTGATTATTCTAGTCATAATCCCTAAACTTCATTTGGCTCATCCAATGACTCAATCAAATCTTGCATGCCACAGGGAAATATGTCAGGCAAACTATGAGGAAAAAAAGTTGTTAAACTGAATGTTATGCAACACTTTTTATAAGACTGACTTATATGTTAGAATTACAGAAAATGGCATGGGAGCAAGGGAGAGTGGAGACAAAGAATCTTCCATCCACTGGTTCAATTCCTAGGGTTGAACCAGGCTGAAAAAAGGATCAAAGAACTTCATCTGTGTCTCCCTCATGAGTGGGAGAGGCTCCAACACTTAGTCATCTTTTGCTACTTTTTCCCAGGCCATTAGCAAAAAAGCAGAATCAGGGAAAGGAGTGGAGCAGTTGGGCCTGATAGCCTAGTGGCTAAATCCTCGCTTTGTGTGTGCCAGAATCCCATACAGGTGCCAGCTCGTATCCTGGCTGCTCCACTTCCCATCTAGCTTCCTACTTGTGGCCTGGGAAAGCAGTAGAGAATGCCCCAGGGCCTTGGGACCCTGCACCAGCAAGGGAGATGTAGAAGAAGCTCCTTGCTTCTGGCTTCAAATCAGGTTAGCACCAGCCACTGCAGCCACTTGGGGAGTGAACCAGCGGATTAAAAATCTTTCTGTCTGTCCTTCTCTCCAGAAATCTGACCTGCCTTTCTAACAAAAGTAAATAAATCTTAAAAAAAAAAAAAAAGAAGAGAAGAGAAGAAGAAGTAGAGTAGTTAAGTCACAACCTAGTGCTCATATGAGATGTGGGCATTACAAGTGGTGGCTTCACCCACTACTCCACAATTCCAGCAAATTTCACTCTTAAAGTAATATCTTTTACACTATCTGCTTTAATATCAGTTTGTTGAACACACAATTATCTTGACGCCTATTGCAACACATACCCTCTCTGTGTGTTCCACATCAAAAATTTTTCAAAAAAAATTCTAGGAATATTCAACATTATAAAATGAGATTTTTGAAATACAAATTTTAAAAACTATAACTAAGAATGATCTATCCTAGAAAAACTCTTCAGCAAGTAAAACCCCCGACAATTATTCTACTTTTCAGGGACACACATAACAGATACATGTTTAATCACTAAGTATTTCCTATAGCAAGACGTTTATGTAGGGCAAGACTATAATAATTAGACCTGTATTGTATCAAAATAAAAGTAAAGTAAATCTAGCAATAGAATAAGGAGTATAGAAGTGGACACAGCAGGGCCAACATTCTGGTATAGCGAATTAAGCTACCACCTGCTATGCTGGCATCTATATAGGTACTGGTCAATTGCAACACGCTCCACTTCCAATTCAACTCCCTGCTAAGGCATCTGAGAAAGCAGAAAAAAATGGCCCAAGTGCTTGAGCTCCTGCAGCCAATTGGGAGATCTGGATAAAGTGCCTGGCCCAGCCCTAAACATTGTGGCTGTTTGGAGAGTGGATGGAGAATCAATTTCTCTCTCTCTCTCTCTCTCTCTCTCTCTCTTTCTCTCTCTCTCTCACTCACTCTCTCTCACTCTTCCTAACTTGGCTTTTCAAATAAATAATATAAACCTTTTTGAAAAAATGGATAAAAGTACCTATGGGGAAGCATACAAAATATAAGGCAACTTTTTTAACTTGAAAGAGAAAATATGAATTATTTGAGAAGTTATGCTAGGACAAAAAGTTAAAGAAACATATACACACTCACAAAATAAAAGAAGGGCTTATCATGAGTTATGTACTATGTTTCACACCAAAAATAAGAGGGGGAAAATCATACTCAATCACCCTCATGCAGCTAACAGACAAGAGAGGAGGGAAAGTCATTCATTAACAACAACAACAACAAAAAGTAAAAATTGCAACTACAACAAAACTCACAACTGATCCATATCTCATTTGGTACATACCAAAATGTATTTCTCATAAGGCAGAAATTTAGATCTAAGAATGAAACCATAGAATTACTGAAGAAGGTTATGGGTAGGAATCTTTATAAGCTTAGAATAAGAAACCAAGAAATCATTAAGAAGCAACAGGAAAGCATCATCGTAAACCCAAACATGCTCACATTCTGCATTATACACACACAAAGACAAGCTTAGGACAATATGCAATATGCTTTAAAAGATAACTAACTTTCAAAATATTCAAAAAGCCATTACAATTCATGAGAAAAAGCCAAAAGTCCAATAAAAGTACACAGAGAAGTCTAACAAAAATATACAAACAACCAACAAACCAAATGATATCTAAATGTAGTTTAAAAAAAAAACTAAAATGATCTGCTTTTTTCCAACCCATCAGATGAACACCCAAAGTTACTGGCTGCCAGAGTAAAAGAAAACAGAAAAGCCGGCCAAGCACGATGGAGTGAACCTAGCATGGCCTTATCCAAAGGGAAAGTTGGCAGCATCTACTTTTCTAGATGCAGGCATTCCTTTTCTAGTCAATTAGTCTACAATTACTGAGAAAATAAAGAATCTAGCTTCAAAGAGGTGCTAATACGGTATATATCATGACAGAAAAGAATACATTACACATGAGCTTTACTCTTGTTCAGACATAATAAAACTCTTTGTCTTCTTGGAAATTTCAGTAAGTCCGACTTAAGAGACTTCCAAATAGAAAACAGTTCCGTAAGGAATAAATGCAATAGAAAAGAAAACACTGGCACCAGTGTGCAAATACAAGTGTGTGGAAACATTAACTGGCATACATTTGTAATTTGAAAAAACCTGGAACAAATATAAAATTTATCAAGAGTAATAATTAAATACGTGTATTACTCCTATAAAAATGAATCCTCCGCAGCCATTAAAATCATCCAGACCTAGGGGGTCAGCATTGTGGCACGGTGGGTTGTCCTACTGTCAGACTTCCTGGTTTGGTCAGCCTCTGCTTTCTACACTTTCAACACTACTGCCGAGTGACAGACCCTGAAAAGCAGCAATGGGGGCTCAGATGCCAGGATCCCTGGCCAAGCACTGGCTGTTGCAGGCATTTGGGAAGTAAACCAATACACACATGCACTCACTCCCTTGCTCGCTCTCTCTCTCTCTCTGGTTCTTCATTCTGCCTTTTATATAAAGAAAATAACAATTTATGACAGAGGGAGAGACAGAGATCTTCCATTCAGTGGTTCACTCCCCACATAACTGTAACTAGGATCCAGGAACACCATCCAGAGGGCCTAGTACTCAGGCCACGTCCCACAGCCTTCCCAGGCACACAAAGCAGGAAGAACCTCAAAGGCAAAGCAACCAGGTCCTTGTCCTGTAAGCACAGGGATCCCATACAGACAGCAGTTCATGTCCTGGCTGCTCCACTTCCCATCCAGCTCCATGCTTGTGGCCTGGCAAAGCAGTCAAGGACAGCCCAAAGCCTTGGGACCCTACACCCACATGGGAGACCCGGAAGAGGTCCCTGGCTCCTGACTTCAGATCAGCTAATCTCCAGCTGTTGCGGCACTTGGAAAGTAGACCAGGAAGATCTACTCTATCTCTCCTTCTCTCTCTGTATCTGCCTTTCCAAGAAAAATAGATAAATATTAAAAAAAAAAAAAACAAGGGCAGCAAAGCAGCCAGACCTCAAACCAGCATTCAGATATAGGATGCAGGATGCCTGCGTTGCAGGCAGAAACTGAGACTCAACTCGCTGTGACACAGTGCAGGTCCCTAAACAAATAAATACAAACTATGGTCCAGACTAAGGCAAAATGTACTGGAAGAATGCTGGCTATATGCTAAGTAAAAAATAAGCAGTAGAACAGACGTATGGCATCATCCTTCATTAATGTGCAACATAAAATGTCAACATAAGAATTGGAAATTTTCTGGTTATAAAATGTTAACAGCTTTTTACTGACAAAAGGGAACTTTCATTTTCTTTGATAAATATTTTATTAGTATGATTATTTTGTAAGGCATATGTATCAGAAATATATATATAGATAGATGCTTTTAGAGTCTTTGAAACTAGAAAATGTTCTTGGAAAGAGAGAACTTCCTGAAAATTAGAGAAAGGCACCAAATGAGCAGAGAACAAACAAAAGATCATATATTTCAGAACTACTCTAAATGCACAAATTTAGAAACCACACAATTAAAATTTTTAAATTCTGTGCCACAAACAGAACCACAAGAAAATGAAAGGACAAATCATAGACTGGACGAAAACATTTATGATTGTGTATCTAATCAGGAATTCAAAGCATAAAGAACTCTTACAACTCAAGATGAATAACCCAATTTTTAAAAAAAATATATTTATTTTTATTTGGAAGGCAGATTTTACAGAGAGAGAGGTTGTCCAGCTGCTGGTTCACTCTCCAAATGGCCAGAACAGTAAGAGCTGAGTTGAACCAAGCTAGAAGCCAGGAGCATTTCAGGCTCCTGCTAGGATGGCAGAGACCCAGTTAGTTGAGCCATCATCTGCTATTTCCTGGGGTCCACATGAACAGGAGGCTGGAGTCAGAAACCAGAGGCAGCAATCAAACCCAAGTACTCTGGGTAGGGTCACTAATGTCTCAAGTATGAACTTAACCAAACCTAACCACCGGACAAACTCCCACCCATAGTGTTTCCCTTAAGATGAATAAAAACATCCCCCAAATTAATTGTTTTGGTATCTGCATAACTCTGAGCATGTTACAGAAAATTAAGCAGGGTGAATTACATGGTTTGTGAGCTGTACCTCAAGGGCGCAGCTGAAAAGCATATAAAGAAACTGAGAGCAACAAATGATCTACATCAGCCAAACTGCTAAACTGTAAATACTAGAACTGGAAACACATCCCCTGGCTCCTTACAATGCTTAGTCACAGCTGCAGTTTGTCTCAGCAACTATGATGCATCCCCCAGGGGCCAGCACTACAGCTCAGTGTTAAATCCTCTCCTTAAACGTGCCTGGACCCCAAAAAGGCACCGGTTCTAATCCCCGCTGCTCCACTTTGCATCCAGCTCCCTGCCTGTGGCCTGGGAAAACAGTACAGCATGGCCCAAAGTCTTGGGACCCTGCATCCACTAGGGAGACCCAAAAGAAGCTCCTGAGCCCCGGCCACTGCAGCCACTTGGGGAGTAAACCAGCAGGTGGAAGATCTTTCTTTCTTTCTCTCTGTAAACCTGACTTTCCAATAGAAATAGATAAATCTTTAAAATAAAAAAAGAAAAGGTTCCCACAAAGAGGTAGAAAAGCAAAATACCCTAGCAAAAGCATAAGAAAAGGAAACTTAGGTAACACCACTGAATGTAGTTTAAAATTTAGTGTGACTCCAAAGCGGACTCTTAGCCTCAGGTCTGACACCCATTGAACTGCTGCTATAAGAAGCTGTGACTCAGTACTAACAGTACTCCTTTTACTAAGAGCTCAATAAGAGCAGGGCACTGGATGCAGCCATTGACTGAAAAGCCAGTGGGAAAAGGAGATTCAAAAAGGCAGTAGTCTGAAATCACGGGCCACTCTCCCACATATGCCAGAGGACGAGTAACACGCACTCGATTCCTAAAAGTTACAAAAACCCTTTAAAGAGATTCTGAAGTACCAGTCCAGCGCCTACTTTTGTCCTAAACTAAACACATAGATACTTGGGCAGAATATTCAAAGCAGTGCTTCTGCAGCTGCCTTGAACACAAAGATCATTACCAGGATACAACTACCCCATTTGACTAGAATAACAATATCACTGTTGATGCAGAAATGGAAAGTAAGCCAAGAACATACAATCACTAAAAACATTATTTTCTGGGTTTAAAAGAATGAGCTACTAAAAACCTCATCCTAATGTTCTGACAGAAGGAAAGGGCAGCAGGAGGCAGGAAGTAAAAACAGAGGACAAATCCTGCAGGTGCCCCTCGAGCCCCACCTGGAAACACACAGCCATAGTCCTGCCTTCCACAACAAAAACAATGCTGTTTCTCATGGCATACAAACCAAGATTCCTTCTGCCAAAAAGAGAAAACAACTTACTACATGAAAATGTCAGCTTGTTCCATGGAACGGCACACCGGCAGTGAGCTGACAGGCCTTTTAAACTAGAGTTTGAGCTGCTTCCGCTTACTCCCTCACCAAGTTTTAACATCACCGGCCCCACTATCAAATTAAATTCAGTTCATGCAGAAATACCACCTTGAAGTAAGAAATAATAAGAACTAAGAAATAATAAAGACTACAAAATACCTTGCCTTAAATTTCTAACCACTTCGGCTTATTCATCATCTTAAATTAACGCAGCACTTCTCTTCCCCGCCACCGCTCAAGCAACCTGCCAAAATAATCAATGCTTTCCCTTCTCTCTTTGAAACAACTGACATCCCAAACACGAAGGCTGCTCCCAACTAATAGCTACTGGCTCTTAGTCCTGGAAACTTCTGTTTCCATGACTACATTGCATGCTAATTATTTCCCAAATCTATTTATGCTAATTGCTCTCACTATTCTTATTACATAATTAAATATCATATAAACTTATGAAAATCAGAAAAAAAAGATGGACATATTTCCATGAAAATTAAGCTGAATGATTACAAAAGCTTGGTAAGTCAAACTGGATGTGGAAGAGACAAGTGGAAAAGACTCAGAGGAAAAGGATCATAAAAATGAAGGATTGCCAATTCATACTGATTCTCAAATGTCATTAAATTCCTCTTTTGCTTTATGTTAAAACATTTCATACATTTGAAAAGCACAGAGTGACAGCGATCTTCCATCTGCTGACAGACTCACCTAACAGCCACAACCAGGCAAAGCCAGGAGCCAGGAACTCTATCTGGGTCTCACACATGAGTGACAGGGGCTCAGGTCATTAAGCCAGCTTCCTCTGCTTTGCAGGCACATGGGTAGGGAGCAGACTTGGAATCAGAGCAGCCAGAACTCCAACTGGAGCTCTGATGTGGGAATGTTAGCAAGGCCAATGGTGCCATCATGCTAGCCCACTCTTTTGCTTAAAAAAAAAGCAAAACAAAACTGGAAATTATAATGAACTGAAGGTGTGTTTAGTGAAAACAAGATGAAGAAATTTCAAACAAGGCAAAGAAATAGCCTTGGCCCTACATCAAAATACTGGTCATATGTTTCTTCAACAAATTTAAAGGAGAAAGACAAGAGGCAAAACCTACAGATTGAAAACACATATTTAGGGCCTGGCGTGATAGTGTAGCAGCTGAAGCCCTTGGCTTGAACAATCCTGGATCCCATATGGGCACCAGTTCTAGTCGCGGCAGTTCCGCTTCCCATCCAGCTCCCTGCCTGTGGCCTGGGAAAGCAGTTGAGGACGGCCCAAAGCCTTGGGACCCTGCACCCGCATGGCAGACCCAAAAGAAGCTCCTGATTCCTGGCTTCAGATCAGCTGAGCCCCAGCCATTGCGGCCACTTCTGGGGAGTAAACCAGCAGGTGGAAGATCTTTCTCTCTCTCTCTCCTTCTCTCTGTAAATCTGACTTAGCAATATAAATAAATAAATCTTTAAAAAAAACACATATTTTTAAAAACTCTTCAAGGCATCAATTATGACAGATGAACTTTAATATGAATAAATAAATAATTAAAGTATAAATATGACTTCCAAGAAAATTTTAACACTGACATTTAACAATATTAAGGTATTACCATTAAGTGATTCAGGCAGGAGTCTGCGCTATGGCACAGCAGGTAAATCCACCATCTAAAGAAGCAGCATTCCAGCTGCTCCATCTATGACACAGCTCTGGGATAGCACTGCAAGACAGCCAAGTCATGGGGCCCCTGCACACCCATGGGAGAGCTAGAACAAACTCCTCACTCCCGGTTTCACACTGGCCATCTGAGGAGTGAACCAGCAGATGGAAAACATCTCTCCTTCTTTTCCAGCTCCCTCTGTAACTCTGTCTTTCAAGTAAAATGAATCTTTTAAAATAATGTTTTAGGGTCCAGCACAGTAGCCTAGTGGCTAAAGTCCTCTTACTGCACACACTGGAATCCCATATGGGCACCAGTTCATGTCCTGGCCACCCTGTTTCCTTTCCAGCTCCCTGCTTGTGGCCTGGGAAAGCAGTGAAGGATGGCCCAAAGCTCTGGAACCCTACACTCGCATGGGGGACCCAGAAGAAGCTCCTGGCTTCTGGTTTCAGATTGGCTCAGCTCCGGCCATTGAGGCTACTTGGGAAGTAAGTTATCGAACAGAAATCTTCCCCTCTGTCTCTCCTCCTCTTTTTATATCTGACTTTCCAATGAAAATAAATAAATCTTTAAAACAAAAAGTTTTAGGCAGAATAATGATGTATTTCTTTGAAAAAAAATAATTCTCATCTATTTAGAGCTATATTCCAAATATGTACAATGAAATGGCAGTATTGTAGGACTTGCTTCAAAATCTAGGAAGAAAAGAAGCACAGTCATTATTTTTAAGATTTATTTAATTCCATCGCCTCAATTGGGGACCTGGGATGGGTGGGAGACTGGGTGGGGCTTCTCCCTTTACCTCCCCCTGTACCCCAGATATAGAAAAAAAAATGTGCAGAAATGATAGTCTTATCCACTTTCCTGTAGCCCTTGAACCTTTATGCCCTAATTAACTATGTAAAGATTGTCAAAAATATAATTTTAAAGTGGGGGGGAAAGATACTTAATTCAATTTCAAACAGAGATTTAGAGAGAAGGAAAGACACAGACAGAAAGATCTTCCCACCACTTGTTCACTCCCCAAGTCGGCAGCAACAGCCAGAGCTGAGCAGATTCGAAGCCAAAAGCCCCTTTCAGGTCTCCCACATGACTGCAAGATCCCAAGGACTTGGGCCATCCTCCACTGCGTTTCCAGGCCATTAGCAGAGAGCTGAATGGTAGGTGGAGACGCCAGGGCCTAGCTCAATAGCATAGTGGCCAAATCCTTCCTTTTCATGCACCGGAATTCCCACATGGGTGCCAGTTCACGTTCTGGCTGCTCCACTTCCCATCTAGCTCCCTGTCTGCGGCCTGGGGAAGCACTAGAGAATGGCCCAAGACCTTGGAAGCCTGCAAACACATGGGAGACCAAAAGAAAGCCACTGGCTCCTGGCTTCGGATTGGCTCAGCTTCGGCCATCGTGGCCACTTGGGAGTGAACCAGAGAATGAAAGATCTTTCTCACTGTGTCTCCTCTTTCTCTCTCTGAAAATCTGACTTTCCAATAAAAGAGAGATAAAAGAAAAAAAGAGAAAAAATGTGGAGAAGCCAGGACACAAACCAGTGCCCAAATGGGATACCCATGCTTGAAGCGCAAGATTAACCTGTTGAGCCATTGGCGCTCAGCCCCAAGAGACCATACAAGGTAACCAGGAACAGTGCACTCCTCCTGCTGTGGACACAGGACGGAAGGCAAAAACATTTCTCTACCTCACTTTTCACCTCCCTAGCCACTCCATCCCTGTTCATGTCCCATGTATGTCTGTAATCCCCCCCCTTTTTAACAAGGTTTAAAATTTACTTTAAAAAAGAAATAAAACACTGAACGTTAGACAGCAACTGTCTAGGCAGGGTAATAGGTTGACAGGGCTCACTGCACTATTTTTCCTACTTTTGTTTATGTTTAAATTTTCTATAAACAACACTTTTAAAAGATTAAAAGTATAGAGGTGGGATTTAGCCTATTGGTTAATATCAGAGTACCTTGTTGCAAATAGGAAGCAGAGATTTCCTGCCACACACAGGAACACCTGGATTGGGTTCTCAGCTCTCAGCTTTGGCCCAGACCCCTACCCAACCCTGGTACTTGTGCTAATTTGGAGAGTAAGCCAGCAATTGAGAACTCTGTCACTCTACTTCTCAGTAAATAAATAATTTTTTTTAAACACTGCATGATAATTCTTCAGCTTCATCAGTTTTTACCCGTTAACTAAACAAACAGGCAGTTTATTCAGGTTTCTACTAGAGATAAGAGAGTACCATCAGATATCCAAAATGCAGTTAGCCTCGCAGAACATTTATTCTGAGAACAGTAACCCAAGTGGTCCAGTTGACCTTGAAAATCCATTAAGATGGAGCCCAGCGTGATGGCCCAGCAACTAAATCCTTGCCTTGCATGCACCAGGACCCCATATGGGCACCGCTTCATGTCCTGGTTGCTCCACTTCCCTTCTAGCTCTCTACTTCTGACCTAGGAAAGCACTGGAGAATGGCTTAAAGCCTTGGCACTCTGTACCCACATGGGAGACCTGGAAGAAACTCCTGGCTCCCAGCTTCAGGTCGGCTCTCCTCCAGTTGTTGCAGTCACTTGGGAACTAAACCAGCAGACAGAAGATTTTTCTCTCTGTATCTCCTTCTCTCTGTAAAGTCTGCCTTTTCCAAGAAAAACAAATCTTTAAAAACAAACAAACAAAAAAAAGAAAACTATTATGCCATCAAATATAGTGCATAAAGCTAATCCAAACATAACTGGGATACATTACGCTAATAATTCACATAATTATCTCCTTCACTGTCTTTTAACCATTAAAAAAAAAAGTGGGAGGGGCTGCCACCTGTGGTAGCAGCATCCCATGTGGGCACCAGTTCAAATCCTGGCTGCTCCACTCCCAAGACAGTTCCCTGCTAGTGTCACTGGGAAGGCAATGAAGGCTGGCCCTGCACCCACATGAGAGACCTGGAAGAAACTCTAGGCTTCCAGGCCCAGCTCTGGCCATTGTGACCATTGGGATAGTGAACCAGCACATGAGACAGTCTGTGTCTCCTTTTTCTCTGTAACTCTGCTTTTCAAATAAAACAAATAATAAATCTTTGGGAGAAAAAAATGGGGAGGAGAAATTTACAATCTTCATTTATCTCTGAAATCCTCAAGGTGATTTACCAAAGTCTAATTATTTAAAACGCAAATGTTCAGATCCTAGGGTTCTACCTGTCATTAACCTTTCTTCCTTCTTCCAGCAATTTCTCCTCATTAGGCCTGAATTTCTTTAAGAAGGATTAGATTTAAATCTTTTTTAGGTTTGGCTCAAAGAAGGATAGATTAGACAGCTTTTATGAACTCTTCTTGCCCCCCCCCTTTTTTTTCATTTGTTTTATTTATTTAAGAGACAAATGGAGCTGCCTGACAACCGGTTCTGGCTTGAGGCTGGCCCATGCTGATACCAATGCCAGGCCTCTTTCTACTTCTTGAAACTTTCCTGAATTTTCCAAAGTTTCTTCCATAAACACAGTTATTTATTTTTTATTCTCAAAAAAACATATATAAAAGTGGCATTGAGGCCAGTACAATGGCTCAACTGGCTAATTCTCCACATGCAAATGTTTTTATACCACATGGACACCAGTTCCACTTCCCTATTCAGTTCCCTGCTTGTAGCCTGTAGGCTCAAGTCCTTGGGACCCTTTGTCCATATGGGAGAACTGAAAGAAACTCCTGGTTCCTGGCTTCAGATCAGGTCAACTTCAGCTGTTACAGTCATTTGGGGAGTGAGGCAGCAAATGGAAAATCTTTCTCTCTGTGTCTCCTTCTCTCTGTAAAACGGCATTTCCAGTAAAAATAAATATTTTAAAATTAAAATAAAAAATAAAAGTGAAAAAAGTATCAGTAATAACATAGTATGGTTTCCCTGACAAGAATAAAATCTGTCTCCTTTTCTTTTAGTACCAATTATTCCCAGCTTTTGCATACAGATGACCCAACAAATACTACCTGAATTAACCCTTTCATGTTAAGCGAGCCACCAAAAATAATCACTAGTGACAGGTAAGTTTGGGGGCTGGCTTTCATTTTGCTGTTTTGTTGGTTTAATTAGCTCACCTGGTATAAGGAGGGGGAATAAGAAGTATAACAAATAACTCAAAGTTATTTCAGGAAGTGCCAGCAGTCCAAGACAGTATGATGGGGCGTCAAGTTAAGAGAGGCTCCAAGGCAAAAGGAGGACAAAGTGCAGGCACTGGCCGGCTGAGTGTGGAATTATCTCAAAGAAGAATCTACATGAAGACAGATAATAATGAAGACTAATGAAGAAACTCCCATATAAAGTAAAGAACTTGAGCTGTGTGTGGTGCACTGTCACCTGTAATACCAGCATCCTATGTAGGTGCACCAGTTCCAATCCAGGCTGCTCCACTTCTGATCCAGCTCCCTGCTAATGCTCTGGGAAGACAGCAGAAGACAGCTCAACCCTTCTGCCCTAGCTACCCACATGGGAGACCAGATGAAGTTCCTGGCTACTGGCTTGGACTTGGCCTAGCCTTGACTTTTATAGATATTTCTATCTCTTTTTCATTGTGTCTCTCTCTAACAACCTTTTAAATAAGTAAATCTGAAAAAAAAAAACCTTTAAGCTGCAGAATTTAATATACTGAACTTCCTAATAATGAAAGTTTGATACAGCAAAACTTACTTTCTCAGAAACGTGAAATATTTCTTAGAGAACTGTGAAAAGAGTAGAAAATTATTATTATTTTTAATTTGAAAGGCAGATTTACACAGAGAATGAGAGACAAAGAGAGAAAGATCTTCCATCCGTTGGTTCATTCCCAAATGGCTGCTACAGCTGGTGCTGACCTGACCTACAGCCAGGAGCCAGGATCTTCTTCCGGGTCTCCCACATGGGCGCAGGATCTCAACCTTAGAACACCATCCACTGTCTTCCCCAGCCAGAAACAGAGAGCCAGATCAGAAGTGGAGCAGCCAGGACACGAACCCACACCCATATGCGATGTCAATGCCATACTTGGAGGATTCGCCTGTGAGCCACAGTGCCAGCCCCCAACCACTATCTCACCCACTAGGTAAAATGCCCACACCTGATTCTATTTTTATGAATTTTTCAAAGCCTATTGGGTGGGTAGATGGACAGATGGTTGGAATGAATGAAAATTTTCTTCTCCAAAAAAAAATTGTCTCAAGAAATTTAAGTAACTAACCCAAATTTTCACATTCACTTCTTCTAGAAAGAGCTCTAAAGAAGGAAAGGATACTGTGGGTGAGCAAGTGCTGGAGATAAAACTAGGCAAAAATTCCTAATCAAAACCAAAATTGAGTTTAAAATAATCAGCCAACAGTATCCAACTGAGTAAACCCCGCACATACAGACCAGTTTAAGCAGCCAATAGGTTTGCTTCTCCTTTCTTTTCCATTTCCAGGAAATCTGGCTAAGTATTCAAATGGGACACCTACTCCTTTGAAAAACCTTATGCTGAAATGAAAGCATTTCCCTGCATCCAGAAAGTCCTTGTCTACTGCGGGTCACACATCTGCCAAACAAAAAACATGTTCCTAACATAACTTCATGACGGCTCATTCAGTAATTTTGTACTAGCTCATGGGATTCTATTCTTAACAGATCCAAAGGGCCTTTCAAAGTAGCATGGCCAAGGCTGCCGAGGCTTCTCCAAGACACTGAGCCATTCATTTAGCAATGATTTATTCTATTAGGACAAAAGCCTCTAAGAATATATGTGATTTCTAAACTCCGAATGTTATCAGTTAACCACAGGACAATATGATTACACTCTTATGCAAGTGAGGTACCAAACTACTATTAGGAGGAGCCAGGGACTCATTTGATAGAGGAGGCTCTTTATCTAGAGAAAAAGTGCAGTTCTCAGATAAGAAATTTAAACCAAATTCAGAGGAAGCCTAGACAAGTGGTCCTCTCTGTTCTCAACCATGTTATCAAGATATATAGTTAGGTATCAGGTTCTCTTAATGAGTTACAAAAAGACACCATCCGGAGAAACTGGTAGGGACCCAGTAAGCAAAAAGCCCACTTAAGAAAGCTAGTGCCTTCAAAGGTAGATCAGATGAAGCCAACAGAGTGAAAGTATAATTATCTACATTCCCTGGAGCAAGCTGGATACAGCCACATGAGAAAATTAAATAAGGCAGACTGTTCTTATGGTCACTGCATTTTATTTATTTCATCTCTTTCTTTACTTACTTCATATGTCAGTCATGTCAAGGGAGCATAAAAGGCAATCTGGGTAGGAAATTTAAAGACAAAACAGTGAGATCATAGAAGATGGTGGGTTAGTGGCAGAGAAGACAGAGTGATATAACGTGAAGGGGCAAGTGAAACACAGTATTGCTATATTTACCCTTTTTTACTAAGAAGTGT
This sequence comes from Ochotona princeps, assembly GCF_030435755.1. Classification (NCBI taxonomy): domain Eukaryota; kingdom Metazoa; phylum Chordata; class Mammalia; order Lagomorpha; family Ochotonidae; genus Ochotona; species Ochotona princeps. Next base: position 72,463,376 of record NC_080835.1, on the reverse strand, counting down.
TTCCCCTTACCATGGTATTTCACTTGAGGAGTTTGCCTTAACAGAAAGAATAAATATGTCATCCTTTATTGGTAGGTTTACCTTGTTTCTCTAATAAAAGAACAGGGTTATTTTCTGTGACTGAAGAATCATGGTAGAGTCAATTAGAAGTAGACACACCTATAATCTCATTCTGGCATCCCCACTAACTAGCTACAAAGGACTCCAGGAAAATGAGGCTGGAAGGAAACATCCAAGAAAACCATGACTCTAGTAAATAACTGATCTAAATGATTTTAATAATCCCTTAAAACCTGAGATTCTAAACTCATAATTTAGGTGCAAAATGTATGACATTCTTTTATTCTGTGAAAGAATGTCAGTTGGCAAATCAAACACATCCCTTCTTAGGATATGCATCAGAAAAAGTTCACCCATCCTTTATCATAAAGAATCAGCGTGACAGCGTAGGGATAAAGTCCTCGCCTTGAACGAGTTGGAATCCCATATGGGCGCTGGTTTGTATCCTGACTGCTCCATTTCCCATCCAGCTCCCTGCTTGTGGCCTGGGAAAGCAGTTGAGGACGGCCCAAAGCCTTGGGACCCTGCACCTGCATGGGAGACCCAGAAGAAGCTCCTGGCTCCTGGCTTTCGATTGATTCAGCTCCAGCCGTTGTGGCCACTTGGAGAGTGAACCATCGGATGGAAGATTTTCCTCTCTGTCTCTCCTCCTCTCTGTATATCTGCCTTTCCAATAAAAAAAATAATTAAATCTTTTTTAAAAATCTGCCTGAACCTTATTTTTTATTTTATTCAGTTATTTATTTGAAAGAGAAAGAGAGAAATCCGATCCACTGGTTCATTTCCTCAAATGCCCACAGCAGCCAGGCATGAATGCCACAAGTCAGGGAGGCAATTCAGGTTTTCTTGGTGGGTTGCAGGAATCCAACTCTTGGAGCTATCACCACCACCTCCCAGAGTCCACTTGGCAGGCAGCTGAAGTTAGGAACTGAACATAGGTATTCGGACCCATACCCAGCTGTGAATACATACATCAGGTGATGCCAGCGTTCTACTCTAATGGCCTCTGATGTCAATCTCATTTCACACCTAATACTATAAAAGTGTCTGTAAGATCTATAAATCTGGCCCCTTAAATGTCTGTCTTCACCCTTAGCTTACTCACTCTAGTTCACCAAGGCACCAAGGCACCACGACCTTGGGTTTAATCTTTTCATAAACCAAGCTCATTTCTGCCCGCAAGGCCTTTGCACTCACCATTCAGACAGAATGTTCTGTTTTCCAAATCTCAGCATGAATTGTTCTCATCACTGAGGCAGTAAATCAAACATCACCACCTTAGAAGGTCTTTAGACTACCTTATCTGAATCAGTACCCCTCCAGACATTCTCAGGCCCACTTATCTCCTTCATAGTAACTATCACTGTCTGAAGTTAGTGGCAGCTGTTTCTGGCCTATCTGTTCCTATTAGAAAGGAAGCTCTGGAATGCCAGGTGCTTGGTGTTTCTTTTGTTCATCAGTGTACTGGAGAACCTAGAATAAAATCTGACAGCAGCCTGGTGGCTGAAGTCCTCGCCATGCATGCGCCAGGATTCCATATGGGCACCGGTTCTAATCCTGGCTGTTCTACTTGTTTTCCAGCTCCCTCTTTGTGGCCTGGGAAAGCAGGAAAGATGACCCAAAGACTTGGGACCCTGCACCTGCGTGGGAGATCTGAACAAGGTTCCTGGCTCCTGGTTTCAGATCAGCTCAACTCTTGCCACTGTAGCTCCTTGGGAAGTGAAGCAGCAGATGGAGGATTTTTCTTTCCATTTCCCCTTCTTTCTGTAAATCGGCCTTTCTAATAAAAATAAATCTCTTTAAAAAAAGAAAATCTGGCAAAATAGGACCCAGTGTGATGGCTCAATGGCTAAATCCTTACCTTGCAAGCACTGGGATCCCGTATGAACACTGGTTCATGTCCTGGCGCTCCACTTTCGATCCAACTGTCTGCTTTTGGGCCTTGGAAAGCAGCAGAGGATGGCCCAAAGCCTTGGGACTCTGCACCAGCAGAGAGACCCAAAAGAAACGCCTGGCTCCTGGCTTTGGGTTGGTCAGCTCTGGCCATTGCAGCCATTTGGGGAGTGACCCAATGGATGAAAGATCTTTCTGTCTCCCTTTCTCTCCATAAATTTGATCTGCCTTCCCAATAAAAAATGATTAAGTCTTTTTTAAAAATCTAAATACACACACTCAGTATATATATGTTAAATGAATGAATGGATTAAGGGAAAGGTTCCAGGTTCCATTTCTGGAGATGTTCTGGGTGCTTTCAATAATTACAAAGGCACTGCTAGGTAGACAGCATTTCTTTTGAATTTCAATTGATAATTGGAAAATGAAAACAACACTTCTGGCACAGAAATAACTAGTATGGGCACCTCTGGCTTGAGCCAGATCTACAACTTTCGAGGGATCTGGCACTGAAGTTAGACTGTTAAAATAAACACCTTTGATACTGAAACGGGACTGCTAGTCAGGCCTGGCTCTTTAAGAAGTTTACACAAAGTTAGCAACCCCAGCACCACTGCATCAAAACAAATCTGCTCATCTTTTTTTTTAGTCACTTCTAGCTGGACTAGGGATAGGATTATCTTCCTCAAACTGTCTCTAATATAAAGATTTATTTTCAATTTCTTTATTATGTAATTCTCTATCAATGAATCTTGTTTTCAGCTTTCTAAAACGTACAAGCACCACCTCATCTCTTCTGTATCATTAAACTCTTCCTTTGAGATACAAATGCTTTCAGTTCATTTTGAGGTGGTCTTTCCATGAAAATGAGTTTGCACAAAAACCAGACAGTACACAGAAGTGTCCTAAACTGATCAATATTTGGAACAGGGTCACATGGCAAAACGTTTGCTCCACGCAATACTGAAAGTTGAGAATCCTGACCTTGGTCTTTCTAGGAAGCACTCTGTGCATGTAAACACAAATGTGCTCTTGTACTTGAGATCCATATTCCCCACTGGATTTAAATGATTCTCTGGAGAAGACTGCTCAAACAAGCTCTGATCCATCATCAACGTGGCAAAGATGAGTTAACACAAAATACTGAAAACTCCAAGCAGCTGAATGGAAAAGCCAGGGTTAGTCACAATTTTCATTAGATAAGGTTCAAGACTCTTTTTTCAGGGGAGAGGGGAGTCTAAATAATGAAAAGCTATGTTTTAAAATGCCAATTTCATGAGATGAGCTGGCCCATACCCCCACAGGAATTAAATCCAACTTCCTCCAAGTAGCACCTGAAATAGTGGCAAACTACTTTTTTTTTTGTAACCATGAAAACACAATCAAGATGGAAGCCATCTACACAAAACTGATGTATTATACATTAATGAACTGTTCCAAGGAGGCAAGAAGCAAAAAAGAGGTACAAGTCTTACTTATCTTTCTTACTACAATCACTGATGAAGATGATAACATGTATTCCATGTTTTACTACATGCCTGGCACTGCTCTTAAAGCTTTAAGTGTTTTATCTTATGTAACTTTCCTAAGACTCAAATCTGTGACATAAGAACTACTGTCATCCTATTTCACAGGTGAGGAAATGCAAGTACGGAGAAGTTAAATAATCTCTCATGGTCCAATATCAACCAACTATGAAACAGAATTGGAGTCAACAGACACTGGCAGTCTTATCCGAAGCAGCAGCTATTACCACAAACCAGTAGCAGTCAAATAAAATACATCTGCTGAAATACAATTTTAACATATTTGACTTTTGTAGTCATGAACACTTTATAAAATGCATACGAAATACACACATACATGTCCTTTCTTTGTTTCCATTCATCCTCTAGTGAAGGTATAATTGGGCACAGTCAACAGAGTATAACCCCAGAAGAGAGCAGAAAACCCTATATTTAAAATACCTTTAATACGTTACATTGCTATTCGAAAATAACAGGGCCCAAAAGTCTCAAGCTAAGACTTCTCCAGAAAAAAAGGCAAATGAAACAGGTAGGACAAAGGCAGAGTGAGTTGCTGACCAAAGGATGTGACAGATGATGGCTCTCCCCTGCTCCCCAATCTGCAGTGAAGCTCCGCTCTGCAGTGCGGCCGGTATGAAGCCTGAGCTCATGAACGCTGTGCTGCAGAAACCAAATGGGAAAACAGAGCCTTTTCTCTGCTGAGTTTATTATTCCTAACAGGGTCCTTCCACAGCAGGTTGGAGAGTGATCAGAATTTGGGAAAGAGCCAGTTAGACCACTTCTTGGATGCAGTGCAACAGCTTAGTCAATAGAGGAAGTTTATTTTAGCCTCTTAGTCCTTGGAACGGATGGTGTGTGCAAGAAAAAGGTGATCACAAGTACTTCTCTGATGCTGAGAAAAATATCTATTCCCTAACCTTTTGGTCAATGCAAACATCATCTGAATTACCTGAGTCTAACTGTTATATATAATTACAAGTAAAATCCAGACAATTCAGTGACCTACAGGGAGATGGGGGGAGGGAAGAGCTAAAAAAAAAAAAAAGAAAAAAAAAGAATACACTTACAATAGACAAAAAAAATTTGTTAAATAACACATTCTGGAAAGAGGGTTAAAAAAAACACCACCTCTCTGCTGCCACTGAACATGACTGCAGGAGATGAATGCTGCAGTGCACTGGTAGAAAAATCTATGTACCTGAGGAACGGAAGCAGCAGCTTCTGCAACTTCCAGTACCTCTGCACCTCTACACCGTTATATAACCAAACCATGGCCTGAATAGGACATCGAACAGTCTGTCAACAACCGTCAGGCACATCTCCATTGTCAGCATTTGAGCACCCCTTCCAAAGTGGATTCAGATAAGCAGGGAGCAGGCCAAAATATGCTCATCCTTCACCCAGAGCCCATGACAACTCCTTGTGAATTAGGCTTCACTCATGTCCTCGGAGTAATTTTGAAAGCAAAGGATAGGGCACTTGTAACAGTAATTAGGAAATTGCACACTATGACAAAAACACAAATGAATGTTGGTCTTCACACATGCAATTCATCGTCCAAGTCACTGCAGGCTTATTCAAGACAGAATTTTTCCATACATAGGAATTGCACAACTGCACACCACAAATGATCAAAGATAAAAACCAACATAAGCAGTGACACCCATTTAGAAACAAGCCAATGTTTAAAATGTTGCAGTCCTAAAGGATATCAAAGTCTCTGAGAAGAAAATATTCCTCCCCCACCTCAAACCCCCCCCTCCACACACACACACAGGAAAATTAGAAAGCGGGCAAGCCAGCCATAATTAGGCACTGGCTTTGCTGACTACTGAAGACAGAAATGTCTCTTTTGTATATAAAGCCAAGAATCAACTGTTTGCAATTACATTTACAAAAACATTCAACCCTGTCTGCCACAGACTTTTCCATCAATATTTTGGTGTTTCCAAGGACTGAAAGATTCAAAACTCTTTAAAATCACTGACACTATCAACCATGCAACCAATTAGATTCACAGAGTCCAAACCCCTAGAGGTCAGAAGAAAATCCCAGGAGCACAATGTGGGGGGGGAGGGAGCAGAAAGAAATACCAAAACAAGGCGCACTGTTTGTAAATACAAGTTTGGCTTGGCTAACAGTAAAACAGGACAAGAGTGAGGAGATACATCCACCCATCTCAGCTCAGTCAGCTCCCCCTTGGGGTGGTCAGAGAGGCCTTGGTATCTCCTTTAGCTCCAACCTGCACACTTGAGACCTTCTGATAAAAACTGACCAAAAAAAGGAGTGGGGGGGGGGACCTGAAGGGGCCCGCCAGAGGAAGTGAAACTGACCAATCAATTTGCCACAGCCACGTTGGTTTAAAAAAAAAAAAAAAAGGCCCCCTTGTAGTCTCTGACAGAAGGAGCAGAAAGGAACTTCAGGTTGGGAGAGCAGGAGAGGGCCTCCACAAGCTGCAGGCTTCTCAAAACAACCCACTGCCATAAAAGCCAAAACAAGGTAGGTCATGATAACCAGAGACCAGGCTGAGGGTAACTGCTGTGGCTTGGGGTAGGAAACAGCAGCAGCCATGGGGTTCTTCATCCGTCAGGTTGAGGGAAAACAGAAAACTGCAGTTTTAAATAGATGAATGACTGACTACATGAGAAGTATTCATTCAAGTCAGATTCCCAGCAAACAAAATTGGGAGTTAAAAGAGTCTGCGTGGGCCCGGCGGCGTGGCCTAGCAGCTAAAGTCCTCGCCTTGAACGCCCCGGGATCCCATATTGTTGCCGGTTCTAATCCCGGCAGCTCCACTTCCCATCCAGCTCTCTGGGAAAGCAGTGGAGGACGGCCCAAAGCTTTGGGACCCTGCAAGCGTGTGGGAGACCTGGAAGAGGTTCCTGATTCCCGGCTTCGGATCGGCGCGCACCGGCCCGTTGCGGCTCACTTGGGGAGTGAATCATCGGACGGAAGATCTTCCTCTCTGTCTCTCCTCCTCTGTGTATATCTGGCTGTAATAAAACTGAATAAATCTTTAAAAAAAAAAAAAGAGTCTGCGTGGGTTCTACAAAAAACGCAAAGATGCCTCCCCATTTCAACAGCACCCACAAAGACAGTATTGGCAGCGTTTCCATCAAAACCAGGATTTCAGGTGTCTACATGTATACATCACTTCCTAACTGACCTTGGCCAATTTCACTACCCCAGCTCCTCCAATCCCTGGGGAACCTAAGGGCCCACAGACTGGGATCCTCCCGCGGCTGGCCTCCTCCTGTCGCAAGCTTTTTTCCTCGCCACTGAAAGCCCACCCTGGGTTCCACAAAGCACACAGTTCCAGACCCTCCAACAACTAAAAATAACCAGCAACCCAGCTCTCCCCAATGGTTTAACCCCTAATAACCCGGGGCCACTATAGACCTACCTGCCCTCCTTCCTCTCCTGCGCCCCCCACCCCTGTCCCACTCCTGCCACCCTTCCCCCGGACCCTTTCCTAAGGACAAGAAAATAATTTTCCCCTCCTCTTGCCCCCTTTTTCTTCACGGTCTCCTGCAACAGCCAAGCGTCTGTGCAGATCTCCACGAGCCCCCTCTCTGCAGCCTTGGAGGAACCAACGTGCGTTCCCACCTCCGTCACCAGGTGCCTGGCTCCGGGTCGCAGGCAGGACCCTGCACCGCTACGCGGCCGTCCCCACTCCCCTCCGAGCAGAGTCTGCCCCTGGCCACGCTTGGCATGCCCCTTGCCCTCATCCTCCCCCCCCCCCCCCAACACACACACACACGATTTCCTAATTGCTGGTTCCACACTGCTCTGGGCTCCCAGACACCCAGCCCTGGAGAGTTCCAGCCCCTGCTTTCCAATCAGCCTCCCAGCGCCCCCCACAGCGCCCGGGGCTCGCAGGCCCCCAGCGACCTCCGCCACGGACTTTTCCCCGCCGCGGGTGCTCGGGGCTCCTGGAGCCTCGCACAGCCCCGAGCCGTGCCCCGGCTCCTCAACGCTCCCCGGCACGCAGAGCCCGGCTCGCGGCGCCCGACGCTCGGCCGGGGGGTCGCAGGCTGACCCCGACCCGTCCCGGGCCGCGCCGTCCCTCAGCCGCCCCCGGTCCCGCGGCGCCGGTACCTTGGCCTTGGTGACGAGGTGCGTGGCCCGCTTGACCACGGCGAAGTTGCCCTTGCCGATGGTGCGGTCGATCTCGTAGTAGCCGATGCGAGCGGGCATCGGCCCGCGGGAGGCCGGGGCTGAGGGACGCTGCGGGCCGGCCGCCGGGGGCACAGCGGCGGGGGCGGCCGGGGGGCCCGGGGCCGGCGGAGGCAGCAGGCGGCCCGCCGGTCCGGGTCCCCCCGCTCCGGCCCCGGCAGCCCCGCCAGCTCCGCTCGCCGCCGCCGCCGCCATCTTGTTGTGCAGTGAAACCTCCGGGGCCGCGGGGAGCCGGCTGCGGGGGGAGGGGGCACGGGGGGCGGGAAAAGGAGGGGGGCCCGAGGACGTCACTCCGGGAGGCGGAGCGCCCGCGCCGCCGGGCGCCCGGCGCCATGGCAACCGCACGTCACGTGCCGACGCGCGTCACTGCCCAGAGCCATGGCAACCGTGACCTCACCGGGGAGCTCGACCTTCCCGCGTGGGCCCTGGTTCCTTGGGCGTCGGCTCCAGGGTGCCCCCCTCCGGGGAACGGGCAATGGAAACCTCAGGCTGGAGGCTTCCTCCGCGCTACGTGCCTTTGGCGTGAGGGGGGACCTGATGCTCGACCCCAAAGTCGAGCCCCTTCGTGCCTGGAAGGGCCAGTGTGACCCCCTGCAAATGACCTCTGTCCCACTTCACCGGCAGCCGGCCTCCCTTAAAACAAAATACTTCCTCATCACCGAAAATACCAGCCTTGTCCCACTTTAGCCCTTGAGGCCACAAAAGCAGGAATAGCTACAGTCTTTAAGCAAATGTAACCAAGTTGGGAGCAAGGCAGGGGAATTGTTCAGTAAAATTCCTTGCTCTTACAAAATCCAGCTCATCCTGTACAATCAATCCCGTTATCACCAAATATAGGGGAATGGAGAAAGCAGGCTTTGCATTTTCCAGGGCGGAGCAACCAACCCAAATACGCATTCCAGTCCTTGGGTGGGTGAGGGCCGGGGAGTGTGTACGTCATTTGCCTCCCTGCCACCCCCGTCTCTGAGCAATTCTATAGCTAGTTGTCTGTCAGCGGCTGCAGGCTCTTTCTGTTGCTTGTGTAACCCTGATGAAGCAGTGGTGCATTGTCCGGTAAGCCACGTCACCATTACAGACCAACACCGTCTGTATAACAAAAATATCCATCCAGACCAGTAAATCTCCAAGGACATTAAAGGTGATCAACTTCCTAGCTTCAGCAATACAGCCCATGCCCCATTTTCTTCCCCTCTCCGACATACCAGGCCCTGCAGCTCGCTCCCTCCCCGGCCGTCTCCTCCCCTCTGCCCCTACCTCCCTTTTTGAAGATTGACTTAGCTGCTTTAAGGTGGGAGGGCTGAGGAAGTGGGCTGTGCTTATGAAGACGGTCTTTGGCAGGCTCAGTAGAACTATACTATCAGGTGCGTTGCGTATACACTGTTAAAAACTGACACTCACTGTATAGCAAACTTGTGAGAGGACACTCGTGTGTCCTCTCACCAGGAAGCATTTCCTACTGCTCTGATTCCCCCCATCGATAGGGGCTGGAGCCAAGATAAGACCGAAGGGTCAGCCCACAGTCATCTACTCCGGTGGCTGTTCCAAATCGCCAATGTAATTATCATTAATTGACCTTTTTTAAAAAGACGTCTTTATTTTATTTGAAAAAGCAGAAGAGAGAGAGAAGGGGAGAAAGAAAGATCTTCCGTTGTTGGTTCACTCCCCAATTGGCTGAAACAGCCAGGATTGGGCCAGGCCAAAGCCAGGAGCTTCATCTAGGTCTCCCATGTTGGTGCAGAAACCCGAACACTTGGACCAGCCTCTGCGACTTTCTCAGGCTTATTAGCAGGGAGCTGGAACAGAAGTGAAGCAACTGGGACTCCTACCGGTGCTCATATGGAATGCAGGTGGTGCCTTAACTGACTACACCACAACGCAGCCTCCTAATTGACTTCTTCATTAGCAAATAAGGATGAGATTGAAGTACCTACTTCCTACGCTGATAAAGCTGAGCACATTTGCTACCAGGTAAATGGGATGTGGCCAGCCAAGCCTGTCAATGTTTGGGTCTCATCTGGTCCTGTCAGGGATTACAACTTTGGTGTCCCAGGCCCCATCTCAGAGCAGAGTCAGGGGGCTGGGGATCAGTCAACAGAAACCTTACCTTTCACTAGCTGCAGGGGCAGAACCAAAGCCATGCTCCCTAGTGAGTGTACACTACAACTTTTGCCTCTGTCTCATCAAAAATAAAATAAGAAGGACCTAGAAAATACAACAATTGTCTAATTTCCAAAGAGAAGAATCTCATCCCCTAACAATGACGACAATGCTGTGCAATGTCATTTATGCTCCTAACCTCCATGGGTCCAGATTAGTACCTGGGACATCCAGGTGTGGGCTTCCCAGAGATTTCCCTGAAGAGTCTGCTTTGATGGGAAAGCTATATATATATATAGGACACTGGAAAGGAGACTGATCAGAGGAGATCATTGTGAGGAAAAGGAAAATAACTTAGAGGTATACAATTTAATTTTTATGCATCCCATACACTGGTTCATTTCCCAGTTGTCTCCAATCTCCCCAGTTGGGGCACCAAGAACCAGAAACTTAATACAGGTCTCCTGTATGGATAGCAGGAGCACAACCACTTGAGCCATCACTGCTGCCTGTGAAGACTTACATTAGCAGAAAGCTGGAGCCAGAGCCAGGACTCAAACCCAGGCACTCCAATATGGAATATAGGAATTTTAACCCACTGTCTCAGCTGCTAGGCCATATGCCGGCCCCGGATGTATGTATTTAACAAGAATTTATTGAATACCAAGGATTAAATGAAGTTTGAGAGGAAGTCCCAGTCAGTAACAATGCTGAACAGTTTCCATACAATAACTCACGTAAACCCTCACCACAATGAATGTTATGAGATGGATGACACAGAGAAAGGCAGAGTTCAAGGAAAATATCCGCAAGTGGCTGCAATGGCCAGGATTAAGCCAGGCTAAAGTCAGGATTCTGAAATACCATCCAGCATCTTAGGTAGCAGGGTCCCAAGCACTCAAGGCATCTTCTGCTCTTTTCCCATGGATATTAGCAGGGAGCTGGATTGAAGATACAGCAGCCAGGACTTGCACCTGAACTCAGATGGAATGCCAGCATCATACTTAATGGATTTTTATTATTGTACAATCATTTTGCTGATAAGAAAAATCAGAAAGGAAAGGGCCAAAGGAGTTGGCTAAGGCTGTGGAGCTAGACAGTGATAGAACTGAGGTTTGAGCCCCAGGAGTCTTCATCTGGAGCCTGAAATCCACCCACACCCCCCAACCTCTGACATCTGGTATCAAGATTCCTCCCAAGGTAGGAGCCAGTAGGAAAAGTGGTTTCTCCAGAAGCCCAGATAGCTGAGCTCAGTTTGGACCCAGGGAAGAAGAGGACTGTTTCTTAAAAACAGGTAACTGAAGCATGTAAAGAAAACAACAGATTGCAACACTGAAGGAAGTATCTGTGATCACTTCAGTGGCCCTGAGGAGACACTATGCTTATTAGGTAGGAAAATCACAGACCTTCAGAAAACAGACTGGCAAATGTGTTCCTGTGCCACTGCAAGGCAGTGACTTGGGAACTGAATTCCTGGAGTCTGCGAAGTCCAACATGATCAGAGACAACTAGCCACCAGCTTCCCAGTCAGCCACTATCTTGAACACCTCTCTTCGGGGGGTGGGGGGGAAGATAGATTCAAAGAAGAAAAGGGGACATTTTCCAGGATTGTGTCTTGTTTCCAGAATTGGGGAAACAGCCAAGACATTCTGGATGGAGAGGATAGAATCTCGGGAACTTCTAGAAGTGATATAAAAACCACTGAGGACCTCAGTTCTGACCTGAGAGTGGTGTAAGCAGTGGGGTGGAGCTCTTGGATTATATCAAAGGCCTGTTCAGCCTGCCATTACCACAGGGTGGTCTACACAGAAAACTGCAGCCTCCCCACCAGATGGCCCCATGGACCCTCAGAGACGAGAGGACCCTGAAAGAAGCTCCAGCCCCTCACTTAACCAAGGTCTGAGTCAACCCTACTCTGAAAGAAATTGACATCACACCAGCATTTGCTTGGTAGAGAAACATGCAGAATCTCTATGTGCCATTAAGACAACATCATAGGATGTTTACTTGCTTTCCAAACCAGGGCGTTATTACTAGCTGCTTATAAATTCTGCTGTCCGATAAGCCATCAGGGCACTAGTGATCACACACTGTCTGAACACTCCAAATGCCCTGGTTTGCTGGGTGAGCTGGATGTGCACCTCTTGTCAAGGCTGTTTTATATGCTACTGCCTCAGCCATGTGGTTTCTGCCTTCCTTCTTCCACTGTCCCAGGCTCATCTAGTCAGGTATACATGCTTCCACAGGGCCTCTGGGGCATAAAAGTATCTAGACCAACGTTATAAAATATCTTGGTGAGGGGACTTATGAGAAGCTAAATACATGTTTAGTCAAGAATTTTCTATTTAGCTTGTTCATGTTTTTATTTGTCCCTTAAAAAAAATTCAGAGACAGATGGAGAGAGATATCATCCAGTGGTTCATCCCCAGATGCCCATAATGGCCTGAACTTGGCCCTGCTGGTCCAAAGCCAGGAGCCAGGAACTCAATCTGCATCCCCCAAGTGAGTGGCAGAGACAAAAATCACTTGCGTCTTCGCCTGCTGCCTCCCAGGGTCTGGCAGGAGAGAGCCAGAATCCGGGCATCAAGCCTGCTTTGATAAAGCACATGGGCATTTTATCTGGTATCTTCATGGCCAGGCCAAATGCCCATCCCCGCATTTATCTCATTCACTTAACCATTCATGCTGTTACATTAAGCATAGCAATCACTCACTTCATACATATTCTAGGGTAGGGTTTAAGCACTTTCAGCTTGCCATTAAATATTCTTTAAATTATCCAAAACATCTTTAAGTATGATTTTTAAAAGATTTTCTGCATTCTTTTTTTTTAAATTTACCTATTTTACTGGAAAGGCAGATTGAAAAAGAGAAGCAGAGAAAGAGAGAAAGATCTTGCATTTGCTGGTTTACTTCCCAAATGGCTGCAATGGCTGGAACTGAGCTGATCTGAAACCAGGAGCCAGGAGCTTCTTCCAGGTCTTCCACATGGGTGCAGGATCCCAAGGCTTTGGGCCATCTTCTATTGCTTTCCCAGGCCACAAATAGGGAGCTAGATGGGCAGCCGGGCATGAACCAGCATCCATATAGGATCCCTGCACTTGTAAGGGAGGGATTAACAGTTGAGCCACAGTGCCAGATCATTGAGGATCAATACCATGCTTGGTGAATACACCTTTGGTTGTATAAGGCAAATCAATGGGGAAATACTCTTAGTAGAGAAAAAGACCCTTTGAGAGCTCCTTTCACAAAAGAATGTGCTCCTTGAGCCGAGATATCCCTTGTAACCCTGGGGTTAACTTTTAATATTTATGCTAATAAAATCTTCCTCTTGCAATTGACTTCCTTTTCCCAAGTTTAAATGTTGTATTTAACAAACACTAATTAGGATTTAGAGATATTTGAATCCTTTTCTTCCCCTCCTTGAAAACAAAGTTGTAGCTAAGACTCCAGGAAGTCACAACACTGCAAAGAGCAGCCTAGGGTGAGAATCCCCTTTATTTGCCTCCACATCTTTGCTCTTTTCCCCTTTGTCTTCACATCCTCTGACAACAGAGCCAGCTCTCGGCAGCACTTGCTCAGGGACTGCTCTCTGTTTCTCAGGCTCTCTTGCAAACAACCTCTGACATCTGAGTGGCACAGCGACTGGACTTTTACAGCAGCAGGAAGAGCAGGCTTTGCTTAGGTCTGCTTTCAGCCTTCCCAGCCCTTGGCCAAGAACAACTCATCCTTCCGGGATTGGTTGCTCTAGGCAGCCAACCCACCTTGACTTTCCTCATTTCCAGGACAATTCTCAAACTAGGAAATCCATCCTCTACCTCTTGAAACCTCGGGAAAGCCTCTCCCTTGTCTACAGAGACATCTGCTGGTCAAAATCCTAAAGTACATAGTGCCTAACTCCCTTTCTGTCCTACTCAGGCCTTCTGGTTCTTTCTATTGAAACTGCAGCAACTGAAAACCACAAAGCTGTATCCCCAGCCAGAAAACTGGAACTGAAATCGAAACTGGCTCCAAAAAGCTGGATTCCATTATGACCAAATAGGAGGCACGGTGGGGTAAGGCCACAGTGTTGCTCTAGGCTTAGGTTCATGTTCTAGTTTTAAAGCACCCAAGAATGTAGTCCAGTGTACTCATGGAAAAAAAAAAATTATTTCCTTTTTGAAAAACTTATTTATTATTTCAGTCAGAGCCACCATCTTCCAGTGATTGGCCAAGATGATGGACACAAAGGGAAAGAGGAGAAGCACCCGTTCCATGTTCTCCAGGCCTTCTACACAACACAGAGTTGTTCCGTTGGCCACATACATATGCATTTACAAGCAGTGTGACATTGTGGACAGCAAGGGAATGGGTACTGTTCAAAAAAGAATGCCCCATAAGTGTTACCATGGCAAAACTGGAAGAGTCTACAGTGTTACCCAGCATGCTGTTGGCATTGTTGTAAACAAATGAGTCGAGGGCAAGAGAACATATGTTTCCTCATCCCTGGGGTACTGGGACATGTGGAAAGTCATGAGCGGTTCTCCCCTTTGTTTCTCTCCTTCCCTCAGGAACAACAACAACAACAACAACAACAAAAAGCAAGTTTGGAAGCAATTAATTCACCCAATTTTCCCTAAACCTCAATCCTTCCTACCCTGATCAACCATGTGATCATTTTAAAAATAAATTTTAAAAAATTGTTTAAAAAGAGAGGATACATGTGCGTATTGAGCATGTTAAACACTCTAAGAGCCAAGAAAGCTTCCTGAAACAGGTGGAGGTAAATGGTCAGAAAAAGAAAGAAGCCAAAGAGAAAGGTACTTGGGTGCAGCTGAAGTGCCAACCTGCTCCACTGAGAAGCCCACTTCATCAGAACCAATGGGAAGGAACCTGAGTTACTGGAACCCGTTCCCTATGAATTCATGGCATATCAAGTGTAAAAGAAAATGAAAGACCTTTGGACCCTTCACAAAAACTTTATTTGACTTAATTGAAAGAGAAAGAAATCTTCCATCCAGTGGATTAGTTCCCAGTGGCCTACTACAACCAGGACTGGATCAGGCAGGTACCAAGCGCCTGGAACTCGCTTTGGTTCCCCTGTGTGGGAAAGGCCCAACCACTCAGGCCATCACCCACTGCCCCCCAGGAGCACAGTGGATGGAAGCTGCACTCACGGAGCGCAGGCTGGGGCTCAAAGCAGGCACAGACACAGGAAACAGACATCTCCCGCAGTGGCAGGCCTCATTTCTATTTGTTTTTATTTTAAAGACAGTTTCAGAAGTAGGCATTTGGCTTCGCAGCTACGATGCCCACATCCCAGTGACAGTGCCCGTGTTTGATTCCTGACTCCAGCTGCCTGATAATGCAGATTCTGGGAGGCAATAGGTGGTGGCTCAGTGATTAGGTCCCTGTCACCCCCTTGGGAGACTTGGATTTGGTACTAACTCCTGGATTTGGCTGTTGCAGGTATTTGCAAGTAAACTAGACTGGAGTTCTGTGTATATATGTGTGTAAGAGAGAAAGTGACTTTTTAAAAAGGGCCCAGCTTGGTAACCTAGTGGCTAAAGTTGTCACCTTGCATGTGCTAGGATCCCATATAGGCACTGGTTCTAATCCCAGATGCTCCACTTCCTTCCAGCTCTCTGCTTATGGTCTGGAAAAGCAGTAGAGGACAGCCCGGAGCCTGGGGACCCTGTATCCACATGGGAGACCTGGAAGAAGTTCCAGGATCCTGGCTTCAGATTGGCTCAGCTCTGGCTGTTGCGACCATTTAGGGAGTAGACCAGTGGATAGAACATCTTTCTCTCTGTCTTTCTTTCTCTCTGTAAATCAGACTTTCCCATAGAAATAAATAAATCTTTTTTTAAAAAATTGAGGGTGTGTGGGTGGGAACAGTATTGTGGCACAGTGAACTAAGCCACTGACTGCAGTACCAGCATCCTAAATCATAGCCATTCCCTTCTGACCCTGCTCCCTGCTAATTAACTGGGAAAACAACAGACCAGGAAACAAATATTTGAGGTTCTGCCACCCAGGCGGGAAATCAGATGAAGTTCCTGGCTCCTAGCTCCAGCCTAGCCCAGCCCCCATCATTGTAGCCTTCTAGAGAAATAAAACCATTGATGGAAGATCTCTCTCTCTCTTATTGTCTCTCATATTGTGTGTGTTTATATGTGTCCTTTTCTCCATAACTCTGCCAAATAAAATAAATAAATCCTTACATTTTTTTTTCTTTTCAGAGATGGGCCTTGTAGTATACAGGGTCAAGCCACCACTTAGGACAACCGCATTCCATAGCCAAGTACTGGGTCAAATCCAGGCTACTCTGCACTCTGTTTATTTTCTTGCCATTATAGCCTGGAAAGCAGCAGGGAGGGCCCAAGTGCTTGGGTCCCTGCCACCCACATAGGATGCCAAGATGGAATCCCAGGTTCTGGCTTTGAGTTGGCCCAGCCTGAGATATTCCCAAATGCCTATAATAGCTGAGACTAAGCCAAGCCAAAATGAAGAGCTGGGAATGCCTTCAAGGCATTCCACATGCGCAGCAGAAACCCAGTTACTGCTGCAGTCACCACTGCCACCCAGCGTTTACAGGCAACTGGGGATTGAACCAACAGATGACACTTCTCTGTCTCATTCTGCTTTTCAAGCAGATAAAAAAAAAAAAAGATTAAAGATTTAGCATGTTTTCATTTATTCTGCGTGCTAAAGAGGAAGTTTGGCATAGCAAGTTAAAAAGAATGAAGATTTTTCTAGTCACATGTGACTTTTCATAAGCATTCCCTCTTCCACAGGCAGCTGTGTGTCTCAGTTCCCTTCCCTGGAAAATCACTCCCACCCAGGAGGCTGCTAGCATTACCCGCCATAAATATATAAAAGGGTATAGATGAGTTAGGTCCATTGTACACACTCAAGGGTTAGATTTCTCTCTAGTTTGCCAAAGCAAATCAACAGTGCCATGTTGCTTTCCAAAACACTTTCCTAAGATTAGGAATGCTTCAGAATACAAATTAGGGCTGTGGGGCCCAACGTAGTGACCTAGTAGCTAAAGTCCTCGCCTTAAACACGCTGGGATCTAATATGGGTGCCAGTTCTAACCCTGGCCACCCCTACTTCCCATCCAGCTCCCTGCTTGTGGCCTGGGAAAGCATTTGAACATGGCCCAAAGCCTTGAGACCCTCCACCCGCGTGGAAGACCCAGAAGAAGCTCCAGGTTCCTAGCTTCGGGTGGGCTCAGCACCAGCCATTGCAGTCACTTGGGGATTGAATCATTGGACGGAAGATCTTCCTCTCCGTCTCTCCTCCTCTCTGCATATCTGACTTTGCATTAAAAGAATGACATAAATCTTAAAAAAAAAAATTAGGGCTGTGAAAATGAACTGACTTCAGAGCTGAAAGAAGAAAGTCATAGCATTAAGTGTTTGGGCATGCTTATTAAATGTACATAGTTCCATGTTTGAAAGCTAGATATATTTGTATTTGTGGTGCAATTTTGCAAGTACCGTAAAAGCATTCTCAAGGCTTCCCAAGGCAGTTGAGCTACTTGCCCCGATGACTGGTTATCCAGCCAGTAAGCATGAGTATGAGGAAACAGAACACCTGTTTCATAAGCCCTTTGTCTTTGTAAACTGAGAGCAGATGTATCAGTGTCTGTGGCCTGTTGAAAAACAAAACAAATTTGGTTTTGTTCCTTCTAAGTTTTCTTTAAAATCTGTTCAGCAGACCTGGTACAATGGCTCAACAGGCTAAATCCTTACCTTCCAAGCACTGGGATCCCATATGGGTGCTGGTTTATGTCCCAGCTGCTCTACTTCCCATCCAGCTGCCTGTTTATGGCTTGGGAGAGAAGTAGATGATGGACAAAAGCTTTGGGACCCTGCACCTATGCAGGGGAACTACAGGCTCCTGGCTCCTGGCTTCAGGCCTGCTCAATTAGAACCACTGCAGCCATTTGGGGAGTGAACCAGTGGATGAAAGATCTTTTTCTCTGTTTCTCCTTCTCTCGATAAATCTAATCTGTCTTTCCAATAAAATAAATAAATCTTTTTTTTTAAATCTGTATAATATACTTCAAAGAGTTCATAGAAAATTGAATCAGAAGTTTTATGTTCAGTGCAAAAAGGCAGAGTTACATAGATTTGTCTAAACACTTCCATCAGGGATCTCCAAAAGTTCATGGAAATGATTATTTATATTTCTTTCATTGTTGAGTAGCACCCTGCCTAAGAAATTTATTGCAGAGAGCACCAGCTGGCAACTGCCAGGACAGGGTGTGAGTCATGTCAGGTCCCATGGTGGGTGCAAGATCCTGGTTTCAGAACATGTCTGGCAGGGGAATTGTGGGAACTCCTACACTAGGCTGTACCTTCCATTGGTAAGCATGAAAATCAGGGCTGGGGGCAGGTCTGGCTGGGCTAAGTTGCAATACCTGCCAGCCCACACAAGCTGTGGGGCTGGGAATGAACTTGGCAGGGGAACTCTAGGGAAAAAAAAAATCATAGGATATGTGGTCAGACCTTGGAGTGCATGTACTGGGACTTGGCTTCCTCAAGGGCTAATGCCTGTGTGGCAGACAACATGCTCAGATGCACACAAAGGACATAACAGCCAGCTCATCTAGGACAGCAGCAGAAGCCACCTGCTTCGTCAAAGGATGGAAAGCAGAACAGGTTGGACAGTTCTCTCGACCAAGTTTTGCAGCATGTTCCTGGATCTGTGGATGCACTGAAGTGGTTTTTGTCAACCAATACAGTGTGGAAGGATTTTCTCAACCCTGGAGCAATGAAACCAGGGTTGAAAAACAGCTTCTCAGAACTGTCAAAATCACTCAGGTAACAATCTCAGAGTATTCTTCCCCATATCAAGATCTCTAAAGAGGCATCATTAAATGGCCATCTGCTATCTCACAGTCTCACGGTGTGAATGTAGTTTGACAACAAGGAGCAGCCCCCTTCCATTCCTTCCCTGCAGACACAGGAGGAAAAAAAAAAAAAACTGAAACATTCGTCCCAACCACCTCTTCCATACCTGACCTTCCCATGCTAACTAGAAGCTCGCATGGGTGTGCATCCCTTTTTAATTATGTAAACACTATTAAAAAGGAAATAAAATTATTTTAAGAAAAGAAACTGGTTGAGGGGCTGGTGTGGTATAACAGATGAAGCTATAGCTTGCAAAGTCAACATCTTTTATAGGTGCCAGTTTGCATTCCAGTTGCTCCACTTTGATCCAGTTCCCCGCAAGGTACCTGGGAAGAGCAGTGGAGAAGGCTCAAGGACTGGGACCTCTGATATCCATGTGAAGGACCTGGATGAAAGTCCTGGCTCCTGCATGTAGCAGCCATCTGGGGAGTAAACCAGCAGATGGAAGATCTCTGCCATTCCCTCTGTAATTCTTTCAAATAAACAAATATTTATTTTTAAAAATAGATTATATCCTTATTTTTTCTGCAGAAGGCAAGTACTCTGTGAGAATTTTTTTCCTTAAAGATTTATTTATTTTTATTGGAAAATCAGATACATAGAGAGGAGGAGAGACAGAGAAGAAGATCTTCCGTCCGATGATTCACTTCCCAAGTGACCACAATGACTGGAGCTGAGCCCACCCGAAGCCAGGAACCTGGAGCTTCTTCCAGGTCTCCTACACAGGTGCAGGGTCCCAAGCCTTTGGGCCATCTTCAAATGCTTTTCCATGCCACAAGCAGGGAGCTGGATGGGAAGTGGGGGTGGCCAGGGTTAGAACTGGCACCCATATAGGATCCTGGTGCATGTGTAAGGCGAGGACTTTAGCCACTAGGCTAAGTGCCAGGCCCTCTGTGAGAATGCTATATCAACTCTATAAAAAAGAACTATTTGGGCCTGGCACTATAGTTCAGTGACTAAATCTTCACCTTGCCTGTGCCGGGATCTCATATGGCATCCGTTCATGTCCCAGCTACTCTACTTCCCTTCCAGCTCCCTGCATGTGACCTGAGAAAGCAGCAGAGAATGGGCCAAAGCCTTGGGACCCTGCACTCAAGCAGGAGACTTAGAAGAAGCTCCTGGCTTCAGATTGGCTCAGCTCTGGCCATTGCAGCTATTTGGGGAGTGAATCATCAGATGGAAGACCTCTGTGTGTGTCTCTCTCCATAAGTCTGCCTTTCCAAAAAAAAAAAAAAAAGGAATTAATTTTAAAAATAATATAATATGTGGTGTGAATGTAGTCTACCTGTTAAAATGCTTGTTAAGGTGCCCACATCTGACTTCAGTTCTGGCTCCTGACTCCAGGAACTCCAGTTTCTCCTTCATGCAGATCGCAGGTATCAGCAAGGGATGGCTTAGGTTCCTGCTACATGGGAGACTTGGAATTAGGTCCTTGCTCCTAGCTTTGGCCCGTCCCAGCCCTGATCATTGCAAGTATTTGGGAAGCAAGCCTGTGAATGGTTGCTCTTTGTCTCTTTCTATTTCTCTCCACCTCTCAAATAAATGAACAAGAAAAAAAAATTAAAACAATGAACTATTGTTAAAAATCATCAGTATATAAATATCTTATTGTATTGATTAATCAGCTAATCTTTTAAGAAATTGAGTATCCATATGTGATTCTTAAGTCTTTTTCAAAATTCAATGAATATGCTCTCCTTTATTTTTAGTTAAATTTAGAGCACTCAGTCAGATGTTAAATTAGCCATGGGGGCAGGACACAATGAGACTGAATCATAGGATCTGAGCCAAATCCCAGAGCACTGACTGGCCTCTCCCCATCCGGAAATCTCAGGAGAGAAGAGCCACTATTGGATCAAGCCTGGATGCGCAACCAGAAATAACCATCAAATACTCCATCCTCACCATTCACACCAACTTTAGCAACAATGTTGAGTTCTCTTGGGGACTTTCTTCTGATGATCACAAGCACCAAGCATTTGTGGATTCTCTGTTGGACAGCACAGCTCTTCTATAACCTAGCCCCAACCTACTGGTTCAACCTCTCAAGTTCACTGAATTTTTCAGCCTTCTCTTCCCCATCTGGCACAGGCGTCTTTGCTACCAAAATGCATCCTCTGGTATCCCTTAACATTGGCTGCCTCACCCAACCCTTCTTTGAAATTCTACAATTCCTTCAAGGTAGGCTCAGTTGAGGATTTTTATAATCCATGGAAAATCCCCTAAGCATTTGGTTGATTCAGAGCAGATTTACTGGCTTCCAATCCTGACTTCATAGTTTATTACCTGTGTGTTTGTAACAAAAGCAATTAGCCTCTCTGGGCTAAGTTCAGTGCTTCAACTGCAAAGTAGGTATAATAGCTCCTATTTCCTAGGAGTGCTATAAGGAGTAAATAAATGACTATGTGTAAATTACTATATGGATAGTACATATAATACTGCCTGGAACAACATTTGTGCTCTATAAAATGATAGCTAAGATCATTAGTACAACATCTTAACAGACCTGGTGAAATGCATGACTGCCTAACTAGAAAATTCCCAAATAGCCATGAACTGTATTTGTTTAATTTACTGCTCAGTACTTAACACTGTACCTGGCACATAATGATTGCTCAAGAAATAACTTATTTTTAGATTTCTTTCCTTGTATTTTATTAAGATTTATTTTCTTGAAAGGCAGAGGGAGAGATAGAGAGTGAGAAACAGAAACAAAATCTTCTAGGCGCAGCACGATGACTCAATTGTCTAATCTGCCTACAAACACCAGGGTCCCATATGGGCACTGGTTCATGTCCCGGGCTGCTCCAATTCCCATCCAGTTCCCTGTCTACAGCCTGGGAAAGTGGTAGGAATAGCTCAAAACCTTGGGACCCTATAGCCACATGGGACATCCAGAAGAAACTCTTGGCTCCTGTCTTTGGATCAACTCAGCTCCAGCTGTTGCAGCCATTTGGGCAGCAAACCAGCAGATGGAGGATCTTACTCTGTGTCTCTCCTTCTCTCTGTAAAGTTGTGTTTCCAATAAAAATAAATACTTCCAAAAAAAGAAGAAAAGAGAAAAAAAGAAAGAGATCTTCCCTCTGCTGGTTCTCTACCCAAACGGCCAAGACAAGTCAAAACCAGGAGCCTGAAACACCATCCAGGTCTCCCAAGTAGGCGTCAGGGGCTTAAGAACTGGGTTTTTCCAGAGATATGAAGTGGAGAAGCTAGGATTCAAATCTGTGCTCAGATGAGATGCCAGTGCTGCAGGTGGCAACGTAGCCCACTATGCCACAGCTCTAGTCCCACTCCTTTGGTTCTACATGCTCAGAGCCTAATATAGCGCCTGCACATTGTAGCAAGCAGTATATCCCCACCAATACAAGACAAGAGAGATGGATTGTGTATTTTCCTTTCTAAAGGTTCGGATAGGCATGTCAGAAGCTCAGGAATTGCCATCTAGAAAATCTAACGTTGACCTGAACCTTTTATGTGGCAGAATAGAGCCCTGAGGATTCCGAGACGCTTCTGAAGAAGTCAAGGGACAAGTGGGCCATCAGGGCAGAAAAGGGCAGCAAGGGGCACTGCAGGAGACTCCAGCCCAGACTCAGACACCAAGGGAAGGACAGACACCAGGGGCCTTCCAACTGCTACTAAGACCTGATGCCAAGACTACAGAGAAGCCAGAAATAGTATCTTTCCCCAAAAATATCTTTCCCAAAAAGATAATCAAATCAAAGAAAGCTTTATCTGTTTTTTGTTTTGTTTTGTTTTTTAAATATATTTATTTATTTTACTACAAAGTCAGATATACAGAGAGGAGGAGAGACAGCGAGGAAGATCTCCTGCCCGATGTTTCACTCGCCGGTGTGCGCCGATCTGGAGCCGGGAACCTGGAACCTCTTCCAGGTCTCCCACATGGGTGCAGGGTCCCAAGGCTTTGGGCCATCCTCGACTGCTTTCCCAGGCCACAAGCAGGGAGCTGGATGGGAAGTGGAGCTGCCGGGATTAGAACCGGCGCCCATATGGGATCTTGGCGGGGCATTCAAGGAGAGGACTTTAGCCACTAGGCCACGCCGCCGGGCCCCCCAGCTTTATCTGTTTTACTGCCATTACTTATTCAACCCTTCCTAACCAGGGCTCAGGCAAACAAAGCCATTAAAGGACTTCTCTACCAGCTCTGCTTTTGCCACTTCTGTTTGAAGTTGTCCTGGAGCAGTAAGACAAGAAAACAGAGAAGGAGTCTGCAGTGGTACAGCAAGTTAAACTGCCAGCTACGGTGCTGGCGTCTCATATGGATGCAGGTTCAAGTCTTAGCCACTCCACTTCCAATACAGAAACTTGCTAACGCAACTGAGAAAGCAGTGGAGGATGGTCCAAGTATTTGGGCCCCTGCACTCATGTGAGATACAAGAAGCTCCTGGTTCCTGCCTTCAGATCAGCTCAGCTCTGACCTTTGCAGCCATTTTGGGAACGAAGCAAGGGATAAAATTATGGAAGATCTCTCTCTCTCTTTCTCACTCACTTCTCTCTATAACTCTGCCTTTCAAATAAATAAGTAAATGTTTAGGAGAAAGAAAGAAAGAGAGAGAAGAAAAGAGAAAGAAAGAAAGGAAGGAGAGGAAAAAGAAAAAGAAAGAAGGACATGTAAACTGAAAAGAAGGAAGTAAGCCTATTTCTTTTCTCATACTTGATCTTTTTCCGAAATTCTAATTTTTATAATTGTTACTTTTGATGACGTTTACATAGTTGATTAGGGTGGACTTGATGGAGTATTGGGGGAAAGTGGAGAGATCATTTTCTTTTTCTTCTTCCAGTATCTGGGGAGAAGTGGGGAGATAAGCAGAGGAGCCACACTCAGCCACCCAACTGCCTCAGTACACAGGGATGGGAAACGACCACTGAGTGTCATCCCAGGGTCCCTGAAGTGAAGCATGCTCTAGGGTTCCGCTCTAGTGCTTTCCATAGTTCTGAGATGTTGTGGCTCTCGCCCATCCACGGATGAGGAAATCCTTCCAAGGTCCATTGGCTAACACAGTCCTTCCTAGAGTCTCCATTCGCCCAGATATTTGCTGTCAACACTTGGCTGAGGTAGTTGACAAAGCTGTTCTGCCCTCCTTCCTCTGCTATGCTACCAGATGTCCTCTGCAGACTCCAATAGACTGCTGTATCCTCCATGCGCATCTGAGTATGCTATAAACCACTCCGTCTAAGCCACTAAGGAGGCCTAGTTCTGACACATGCAGACCATAGTCACATCCCAGATCCTGTGACTCTCCCCATGGTTGGAGCTCTGAGTCCAGCAGCTCAGTTTGGGGGATCCCCAAAGAAATCGCATCTGAAGATGCGATCCCAGATTTAACTTTTATGTGCTAGCCAGTGTAGGGTGCGGCTCAGTCAGCCACCCACAACAGCCTACACACACATCATTGGTTGTAGTTACTGGGTCAATTCTGTCTCCAGTCCCATCTGATACCCAAACCAATGGATTCTACAGCCCAGCCCAACCCTGCCCTCAATACACTCAGTCTTCACGTACATTAACAGGAACTGCAGCCTAGTCAGAGGGACTTATAATAACTCTCACTAGGCCTGCCCCCAGCCCTGGTTCCTGTGCTTGCCAGTATGTACAGCAGACTGGTCCAGCCTGGCTCACATCCCATTTAGTTCTCATAAACTTCACTAGGCATTAAAGTCTAGTTCAACTCAACTGGCCCCACTATCCAACCCACACTCATACTGGCAGGTGCCATTGTTGTTTAGCCAGGCCTGGTTGGTTCTCATGCTCACCAGTGGGAGTTACAGCCCATCAGAGAGGTGCCCATAGCTTCCTTCTGAGCCCATTCCCTATCCTGAATCTTGCACCCTGCAGATGGTTCTTCAGTCTAGTTTGTCAGAACTTCTCTCCAGTCCCAGCACTTGCCAGCTGATGCTGTGGCAAAGCCCTACCAGCCTGCATTTACTCTGGCTCATGCATGCACCAGTGTGTACAGTCAGTTAGCTCAGCCTGGCTCTACTCTACCCAGTTCACATGCAGGCCAACAGGTGTTGCAGCCTTCTGCCTGGACTAACATTCCTGCAGTCCAAGTTCTCATGCTCACCAGTGGTAGCAATGGCCCAGCAGAGGAGCCCACCACAACCCTTCTACTAGGTTCGCACCCTATGCCCCAGGTCTCATGTGTGCTGGTGGGTATTGCAGCCCTCTCTGCCATAGCCCATCTCAGCTCTTTATTTGCCAGCAGGTGCTGTAACCTGGGCAAGCCTGGTCTGCCCTCAGTTCCAATTCATGTTGGAGGGTGCTACAGTTTAGCCCATCCTAGTCCCTAGTCCCAACCCTAATGTGAATTGGCTGGTGTTGCAGCCTGACTTGGCCTGTCTTGCCAAGTTGGCCTAGTTCTCAGACCTGCCAGTGGTTGGTATGAACTGGCCCAACTTGACCCACCCCTAAAGCTGAACCCCATGTATGCCAGTTGGCATCATAACCTGGCCTGATCTGAACTGCTTCCAGCCTCGGTTCTTGTGTTCATCTATAGGGACTGCATCCTAACAGAGTTCCCCAAGCTCCTCTATCAGATCTTCTCCCAGTGGCAGATCTTGCACACGCCAGTGCATCTTTGGCCCAGACTGACTTAGACCACCTCCTGTCCTGGCAGGAACAGTGGCCTTTCCCCACTGGCCCACACCCATTCTGGTTCTTACTGTTGGGTCTTATAGCTCAGCCACACCTGGTCCACGCCCAGACACAGCTCTCACATGCTTCAGCAGGTGTCAAGACCTAGCCCAGCTCGTCCTACACCCACCCTGGCTCTCACTAGCACCAGTGAGTGTTGGAGTCTAGCCCAGTCTGGTACAACCCAGACCCAGTCCACACCTGTGCCAAAGTATACTGCAGTCATCTAGCCCAGACTGCCACCTCCATTCCAACTCTCGTGCTCACCAGTGGAAGCCACAACCCAGCTGGAACATACCCTAAACTCATCAATCAGGCCTATTCCCAGCCATAGGTGCTACATGTGCCAGTGGTTGTTCTGACCCAGCTCAGCATAGCCCATCCCGTCTTGGCCTTTGCCATCAGATACTGCAGCCAGGCCAGGCCTGCCCATTCCCAGTCCCAACTCTCACTGGTAGGTGCTGTAGCATAGCCCTGTCCAGTCAGCTCCCATCCCTGGCTCAATCAAATCAATAGGTGTTACAGCCTAGCCTGGCATAACCCGCGCTCCAGCATGGCTCCTGCACATGCCAGTGGGCTAAGGCTTGCCCCAGCCCTGCCTGGTCCACCCCTGCTCCAGAACCAATCCATACACTTGCTGACAAGAGTAGCAGCCCTGCCAGGCCTGACCAACACCCAGACCTGAATCACATGCTATGTGAGAGTTGGAAGCTATGGTCCATCAGGGGAGTTTCCCAAGTTTCCCAAGTTCCTTTACCAGGCCCACTCCCAGACCTGCCCAGATCTCACATGTGCCAACGAGTGCTAGGCCCTTACCCAGCATTGTCTGCTCCCTCTAGCACGACCTTTGTATGAGCTGGTGGATGTTGTGGCCCAGCTCACCTCATACTCTAATCTTGGGTGCGCCTGTGGGTGCTCCAGCATGGACCAACCTGGCATGCTTCCAACCCAGCACGATAAATATCAGAGGTTCCATGGTCACGCCTAGTTCAGCCCATCACTAACCCCAGCTCTTAAGCAAACCAGTGGAAATTTCAGTTACACAGGGATGAGCCCACATATCCTACAGAGAATCTGCCCCAGAACCGGTTCTCTCGTATGCTGGTTAGTGTCATGGCCCAATCTAATATCACCCATTCCCTGTTCCAACTCTCACTAGTGGATACTGTGATTTAGCTCTGCTAGATAGGACACCAGCCCTAGCTTTAGTGTACGCCGGTGAGTGGCAGTCAGTGTTGTTCCATGCTAACCAGCCCAGCTCAGGTCTCCCGTGTAGGTTGGTGCATCAGTCTGACCTATAAAGGTCCTCCAGCATCCCCCGCTCCAAATCGCTCGAGTCTCAGTCCCCTTGCTTACCTGCAAGCACAATGGCCATGTTGATGAAGTCCCTCAAAAGTCACTCCTCACATGCAACAAACTCCCTCAGCAGTCCTTCCTCCCACCTATCTCCTTAACCACTTCCCTGATCAATCCACAGTCTCTGCACCCAGGAGTGCATCGGTTCCCTAGCCCAGCCTTCCTAAGCCCAGTCTTCTAGTGGGGTGGTATGTTGGCCTGGAGCTCTGCCTGCCCACTTGAATCCTAAGCTCCTGGCACATGCACTGACCTGGGATTTACCTCTCTGCACACTTGAGATCCAGGCCTATTCAAATTTCCCCAGCACACCAGATTCACCAGCACACCAGGCCAGCATGCTAACCTAGGGCTCTCCTCTCTCCTCCCCTCACCCCACTCAGAACCAAGCACATGGGGAAATCTTCAGATTCACTCTGCCTGCCTGGACATGAGTCCCCAGGCCCCCACCCACCCCAGCCAGTGCCATCTCTCCTCTAAGACCACTGCCCAGGTGCCAGTGCCTTATTTACGTTTTCGAGAGGCAGAGAGAGGAGAGGGAGGGAGAGAGATAGTATTGTCATCCACAATTTCGTTTCCCAAGTGCCTTAGTGACCAAGATTTGGTCAAGCCAAGCTGATAGTCAAGAACTCTAAAAATAAGAACTTAGTCCAGCTCATCAAAATGAATGACAGCTGTCCAGTCATGTCAGCCACCACTGCAAACTCCAGCATCTGCATCAGGAGAAAGCGGGAATTGGGAACTTGAGTTAGGAATGAAAATGTGAGACACAGACAACTGCTAAGCTAAGCTACACACCTGATCCCAAGACTTGATTTTATGTGTTGGAAATCCTAAGGAATTCACTAACAGGGAAAAAAAATAGCTAATAAGTAATTCAATTCATCATATTTGTAATGGCGAGATTGGCAGTAATTCAGAACAGTTGAACTATTGAAACTACTTGAGCAGGACCCTTGGAGTATGTCCCACGTCAGGGACTTGGGATGGGTGGGTGGCCAGATGGGGCTTCTCCCTTTTTCTTTCCCCTTACCCCAGATACAGAAAAAAAAAAGTAACAAAAAAATTCCTTAAAGGAAAAAAAAAGTAATTCAAAATCACAAACTACAAGACGAAAAATCAATTGTGTTTCTATAATAGCAATGAAAATTCTGAAAATGTAATTAAGACGAAAATTCCATTTAAAATAACATCCAAAGTAAAAATTACTTAGTAAACACTTAACAACAACAGCAGCAAAAAAGCAAAGACCTGGTGCAATGATTCAGTGACTAAATCCTCTCATCGCACTCACCGGGATCACATGTGGGTTCCAGTTCATGTCCCAGATAATCCACTTCCCATCCAGGTCCCTGCTTGTGGCCTGGGAGAGTGGTAGAGGATGGTACAAGGACTTGGAACACTATACTCACCTGGGAGACCCAGAAGAAGCTTCTGGTTCCTGGCATTGGATCAGCAACTCTTGTTGTTGCAGCCATTTGGAAAGTGAACCAGCCGATGGATGATCTTTCTCTCCATCTCTCCTTCTTTCTGTACTGCCTTTCCAATAAAAATAAACAATCTTTAAAAAAGAGCAAGATTTATACACATTGTTAAATAGAAAGGCAAGCCATGTTTTTGAATTGAAAGAAAAATAATAGTTGAGATGGTAATACTCTGCAAATCAATCTACAGATTCATAGAAATCCATATAAAAATCCCAGTGAGTCTTTCTTTTTAAACAAACATTGTTGAGTTGGAACCAGCGTTGTGGCAAAGCAGGTAAAGCCTCTACTTGCAATGCTGGCATCCTATGTAGGTGACAGTTCATGATTTGGTTACCCCATTTGTTACCTACCTTCCCACTGACAGCCTGTCAAAGGCAGTGGAAGATGGCCCAAGTGTTTGAACCCCTGCCCCACATGGGATATCTGACAGAAGTTCCCAACTCCTAGCTTCCAGCTAACTCAGTGGTCACCTGCAACGTGACTCGGCAGGCAGATGGAAAATTTCCCTATGTGTGTGTGTGTGTGTGTGTGTGTTCCTGTCCCCATCTCTATTAATTTGACTTTCAAACAAGTAAATAAATCTTCAAAAAAAGGAAACTGGCAAGTTGATTCTAAAACTCATATATGAAAAACCCAGCTAAAACAGTATTTTGAAAAGAACATAGTTGAAAGGAATTATGTTTCCCAATTGAATAACTCATTACAAATATACACTAATTAAGCAGTGTGGTACTAGTATTGGAATAAAAGTGAAAGTCCAGAAATAAACTCTTAAATTTATAGTTATTTGATCTTTGACAAGGTTGCCAAGAAAGTTCAATGGGAAAAGAACAGTCTGTTCAACAAAGGGTGCTGGGGCACCTGGATATATATGTGCAAAAGAATACCATTTGGACTCTACTTCACACTATGCACAAAATTAACCTAAAATGGATTACAGACAAAAATATAAGAGATAAAACTTGAAAAAGATTATACAGGAATAAATCTTCATTATTTTGGTTTGGACAATGATTTTTTAGTTATGACATCAAAAGCATGATGGATAAAGCAAATACTAGGTAAATAAGACTACCTCAAGGGCCCGGAGTGGTGGCCTAGTGGCTGAAGTCCTTACGTTGAATGTGCTGGGATTCCATATGGGCGCCGGTTCTAATCCTGGCGGCCCCACTTCCCATCCAACTCCCTGCCTGTGGCCCAGGAAAGCAGTTGAGGACGGCCCAAAGCCTTGGGAACCTTGTACCCATATGAGGGACCCGGAAGAGCTCCTGGCTCCTGGCTCCTGGCTCCTGGCTTTGGATCAGTTCAGCTCCAGCCGTTGCAGTCACTTGGGGAGTGAACCATCGTACGGAAGATCTTCCTCTCTGTTTCTCTTCCTCTGTATATCCGCCTTTCCAATAAAAATAAGTAAATATTTTAAAGAAAAACACCGTTTGGGATGCAAGTATGCCGTATCAGAGTGGCTGGATTCAAGTTTCTGCTGCATATCCAATTCCAACTTCCTGCAAATGAACACCCTGAGAAGCAGTAAATGAGAGGAGATGTATTTATCTGAAAGATAAAGAGACAGAGAGACAAGGAAACAGAGGAAAACCTTCTATCTGCTGGTTCACTGTCTAGATGTTTGCAAAAGCTATGGCCATGCCAGGCTGAAGATAGGCACCTGGAATTTCTGGTGTCATAACTAAAAAAATCAATTTTTTTAAAGACTTATTTGAAAGGAAGAAACACCTGGGGGTGGGGCCAGGTCAAAGCCAGGAGCCAGCAGGAGACTGCATTTGTGGCACAGCTGTTTAAGCTGCTGCTTGGGATGCCTCATCCCACTTAGAGTACTGGTTTGAGTCCCAACTGCTCTACTTCTGATCCTGCTCCCTGTTAATAGGCCTGGGAAGAAACAGACAATGTTTCAAGTAATGTAATCCCAGCCAATCAAGTGAAAGACCAAAATGAAATTCTAGCTCCTAGCTGATGTAAATTTGAAGAGGAGCTAGTGGATGGAAGAGATCTCTTTTACTCTGTATCTTTCCTTCTTTATGTGTCACTTTGCTCCTCAAATAAATGAATAAAATCTTTACACAAGTGTAAATAACAGTGAATATTATTATTAATATTATTAGTCAATTATTAATAAATAATAAAAATGCACTGCAAACAAGACAGCAAGGAGATAAAAACACACCAAATGAAAGAAAATATTTACATGTAAATATGTGATTCATATACAGAATAAAGATTATACAACTTAATAACAAAAACACAGCCCAAAGTAAAAGTGAGCAAAAGATTTGAATGAACATTTCTCCAGGGAAGATACATAAATGACCCATTAGTGTGTAAAAAAAATAGCCAACTCTGATTCATCAGAGCAATGCAGACCAAAACCACAGCAGGAAAACACTGCACATCAACGAGGCTGATTAAAATACAAAAGACAAACATAAAAATGGGGGAAGACCTCAGAGATTGCTGATTGGAACATAAAAAGCTTTCAGTGAGTGAAAAAAAGGCCTTAGCAGTTTCTCAGAGGGTTAAATGTGGAATCAGAGTGTGACCCAGAAATTCTACTTTCAGGTGTATGTCCTGGAGAACTGAAACTATATGATCATGCCAACTTCGTTCATAGCAGTGTTAGTCACAGGAGCCGAAAAGCAGAAACAACTCAACTGTGCATCAGCAAATGCCCATTGACGGGATAATTACACAGCAATGGTGCTACAACATGGAGGAACCCCTGAAGACACTATGTTGAGTAAATGAAGCCAGACACATGAGTCACCATGTGTACAATTCCATTTCCATGAGATGCCCAGAGTAGGCAAATCCATCAAAAAGGAAGATTAGTAACGTCCTAGGGCCAGCAGTGTTGGATGTGGGAAAGGATGGAAAGTGATTATCAATGGACAAATCATTCCATTTAGGGTGATCATGCATTTACTTCCCAATCTGGGACTATGCTAAAACCAATAAATTGTCCAGTTCAAGTAAGAAAAGACATTTTAAAAACCTTTTAATTAAAAAAGAAAACTCATGAGGAAAGAAAATTCTCTCCTTTATATAGGCAGACTCAGCTCTAAGAAGTTTAATAAAAGGAGGACAAAAAAGAATAAATATATTACCACATGTTTTATTTAAACACCCAGGGAAGCCAGGGGCAAAGACCTTGAGACCATGCTACTTATCGACACGGAAAATCCCGACATGGAATCAGTTTCGTTTGTAAAAGGACTACAGGCTACAGGGAAAGAGGGACGAGTGGGAAGCTTCTCAGGGAAGGAGCCCTTCCCAGAGGAAGAAATCCAAAGTCTCCCCTTTCCCATTCAGTCATTCCACTGAGCAAGAGCTCTCCAAAGTCACCTACTCCTTACACAGTGATGCCACGGGCCATGCAGCTGATCCCACTTACTCCTAGGAAAAGCAGCCACTGTGACCTGGAGTCCCTGAAGGAGCAGACCAGCTGGTTCACTGACAGAGCCGTGCCTGGCCTCAGGGGCTGTCAATTGCAGTCTCCTTTTGGAGCAGTCTCTTGGGCTGAGTTATTTCCAGCTACTGTGTGTTTACGGAGCTTCCCTGTTGACCTGGGGAAGATGGACAGGTGAATATGTACGCAGCAAAAGCTACTGTTGGTGAGCAGCAGAGCTGCAGCTTCAAAACCAGCTGTTCACAGGATGTGGCACAGCCAACGGGAGGCCATGATGGATATCTCATCCAGGATGGGGTTTGAAATATGAATTAGGGAAAGAGCCAGAATGTGGCATTTTTGCTTAGTTCCTCACCTCTGATGGAACCTGAGCTAGAAACACAATGGAAAGGGATTATCAGGATTTCCATAACGGTCAGTATAGCCTGGCTATGCCCAGTGCTCTGAAAATAATGAGCTAAAGGAAAAGACCTAAACACAACAACACATATCGCTTAACCTGAGGTTATACAAACGTATCAGCCAGAATTATTTCCTACATGGACTCCCCCAAACTGAATTGCTGGACTCAGGACCCCAACCATGGAAAGAATTGCAGGTTCCATAATCTGACCGTAGAGTACATTTGTTAGAGCTGGACCTCCTCAGTGACTTAGGCGGAGCAGAAAACAGCATATCCAGGTGCACATGGAGGATATGGCAGTACGTTGCAACCTGCAGAGGACACCTGGTACCACAACAGAGGATGGAGGACAAATTGATTAACTACCCCATTCTAGTTCTGGAAGTGAATACCTGGGCAAATGGAGACTTTAACGTGGACTGTGTCAGCCAGTGGATTCTGGAGAGATCTTGTCGTGCTTGGAGTGGCGAGATCAGCAGTAACTCAGAACTGTTGAATTATCAAAACCTCTTGAACAGGACCCTCAGAACATGCCCCACATCAGGGACTCTGGGGTGGTGTCGGGTGGCTGCCCTCCATCCAGGGGTACAGGGGTGTTTGGGAGGCTAGGTGTGGCTTCTCTCCTTGTCTCCCCTTTCCCTCAGATACAGGAAGGAAAAAAAAGAGAATGTGGAAATGATGACCTCACCCACCTTCCTGTAGCCCTTGACCCTTATCATCCTAATCAATTATGTAAAAACCATCACAAATAAAAATTATTAATAAAAAAGCAAACATTAAAAACTTACAAAAAACAATAACATGAAATGTTTGGTCCTGGAGCAACAAATTCTCACTTTGGGAAAATAGCCCATTTAGGATGCTTGTCCTTTTTTCCAACAATAGGAAATAAAGGAAGGGTCTTCATGAAGTTCATGGAAGTGACTATTACGAAGAAAAAACTGGCCTCTCTGATGTAAGCCATCCTTATGCATCCTTATCCTTACCCAATAAACACTTAGGTAAACATGTGTATATATATTCACCTAGAGAAAATGTATAATGGAGATTAGCATACAGAGAAGTGAAGATGTATTGCTTTGCAGTTTGCATCTCTACTCCTGAATAAAAGGACTCCCAGTGAAACTATTAAATAACAATAGGATTGTTATCCCCGATGTGGGGCATGTTCTGAGGGTCCTGTTCAAGAGATTTTGATAGTTCAACAGTTCTTGGCAATAGGATTCTGGGCTTCCTGCCATTGTCTATACCTACAATGTCATGATACACTTAAATAACAGGATGATGGACTTGTGGCTGTTGCTGAATGACTATACTATTGTAATAATTTGGGGGAAAACAGTGGGGGAGAGGGAATGAAGAGGGTGGAATGGGAAATCCCTAAGCCTATGGAACTATATCAAGAAAAATAAAAATAAAACTATATATGGATTTGAAAAATATTTATTACAATATAAATTTATCTTCTAATTCCATTTTTCCATCAAGTTTTTACTTAGGAAGACAGAGCGTACAACTGAATTGGTGACTGACAAGGAAGAAATGTTAGATAGCTATGGCACTGGAAGCATCAGAGAAAGGACCCAGATGGCAACTAAAAACAAGACAGTTCCAAACACAGGATAAGTGTGGTACAGAGGATAAAACCACCACTTGGGACTCCAGCATTCCATCTCAGAGTACAAGTTCAAGTTCTGACAGCTTCTTTGCTTCCCATCTAGCTTCCTGCTCATACAGGAACAGAGAGAGACAAAGTTGGGCCCCGACTACCCATGAGGGTGGAAGTAAATTCTTGGCTCGTAGCTTTAGTCTGGCTCAAACTTGGCCCATTGCAGCCTTCTGGGATATGAGCTAGGAGGTGGAAGATCTCTCTCTTTCCCTCTCTATTTCACCACTCTTGATAACTCTCTGCCTTTCAAATAAACTATTTTTTTTTTTTTATGTGAGGGTGATCTGGCTGCGATATCTGTCACCCCATTGATTTCCAGGGCTGATTTGGCTGATCTGGCTAGCTAGGCGGGTGTCCCCTTCCTCCCTCACCCTCCATGTGCGTCTCTCCCAAAGCTGCGCGCTTGGTCAAAGAGGACGACCATTCCCACTAGAGGAGGACTGGTCTTCGGTCAAGGGTATACTGCTAGAACCTCCAAACAAGCTCTCAAATAAACTATTTTTTTAGTTATGAGAATGTGGAAATGCTAATTACTGTGATTTGATCAGCATATGCTATATAAATATTTGGGCATACCACACTGTATGAGACCAGTGCATCAAAACAGAATTGGAGAGAGAGGTGACAGGCAACAGAGAAAATAAGAATTGAGACAGAAGATAAAGATCATGAACGTGACCAGCCAGAGGGAAGTTGCCTCAATCTTTTTTTTTCAATTTTATTTATTTTTAAATTAAATTTTTGACAATCTTTACATAGTTAATTAGGGTAAAAAGGTTCAGGGGCTACAGGAAAGTGGGTAAGACTATTATTTCCATATTGTTTCCTTCCTGTTTAAAGGGGATATTAAGGAAGAAGGCCCACCCAATTTCCCACCCTCCCCAGGTCCCGGATGTACGGCATGCTCCAAGATTCTTGCTCAAGTGGTTCTGATAGTTGACCAGTTATGAATCGCTGCCAATCTTGCCACTCCAAGCACGATGAGATCTTTGAAGAATCCACTGATTGACATAGTGCATCATAGAATCTCCGTTTGTCCCGTATTTCGCTGCCAACATATACCTGAGATGGTTGATTGACCTGTTCTGTCTTCTGTCTTTTCTTGGTTAGGGTTCTGAGTCTGGCAGTTTGATTGGGGAGATCTCAAGAGAAACTTTGTCTGAGGTGTTCTCAGACCAGATTCTTGTATGCACTAGCAAGCACAGGGCCCGGCACAGTCCATTGCCCTGATCAGCTGGTGGTTGCAATTGCTGGGCTGGTACTGTTTTCAGCCCTGACTTCCACTGGAACCAATGGGTGTTGCAGTCCAGTCTGGTTCTGCCCATCACATACTCGGCCCTCTCATAAACCAGTGGGAGCTGCAGCCTAGTTGGAGCGACCCACAATAACCCACACCAGGCCCGCCCCCTACCCTGGTTTGCCAGTATGTGCAGCAGACTAGTCCAGTCTGTCCCACACCTCATTTGGCTCTCATACATGTCAATGGGTATTAAAGCCTAGTTCAATCTGACCAGCTCAACTATCCAGCTTTCACGGATGCTATTGGGTGCCTCTCTGTCTAGCCACTCCAGCCCCTGTCCTAGTTTTCGTGCCTTCCTGGGGGAGTGGTAACCCAAGAGGGAGGAGCCCACTATTTCCCTCCCAGGCCTCTCCTACTCCTGGATTATGCACTCTCCAGGTGGCTCTGTGGTTTGAGTTGTCAGAATTAGCCCCCAGTGCCAGCTTCAGCCAGCTGATGCTGTGGCTAAGCCCAAACAACCCTCGCCCATTCTAATTTTGTTTGCACCAGTAGGAATAGTCAGCCCAGCCTGACTTTTCCCTGATCTAGTCCACATGAGGTGCACAGGTGTTGTAGCCCTTCCCAGTCTGGTCTGCCCCCATCCCAGCTCACGCTCTCCAGTGGGAGTAGCTATCCAGCAAGGGAACCACCCCTTATTCCCCTGCCAGCTCCGCCCCTCCCTTCCTGGTTCTCACGCGTGCTGGTTGGGCATTGGGGTCACATTTGGTACAGGTCACCTCACCTTGGCATTCCATACTGTGCACTGGTTTTTGTTGCGACCGACCCTGGCTCGACCCACACTGTTCTGGTGCTTGGATTTGCCAGTGGATGATGTGAACTGATTCAGCCTGGTCTGCCCACGACCCATGCCAAATGTATGCCAGTGGGTAACTTTCCATGGTCTGTTCTGGGCTATTTCCTATCATGCTTCTTGCGCTTACCTGCAGGGTCTGTGTCTTGCCAGAGGAGTTGAAAAGGCTCCTCCATCAGAACCTCTCCAATGCCAGATCTCGCGCATACCAGTGGGTCCATGAGCCAGCCGTAATCAGTTCACCTCCTGTCCTAGTAGGAACAGTGGCTTTTCCTGACTGGCCTTCAACCCAAACTGGTCCTTGCTGTTGGATGTTTCAGCCCAGCCATGGCTCGTCCATACCCACATATGGCTCACACAAGGCTCAGTAGGGGCAGAGACCTTGCCTAGTCCATCCCACATCTACCCTGGTCCTCCAGGACACCAGAGGGTGTTGGAGTCTGACCTGGCTCGGTGCATCCAGTCCCAGTCCACACTTGTGCCAAGGGAGACTACAACCGTTTCCTGATCAGAACGCAGCCCCCATTCCAGCCCACGCGCCCCTTGGTGGGAACCTCCACCCAGCTAGGGTTGTCCCCTTAACTCCCCAACTGGGCCTGTTCTCAGCCTTAGATCATGTGCCTGCCAGTGGTTGCTCTGACTCAGCTTGGCTCAGCCCCTCACCTGTCCCGACCCCTGCCTTAGACACTGCGGCTTAGAGTCCCTGGCTCATGCAGACCAGTAGGTGCAAGAGCCTAGCTTGGCGTGACCTGTGTTCCATCGTGATCTCCAGTTTTGCTTGTGGGCTAAGGTTTGTTCAGTCCTGCCTGGACCACCCTGTTCCATTACCAATTCACACATTGGCCAGCCTCAATCTTTTTGTAACTGCTTGGGGAGTCAAATTACAGGAATTGATGTGACACAAACATTGATAAGTAAGCCCGGCACAATGGCTCATTGGCTAAAACCTCACCTTGCAAGTGCTGGGATGCTATATGAGTGCTGGTTCATGTTCCAGCTGCTCTACTTCCCATTCGTCTCCCTATTTGTGATCTGGGAAACCAGTAGAGGATGGCCCAAAACCTTGGGACCCTGTACCAGCACTGGAGACCCAGAAGAAGCTTCTGGCTCCTGGCTTCAGATCAGCTTAGTTCTGGCCATTGTGGCCACTTGTGGAGCGAATCAGCAGATAAAAGAGCTTTCTTTCTGTCTCTCTTTTTCTCTGTTAATCTGACTTTCCAATAAAAATAAATAAATCCTTTCAAAATTGATAGCTACATTCCATATTGATGTTACTGTAACATGAAGCCATGCTTGATAATCAGGAAGCAACAGTGTGACCCCAGTACAGAAGTCACTATGTGACTGTCTCAAGGATATCTGAAAGTAACAATTCTGTGTCCTTGGACCATTGCCCAACTGTGGACCCTTACCCACAGGCTTTGACTTTGGTCTTGGATCTTTACCCACAGAGTTTAACTTTGGTCTCCAGCACCAGCAATCTATGAACTCAGGATCCTAAACACAGTCAAGCCACACTGTTACATTTTTTACAAACTGCCTGTGGCAGTATACACAATATTAGCTATTGCATGATAATAAAATGTATAAGATTCTTATGGAATATGAAATAATTAGTTAAAATGGATTTTTAGTGCCCATTGCAGTGGCCTAGCAGCGAAAGTCCTCACCTTCAGCACACCAGGATCCGATATGGGCACCGGTTCTAGTCCCAGCAGCTCCACTTTCCATCCAGCTCCCTGCTTGTGCCCTTCGAAGGTAGTCAAGGACAGCCCAAAGCTTTGGGACCCTGCACCTGTGTGGGAAACCTGGAGGAGGTTCCTGACTCCTGGTTCCTGTCTCCTTGCTTCGGATTAGCACAGTACCAGCCGTTGCGGTCACTTGGGGAGTGAATCATCAGATGGAAGATTTTCTCTCTGTCTCTCCTCTTCTATATATATTTGAATTTCCAATAAAAATAAATAAATATTAAAAAAATAAAATGGATTTTTAAATATTTATTTGTTTGAAGGTCAGAGTCACAGAGAGAAAGAGACAGAGAAATGTTTTTCATCTACTGACTCCCTAACTGACTGCAATCTGGGAGCTTCATCCAGTTTCCCATGTGGGTGGTAAGGGCCCTAGCACTTGGGTCATATTCTGGTATTTTTTTCCAAGCCATTAACAAGGAGTTACAATGAAGTGAAGCAGCCACAGTATGAATGAGCACCCCTATAAGAGGCAGGCAGCACCTTTGCCAAATATACCACAGTACTGGCCTCTAGTTTTAATTATTTTTCTAAAGCTCAGAAGACAATATCATAACATCAGGCGATTTTATGTCTGACAGTGTCCTAGATGGTGTACAGCCCCTTCTGTTGTAGAATGAGAAAACGGAGCCTTCAAGAAATGAGGCCACCTGACTGGGTGCTGCAGACACACATGGACATACCTGAGCCTGGAAGCAACAGCCAGACCAAGATCCAATGCTACATGTTTGGTTTCACTGCCTACAAAGTTAGTGATCTTATCTCTGCCCCTTTTCTTTCCTGGAGCAAGGAAAACAAAGGCAAGAACCCAGGAGACCAGAGCAACAACAAGAAATCTTCACCTTTCCCGACTACAGCAGCTCAGGGCTCTGGGAGTCAGAGGTGAAGAAAGATGAGGCTGCGAATGAGGTCTGTCTGAGGTGTGGCAAAGCACCATGGACAAAGGGGCTTAGGCAGCAGATGGAGATGCTGGCTTAGTCGATCCCCTGGTGAGAGAGCCCTCTTCTTGTCCTGTGTGGTAAGACAGAGAGTTCTGGTCCCACTTGTCTTTAAGACACTAATCACAAGTCACTAATCACTCATCACTGCATGACCCCATCTAAACGCAATTGTCTCCCCACGCCCTCCTCTCTAAACTCCAACCAACTGGGGATTGGGGATTCAAAACTGGAATTCGGGATGAGTTATATTCAGTCCACAAAGAGGACTCAGAGGTCCAAGCCGAGAAAGACCTTAAATACAAGCTGAAACAAGAAAGCATTAAAGCAAAAGCAAATTGACTCCCATCCTCTATTGCACTTCCTGCCGTGAGATTTGGGACATGAGAAGGGGTCGACAGAGAGAGGATGCTGCAGCAACTAGGTCTAGACTATAAACACTTCAGCAGGGGGCTCATAATGGTAGCAATGGGGCAGTGGAAGGAAGCCTGAATGCTGTCAGTTGACAGGGGTTGGGTTATCCCATTTCATGAGGAAAATAGTAACAGACAGCTGGGTTGTAAAACCTCAGTGAGATCTAATTACAAAAGTACTTTGTAAATGGCAAAGGGATTTAAGGATTTATTTTGCTGAATGGTAGGATAGTTTAGGGGCCATCCTAGTATGACAGGGATAAGAGGAGTGGAGAATGCCTCCGATTTTGAGGCTCTCATGATTTGGTAGGGTAAATCAAGCTTGTAAACCCTGGGGCCTTTAGGAAAGTGCCTGGCTGCACAGGGATGGAGACAAGCTTTCATCTATTTCACTTAAGATGACTTTGGCACAGTGGGCTATGTCTGGATACTTGGAAAAATGAGAAGTTTATCAAAGGACGACTGGGCATCTCGTGTAAGAGACTTCCATCCAGAAGAGCATGATGTCTGACAACAGTCACCAAGAGTCAGTGCCACATTCATGAGACTGGGGTGTGCTGTTCCTCAAATGCAGCACTGTCTTAGCCCTTAGTTGAAGATCCAGGCCCATAAAAAAGTTTGACAGTAATATTGAAAGAGCTCAAATGACAGTCAACACGTTCTGACTGTATAGCACAAGGCATGATGGAAATGATTCTTGACTCTGCTAAGACCATGTATTCCTTAGGCACCCAGAAGACTCCTCATAGAGTAGCAGGGAAGGATGAAGAGGGGACCCAGAGCACCCAGGAGAAACAACCATCATGCACTGCCAGCCTACAGAAGTGTCAACATCCTGCTAGGACCATTCAGCACTGACTGAATGCAATAGTGCGCATTGCTCCCGTCAGGCAGTGACAGTGGCAGACGCTGCCAGGACATGTAGTGTGAGATCAGGGAGGTCATGGTAACAGAACCACTCAGAGAAGCAGCAGTTCTTGAAAGAGTGCCGTGCATATTTGGGGAATCCAGGCTGTTCGATAAAGGCTGGTGTTGTGTTAAAGTAGTAACACCAGCATCCCATATCTAAACGTCGTTTCAAGTCCCAGATACTCCACTTCTGATACAGATCCCTGCTGATGTGCCTGACAGCCCAGGACCAACCTCAGCTATTGCATTCATTTGTGGAGGAGTGAACAGCACATGAAAGAGCTCTCTTGCTTTCTCTCCTTCTCTAATTACCTTTCAAATAAAGAAATAAATGTTTTTTGAAAACAGATTGGGCCCGTCGCAGTAGCCTAGTGGCTGGGGTACTCGCCTTGCACACGCCAAGATCCCATATGGGCGCCGGTTCTAATCGCAACAGCCCTGCTTCCCATTCAGCTCCCTGCTTGTGGCCTGGGAAAGCAGTCGAGGACGGCCCAAAGCCTTGGGACCCTGCACCCACATGGGAGACCCGGAAGAAGCTCCTGGCCCCTGGCTTCAGATCATCACAGCTTTGGCTGTCGCAGCTGCCTGGGGAGTGAATCAATGGACAGAAGATCTTCCTCTCTACTTCTCCTCCTCTCTGTATATCTGACTTTCCAATAAAAAATAATTTTTTTTTAAAGAAACAACATGCTAGATCATCTGTGGAACTGCTAGGAATGTGGAAGAAAGAGACTCCCACGTTTCTAAGTGGATACTGAAAAATTCACAGAAGTTCATGTAACCCAGCATCCTTTCAGATAACAAAAGGGGGGCCCGGCACGGTGGCGCAGTGCTTAAGGTCCTCGCCTTGTGCGCCCTGGGATCCCATATGGTCGCCGGTTCTAATCCCAGTGGCCCTGCTTCCCATCCAGCTCCCTGGAAAAGCAGTTGAGGATGGCCCAAAGCCTTGGGACCCTGTACCCACGTGGGAGAACCGGAAGAGCTCCTGGCTCCTGGCTTCGGATCAGCATAGCACCGGCTGTTGCGCTCACTTGGGGAGTGAATCATTGGAAGGAAGATATTTCTCTCTGTCTCTCCTCTCTGTATAGCCTTGTGGACCTTTACCCACAGAGTTTAACTTTGGTCTCCAGCACCAGCAATCTATGAACTCAGGATCCTAAACACAGTCAAGCCACACTGTTAACATTTTTTACAAACTGCCTGTGGCAGTATGCACAATAAACATTAGCTATTGCATGATAATAAAATGTATAAGATTCTTATGGAATATGAAATAATTAGTTAAAATGGATTTTTAGTGCCCATTGCAGTGGCCTAGCAGCGAAAGTCCTCACCTTCAGCGTGCCAGGATCCGATATGGGCACCTATTCTAGTCCCGGCAGCTCCACTTCCCATCCAGCTCCCTCTCTGATCTTCCTCTCTGTATATCCGCCTTTCCAATAAGAATAAATAAATCTTTAAAATAAAACAGATAACAAAAGGGTCAGTAATGGAAATAACTGACATCACAATGTGGTAACTGGACCTTGAAGATCCCTTGGAGCCGGTGATATGCCACAGTAGGCAAAGCTGCTGCCTGCAACAGCACCAGCATCCTGTATGGGCACTGGATCGAGCCCTGCTGCTCCACTTCTGACCCCGTTCCCTTTTAATGTCCTCAGAGAGGCAGCAGAAGGTGGTCAAAGTGCCTCAGCCACTGCCACCCACATGGAAGACTGCTGTGGCAAATCTCCTGGCTCCCTGGGCTTCAGTCTGGGCCATCTGGGAAGTGAAACAACGAATGAAAGACTGATTTTCTCTCCCTCTTTTTGTGTAACTCTGACTTTCAAGCAGTTAAGTAAATCTTACTTTTTAAGAGAAAGTTGTTCTGTTGGGAGCAGGTATTTGATGCAGAAGACACAACTTGGGACACATTCTATATCACAGAGCCTGATGTCAAGTCTCCAAGTTCTTTCCATTCCAGCTTCCTGCTAATGTGTGCCCTGGGAGGCAGCAAGTTATGGTTTAAGTACTTAAGGCTCTGTCTTCTCCTGAAAGAACTAGGTTGAATTGGACTCCTGGCTTTAATCTGGCCCACTCAGGCGAAAATGGCAGCGATTCATAACTGGTGAACTATTAAAACCACTTGAGCGGGCCCGGCGGCGTGGCCTAGCGGCTAAAGTCCTCGCCTTGAAAGCCCCAGGATCCCATATGGGCGCCGGTTCTAATCCCAGTAGCTCCACTTCCCATCCAGCTCCTTGCTTGTGGCCTGGGAAAGCAGTTGAGGACAGCCCAATGCATTGGGACACTGCACCCGCGTGGGAGACCCGGAAGAGGTTCCAGGTTCCTGGCTTCGGATCGGTGCGCATCGGCCCGTTGTGGCTCACTTGGGAAGTGAATCATCGGATGGTAGATCTTCCTGTCTCTCCTCCTCTCTGTATATCCGGCTTTCCAATAATAATAAAATCTTTAAAAAAAAAAAACACTTGAGCAAGGATCTCAGAGCATGCCCCACATCCGGGACTTGGGGAGGTTGGGAAACTGGGTGGGGCTTCTCCCACAATATCCCCCTTTACCTCAGATACAAGAAGGAAACAATATGCACATAATAGTCTTACCCACTTCCCTATAGCCCCAGAACCTTTTTACCATAATTAACTATGTAAAGGTTGTCAACAATATAATTTTAAAAAAAATTAAATAATCTGGCCCACTCAGTCCCCCTGTAGAGATCATTTGGGAAGCAAAGTTGCAGGCAGAAGATTGCTGTCTAGCTCTCTTTCAAATAAATATAAATGAATACCTTTAATTTTAAAAAAAATTGGGTCCCCTTGCAATGGCTTAATGGTTAAATCCTCGTCTTGCATGCCCTGGGCTCCCATATAGGTGTCGGTTCATGTCCTGCTGTTCCACTTCCCTTCCAGCTCCCTGCTTATAACCTGGGAATGCAATTGAGCAGAGCCTAAAGCCTTGGCATCCTGCACCTGCATGAGAGACCAGGATGAAGCTCCTGGCTTCTGCCTTCGAATTGGCTCAGCTCCAGCTGTTGCAGCCAATTGGAGAGTGAACCAGTGAACGGAAGATCTTTATTTCTGTCTCTCCTCTCTGTAAATCTCCCTTTCTAATAAGAATAAACAAATCTTTTTATTTTTTAGTTGATCTCTGATTACACTATGTGATAGTTAAGTTTATGTACCAGCTTCATTGGAGTACAGGATATCCTGATAGTTGATTGAACATTTAATCTGGGTGCATTTGTAAAGATTTCCAGATGATATTAAAATTTGAATCAGCAGACTGAATCAAGAAAATTGCTCTCACTGGCCCTCCTGGTCCTCGGGACTTTGTTTATGCATTAGAATTGCACCACCAGCT
This sequence comes from Ochotona princeps, assembly GCF_030435755.1. Lineage (NCBI taxonomy): Eukaryota > Metazoa > Chordata > Mammalia > Lagomorpha > Ochotonidae > Ochotona > Ochotona princeps. Next base: position 72,420,287 of record NC_080835.1, on the reverse strand, counting down.
TTCCCAGCTTCCAACTTGCAGATTCCAGCTCAATCCTTCTCAGTATCTAGAATCTTCTCAGCCAATCTCATCAAGTTTGCAGAGAAACAGAGTTACAGGATTGTATTTAGCTCAAAAGGCAAGACACCAGTTGAGACACCTGTTTGTGTCTGTGTGTGCCTGCATGTGTCTGCCTCTCCAATAATTTTTTAAAATTTATTTTAAAATGGAATTAAATAATTTTATTTTGATGCAAATAAACCTTGAAGTCCATGCAGTTTTTTTAATATAAAACATTTTCCAGGAAATTTTTAAAGAGATGTTGTATGTATGTATTAGAAAGGCAAAGAGAGTGGAAGTACTGTAGCTAGGCTGGCTAAACAGCTGCCCGAGACGCCAGCATTCCGTATAAGTGCCAGTTTGAGACACAGATGCTTCATTTCAATCCAGTTCCATGCTAGTATGTGTGGGAAAACAGCAGAAGATGCCCCAAATACTTGGACCCTGCCATGCATATGGGAGACCCAATTAAACTCCGAACTCCTAGCTTCTGCTTGACCCAACTCCAGTCATGACAGCCATTTAGAAAGTTAACCAGCAGCTGAAAGATCTCTGTCTATTATTTTGTGTTTCAAATAAATTTTACAAATAATATATATGTATATTTATCACTATGTCTTTAAAATAGTTTTTTTTTCTTAAGAATTTAAAAAGAAAGGAAGAGTGACAGAGAGATCCATTAGTTCAGTTTCCAAATGTCTATGATAGCCATGGTGGTTGGACCAGGCCAAAGCCAGAAACCAGGAACTCAATCTGGGTCTCCTATGTGGGTGGTAGGTAACTCAAATACTTGAACCATCATCTGTTGCCTCCCAGGCATATTAGCAGGGAGCTTTACAGGAAGTAGAGAATCTGGGACTCAAACCAGCACTTCAGTATGGGATGTGAGCATTGTAAACAGGGATTGAACCCACTGTGCCACATGTCCACCTCTCTATATATTTTTAGAAGATCCTTGTATATATCCTTTCGGTGGTGTTTTCTGGAAACAACAGCAATACTCAACAGTTGTCATGCACATCCAAGTGTTGAAAGATGCTTGCAACTCCACAGGCATTAGAGAAAATATTCTACTATGAATTCGCTAAAATCCAGAAGCAACAACAGAGTTTGAAAAGAGCTTTTTCACACCACCGTGACAAGCCACAGATTGGGCAGCATGTCTCCTGGGCAAGAAATTCTTGCAATTTGCCTGTACCCAGAGCAGCTGCAGCTTCTACTTTTTTTCAAAAGAAAGCTTTCTCTGCATTCTGCCTCACTCCAGGGACTGAACAAAGTATTCTTGACTCTGCCCCTGGTGAATAGGTTGTTTAGAGTCCCTTGGGCCACACAAGAAAAGTCAGAACCGGGTGCTAGCTGTGAACATGACAGAACTTGCTCCTCTATAACCTGTGCTCACTGGAGATTCTTCACCAAGGTGGTTGCCAAGGTTGCTTAGGGAACCCACAGGAGTCAATCTCAAGTGGCTCAGTGGTTGCCATAGGCAACGCTCTGTCTTTCCCAAAAACCAGTGACAAGTGCACTCCACATCTTTAATACACACAGGATGAAGGAGTGAGGGTAGGGAAAAACACGGACTATTCCTAATTCTGAATTTATTTTAAAGATGACTACCCAATGAACCAGGAACTGAATCCCCTTTCAGATTTCCTAGGGTGGAAAAAATTCCATTCTGTTTTAGGCGAAGAGACATTGTTAGCAATCTAAGTCACAAATTAGTAAACAAACAAACAAACAAACAAAACCACTCCAGGTCCATGGTGGAGGAGCATTGTGTTGGGTTAGTTTGTCGTCTGGAACACCTGACTCCCGTATGAGACCACCGGCTTTGAGTTCCCATCACTTTGCTTCCAACCCAGCTTTGTGCTAATGCACCTCAGATGCAAGAGATGATGCTCAAATGCCACACATATGAGAGGGAGTTCCTGGTTCCTGGGTTCAAATTGCCTAGCTCCTGCTGTTGTAGACATCTGGGGAGTAAACCAGTGGATGGAAGATCTTGGTAGTCCCAGAATCAAATGAAATGCCTATTTCCTGCCAGAGTCAAGGTCATACTTTCTCTTCTACAGAAAGTATCCAGGTGCCCATTTGGGGGAACTCAATCTGAACTCTAGTGTAATAGGGAGGTTCTTTTTTTAAAAGATGTAGTTACATCATATCCTAATTATATGAAGTAGAACAAAATTAGCTAGGTCACAGAGGAAATCAAGCCATATAAACTGGAAGAAGAGACAGAGGAGGCTAGGAGTCTTTATTTTTTATATTATTTTATTTGGAAAGCAGAGAGAGATTTCATCTACTAGTTCACTCTCCAAACACCTGGAAGAAATAAGAGCTGAAGCTTGCAAAAGCTGGGAGCCAAGAATGCAGGGCAGGTCTCACATGTGAGTGGCCAGAACCAGTGATTTGAGCCACCATTGCCAAAGCGGGGACTTGTACCCAGGCACTCAGACATGACCACAATGAGCATCCTAATCACTGAGTTCAAAATGACTAAGAAAAGAATTACAATGACTGTGGGGACCCTGCCATACAGCAACATTTAGTATGTTGAAAGTTATCTTGGTAGCAACTTGTATGTCTTTCATACCAGAATGGGAGTTCATCCTCAATAAATCCTCAAAAAATATACCTTTTGGGGCTGGAACCATAGTGTAGTATGCTAAGCTTCTGCCTTCAACACTGACATCCCATATGGGCACTGGGTTGAGTCCCAAGTGCTCCACTTCCCATCCAGTTCCCTGCTTATAGCCTGAGAAAGTAACAGAAGATGGTCCAGGTCCTTGGAACTCCACCCCCATGAAGGAGACCAGGAGGAGGCTCCTGGCTCACGGCTGTGTGTGTGTTTTGTTTTCCCCTCACGATATAAAACTATTAACAAAAAAGGCCTGCTGAATCATGTCCTCTTGGACACACCCACAGTGCGGCCGGGGTGGCCAGTGGTCTTGGTGTGCTGGCCCCAGACACGGAAGCCCCAGAAGTGGCCACTCTCTATGCACTTGATCTTCTTCAGCCGCTCCGGGTCCTCGCGGAGCTTGTCATCCAGACGGTTGGCCGGAACCTGACTGCATTTGCCGTCCTTCACATGCTTCTGTCTGTTCAAGAACCAGTCCGGGATCTTGTACTGTCTGGGATTCTGCATGATGGTGATCACCCGCTCCACCTCATCCTCAGCGAGTTCTCCTGCCCTCTTGGTGAGGTCAGTGTCCTCTTTTCTCAGCACCACATCGTCGTACCTTCGCCCCACACCCTTAATGGCCGTGATGGCAAAGGCTATTTTGCACAGCTCACTGACATTAGTGTTAAGGGCTCACAGAATGTGCTGGAACTTCTCAGGGATCTCATGGTGGTGGGAAAGGTGGTGGCGTGTGAGGCATCTTGTGGAAGTTGGCTCCTGGGTTTGAAACAGCTCAGCTCTGGCCATCACAACCATTTGGGGAGTGAATAGTAGCTGAAGGATCTCTCTCGCTCGCTCTCTTTCTCTCTCCTTCTCTCTGTAACTATGTTTTTAAAATAAAAATAAAATAAATCTTTTTAAGAATTTCTGAAAAGGACCCAGTGTGGTAGCCTAGCGGCTAAAGTCTTCACTTTGCAAGACCTAGGATCCCATTCAGGCGCCGGTTTTAATCTCAGCAGCCCCACTTTCCATCCAGCTCACTGCAGTGTCCTGGGAAAGCAGTCAAGGATGGCCCAAAGCTTTGGAACCCTGCACCCACGTGGAAGACTCAGAGGAGGCCCCTGGCTCCTGACTTCAGATTGACTCAGCTACAGCTGTTGCAGTCGCTTGGGGAGTGAATCAACAGATGGAAGATTTTCCTCTCTGTCTCTCCTTCTCTCTGTATATATGACTTTCCAATAAAAATAAAATAAATCTTTTTAAAAATTTTTTTCTGAAAAAAGGTCTTTGACCAGGCTTATTTCTTTTTTTTCTTCAAAAATATAATTTTTATTTGTAGTTTCTTGCTTTTATTTCTGCAAACCCAATAATTGTTTAAATAATCATGCTTTTCAAATATATTCTATTGTTAGTAGAATTGGCAAATTTACCTTAACACTAAATAAGACCTTATAACTAGATAGTTCCTACATTATTTTTAAAAATTAATTTCTTCTTATTAAAACTTCTCTGTTTAAGAGGAATTAGGGAAGGTGGAAGGTAGACCCTGGAGGACCAGGCTTATTTGTGTCAAGTTTTCCCCACATAGCACTAAGAAAAGTACTTGTGTAAACACACAATAAGGTGTACACAAGACACACCGGAGTATTATGGAAACTCAGAACAAACAGAAAGCTTTCTTTCAGCTGACATGATTGGGGAAGTTTTGAGGAAATGGACAATCCAGCTAAACCTTGAAATGTGGTCAGGGTAGGCAGGCACAGGGGATGGTGGTATAGCATAGCATGTAAAGCCACCACCTGCAATGCCAGCATCACCTTTGGGCTCAGGTTTATGTGTCCCATCTGCTCTGATTCTAATCCAGCTCCTTACTAATGCCCTGGGAAAAGCAATGAAGGACGGCACAAGTGCTCAACTTCCATTCCAAACCTCTGTTCCACCTAAGATACTTGAAAGAAGCTCCTGTCTCCCAGCTTTGGCCTGGTCTATCCTTGACCATGGCAGTCATCTAGGAAGCAAAGCAGCAGATGAAAAATTTCTCTCTCTCTCTGTAACTCTGACTTTCATAAAAAGTAAATCTTAGAAAAAAAGGGGGGGGCCAGCACAATGGCTCAATTGGCTAATCCTCTTTTTTCAAGTGCTAGGATCCCATTATGCCTTGACTGCCCCGCTTCCCATTCAGGTCCCTGCTTGTGGCCTGGGAAAGCAGCAGAGGGTAGCCCAAAGCCTTGGGACCCTGCACCAATGTGGGAAACCCTGAAGAGACTCTTGCCTCCTGGCTTCAGGCTTCGAGCTTCGGGCTTCAGATCAGTTCAGCTCTGGCTATTGCAGTCATTTGGGGAGTGAACCAGCAGATGGAAGATCCTTCTTTCTGTCTCTCCTTTCTGTAAATCTACTTTTCCAATAAAATAAATAAACTTAAAAAAGAAGATGGGAGGCCTTTAGCAGATGCAGACAGGGCAATCCTCAGTAGCAGTCATCGTGTTGTATATTTGAGTTGATTGATGGTCTCGTTTTTCACGCATACTCCACAGTGCATATGAATTCAGAGCTCAATGTAAAATGTACAGAATGGTTCTGGTATCAGTCTCCCCTTCCTTTAGACACTGGTTATAACCCTCAACCAAGGTGGCCAGTGGAGCAGCTTGGCTGCTCGGCTGCAGCTTCAGCTGGCCTTCTGTGTGCCTGCACCAGGCTTGTTCTCACCCTGTTTAGCTGGAAATGTTCTTGGCTTGGAACATGGAGTTTCATGTTCATGCATTTGCTCAAAGTTCTGTATGTTGAGCTGCCTTCCCATTTTCATCATCACTGCATAACCAAGACCCTGATGTGTTTTGCAGCTTTCACAATGCCTGTGTGACCAGCATAAGTAAGTGAAAAGACTAAGTCTCAGGGGATTTGTTTATTTTCTCAGACTACTTTCTTTGTGAGCAGTCTCGGGCTTAGAAAAAACTAAAGGGCAAAGACAAAGCCCCTTGGGCCAGTGTTTGGTGCAGCAGTTAAGACACTGTTTGGATCACCCAAACTCCCTGGGCTCAGTCCTGGGCTCAGTCCTGGCTCTGCCTGTGATTCCAGCTGCCTGGTCATGTGCACCTTGGGAGGCCACAGTGATGGCTCAAATACATGAGTCCCTACTGGTCACAGGAGCAACCTAGATTGAGTTCTGTGCAGCCAGCTTCAGCCTTGTCGCCCCTGAGCTGTTGTGAGTATCCGGGAAGGATTCAAAGGATGGAAAACTGAGCTCTCTCTTTCTCTGTCCCGCTCTGTCTTTCTGAAACAAAAATAAGTAAATTTATGGGCCAGCACTGTGGAGCAGCAGACTAAGCCTCCACTTGTCACCGTAGTATTCCCCCATTCCCCCCCTTTTTAAGCACAGATTTATTTGTTTTTATTGGAAAGGCAGATTTACAGAGGGAAGCAGAGACAGAGAGAAAAATTTTCCACCTACTGGCTCATTCCCTAATTGGCCACAACAGCTGGAGTTGACCTCATCCAAAGTCAGGAGCCAAGAGCTTCTTCCAAGTCTCCCATGTGGGTGCTTTGGGATGTCATTGGCTGCTTTCCTAGGCCACAGGCAGGGACCTGGATGGGAAGTGGAGCAGCCAGGGTACAGGACTTTAGCCACTAGGCTAAAGACAATATAAGCATAACGAAATTCTGTACAAACAAAAAATACAAAAAATACAAAAAAAAATTCGTCCTCCTCCCGCTTTTCCTGATTATTAGTATATGGTACAATTAATTTTTTTTATGATTGATGAGTCTATAGTGACACTTCATTATAAGCTAGTTTATTAGGGTTCATGGTATTGTACATTTCTTTGGGATTTGACAAATACGTAAGGTCAGGCATCCACTATTGCAGCATCCTGCAATATAGCTTCACTGCCCTTACCTTCCCATCCCATCTGTCTACTTCACCACTGATCCTTTTTACTGTCTTCTTAGTTTCAACTTTTCTAGAATGTTTTAGAGCTGGAATTTTATAATATGCAGCCTTTTCACACTGGGCTTCTTTCACTTTTTTATATGCATTTAAAAGTTTCTTCTATGTCTTTTTCTCAAGATTGACTTTATTTGAAAGGCAAAATGACAGAGAAAATGTGATCTTCCATCAGTTGATTCACTCCCCAAGAGGCCTCAATTAGTAAGGTTGGGCCAGGATGAAATCAGGAGCCTGAGAGTCCATCTGGATCTCCTATGTGACTCCTATGTGATTCCCAGGTGCGATTATAGGGAGCTGGATCTGATGCAGAGCAGCTGGATCTACAATCCATCTCTTCAGTGTGGGGTGTTGGCATTGCAGGATGGAGCTTAGCCCACTTGCACCACAGTGCTAATTCTTCCTCTGTGCCTTTTCTTTCTTTCTTTTTTTTTTTTTAAAGATTTATTTATTTTATTGCAAAGTCAGATATTCACAGAGGAGGAGAGACAGAGAGGAAGATCTTCCATCTGATGTTTCGCTCCCCAAGTGAGCCGCAACAGGCCAGTGCTGTGCCGATCCGAAGCCGGGAACCTGGAACCTCTTCCAGGTATCCTACGCGGGTGCAGGGTCCCAAGGCATATGGGCCGTCCTCGACTGCTTTCCCAGGCCACAAGCAGGGAGCTGGATGGGAAGTGGAGCTGCCGGGATTAGAACCGGCGCCCATATGGGATCCCGGGGCATTCAAGGTGAGTACTTTAGCCGCTAGGCCACGCCGCCGGGCCCCCTCTGTACCTTTTCATGCTTAAATAGTCTACTTTTTCCTTCTTAAAAACTTATTTATGGGAGGGCCAGCATGATGACCCCACTGGCTAATCCTCCACCTGCAAGCATTGGCATTCCATATGGGCACAGTTACATGCCCTGGCTGCTCCACTTCCAATCCAGCTCCTTGATTGTGATCTGGGAAAACAGTAGAGGATGGCCCAAAGTCTTGAGATCCTGCACCCACATGGGAAGCCTGGAGGAAGCTCCTGGTTTCTGACTTCAGATCAGCTCAGTTTTTTCTGTTGCAGTTATTTGGGGAGTGAATCAGATCTTCCTATCTCTCCTTTTCTGAATAAATCTGCCTCTCCAATGAAAATAAATTTTTTAAAAATTGTATTTATGGGACTAGCATAGTGGCATAACAGGTAATGCCATTGCCTGCAATACTAACATCCCATTTTGGCATGTATTTGTGTCCCAGATGCTCGGTTTCTGATCCAGACCCCTGCTAAGGGCCTGGGAAAAGTAGTGGAAGATGGCTTATGCTGGAGTCCAGCTCCAGACGAGTTTGGAGCTCGAAAAGGGTGCGTGGATTCGGCGATAAGAAAAGACACGGACACTGTCACTTGGTGCCCTCTTGCTACAGCTCAAGAAGCAGCTGTCCTTTTTATTTACTCAGACACATTACAAGCCTCTGCTCAATCGTTTGATTGCTTTATTTTTACTTCATGACCAAGTGGGTATGCACGGATATTTGATTATTTTATTTTTTATTTCATGGTCAACCAGGTGTTCTTAAAGATAATTCTGTAAGTTATTATAATTAGTTTCTTTAAAGCAAGCCGTTATTCATTCTTCAGAAGTAGCCATTAGGTGACAGCCAGAACTCCAAGATCAAAGCACAGATGGTTACCTACTAATCAGTAAAACATTCCTACTACATTTTATTTTCACAACTTTGCTATCACTTAGTGGGAGAAACACATTAAAAGGGAAAAAAACATAACAATCTAGGACAAAAAGTTTCAAACATTAAATCCCCCTACAACTGCAGGTTCTACAACCTCATAAACAATCAAACAATAATCAAAAGTGTATCTCTATAATGTTAGTAAAATCACCCTATAATTCCTCTGGTTAAAAAATTATAAAACCGGTTAAAACAGCTACATTTTCTATGCTTTACAAGGACAGGCCAACCTTTAGGGTCACAGTAACTATATTTTTTGCCATAGCAGTTTCAGCCCATACTCCCATCACTTCCATTAGTTTGTAAAATTCTCATCAAGCCATTTCCCAGAAGGCATGCTATATGTCTGGGCCAGATTTTATGGCAATGGGTAGGCACACAATAAGGTGTCCAGAAACGGCATGGGTTTAATTGTACTCCTGTGTGCAGTTAAAGGCCCACTCACCAAGACATTATCAATAACATTAACTCCCAAGTTCACATTACTTACAAAAGCCATCTCACAGGGACAAACAACAATGCCTCAATAGATTACAGAATTCTTAGTGGGGTGCTTGAGTGTCCATGCAAAAAGGGGGTAAGACTGCATCAAGGTGGTCAGAGAGACATCCGCTGGGCCCTGCCAAACAGCTGGAAGCTCTCCCAGGCCCTGCCAAAGATGGGAGCTGTTCTCTTCACACCTTCGTGTCATCCACACCTACTGCACGGACCCCAGCAGGCCTAAGTGTTTAGGCCCCTGCCACCCAAGAGTGTGATCAGGGTGAAGCTCCGGGCTGCTGGCGTCCACATGACCCTGACTACTGTGGCCATCCAAGGGGTGAACCAGTGCATAGAAGATCTCTCTTCCTCTGTCACTTGCTCTGTTTAACTCTACTTTAAAATAAATCAATCTCTTTTAAAAATGTATTTGACAGACAGAGAGAGAGACCAACAGGGAGTCCCTGTGTGCCAGTTCTCTCCCCAAATGCTCTAAAGTGCAGGGATTGGCCCAAGATTGTTGCTGGGAACCAGGAAATCAATAAAAATCTCCCATGTGAGTGGCAGGAACAGAGCTGCTGGAGCCATACACTGTCCCCTAGCGTCTGCCTTTGTAGGCAGCTGAGACCAGAGATGGAACCTAGCTAGGCACTCCCATGCGGAATGCAGGCCTCTTAACCAAGTCATTCACTGTACGTGACACCTACCCATTGCCCAATTTTTAAATAGATTGCTTTCATATGTTGAGAAATTTTGTTTTTGTTTTTATCAAAAAAGATCACATTGCTTATGTTTGTCTCTAGTTTGCTTTTCTCATATAACAGTATGCTGCAGAAATCCTTCAACACAAACAGAAAGTCTTAGTTTTTATTAATATTTTGTGGCATGAATGGTCCCAGGCTGTCCAACGGCTTCTGCGGTTGTTCACTGCCCTTGCATTTGGTTTTTGCCATCCCAGACAATGCCGCTGTGTGTACCCTTGAGCTGCAGGAAACAAGCTGTGCTTCCTGTAAGCTCCCCCCACACACTGACTCTTTGATTTCTGTTAGAAAGAAGGACTTAGTAGTGAGGGGGGCAAGCGAAGGATTCAGCTTCAATTTAAAATCTATTTCATTATCTGCATCACCTGGAATAAATCACCCAACACTCTGTGCCACAGGCTTTTCATTATTTCCAGTAAAACAAGGATGATTATAATTCCCCAAAGGATTGTTGCAAGAATTAAGTGACATATGATGGTGTGTGCAACAGAACCTGGCACAAAACAAACAATAATTATCACACTTAAATATCAGATAGATTTCTAGTCAGGGTAATCTTTGATTGAAGGCTATATGCATTCTGAATTCTTTTTTAAATAAACATATTTATTTGAAAGTCAGTGATACAGAGAAAGACAGAGAGATCTTCCACCTGCTGGATCACTCCTCAAATGGCCACAACTTCAAGTGCTGAGCCCAGCTAAAGCCAAAAGCCAGGAGCTTCATCCAGACCTCTCACATGATTGGCAAGGGCTCAAACACTTGGGGGACCTTGCGCTGCTTTTCCCAGGCCGTCAGCAAGGAGTTAAAAGTGGTGCAGCCAAGGCAAAAACATGCTCATGTGAGATGTCAGCATTTCATTTGGCTGCTTTTCCTGCTATGCAGCAATGCCAGCCCCTGCATTCTCAATTCTAACAAATATTTCTAAGTTGCGTTCAAAAAATGTCAAATGACAGCATTGTACTGGATTTTCATTTCTGCAGCTGCTAAGGTCAGTATCTACATCCTGTTTCTTGTCTCTTGCATATTCTGTTCTGTGAATTGTCCAGTCACCTTTCTTGTCCACTTTTCCATAGGTTGTACTTTTGTTACTGCTTATGAAAGCTCTTTATAGTGGGCTCAATGCAGTAGCCTAGTGGCTAAAAATTCTTGCCTTGCATGCACCAGCATACGATATGGGTGCCAGTTCTAATCCTGGTGCCTGACTTCCCATCCAGCTCCCTGCTTGTGGCCTGAAAAAGCAGTTGAGGACAGCCCAAATCTTGGGACCCTGCATCAGCATGGGAGACCTGGAAGAGGCGCCCGGCTCCTGGCTTTGGATTGGCTCAGCTCCGGCCGTTGCAGACACTTGGGGAGTGAATCATCGGAAAGACAGATGGATGGAAGATCTTCCTTTCTGTATATCTGACTTTCCTGTAAAAATAACTAAATCTTAAAAAAAAACTATAGCTTATAACTCCAGCTGGTCTTCACATGGCCTTTGTATTGCAAAATTTTTCTCAGTATATTGATAGCTTTTGACTGGAAATTTTATCACATGCAAGATAATTTTTTTAAGATTTATTTTATTTTTATCGCAGTTAGATATACAGAGAGGAGGAGAGACAGACAGGAAGATCTCCCGTCCAATGATTCACTCACCAAGAGACCGCAACAGCCGGTAACTGTGCTGATCCGAAGCCAGGAGTCAGGAACTTCTTCTAGGTCTCCAATGTGGTTGCAGGGTCCCAAGGCTTTGGGCCATCCTTGACTACTTTCCCAGGGCACAAGCAGAGAGCTGTATGGGAAGAGGGGCTGCCATGATTAGAACCTGTACCCATACACGATCCCGACGCTTTCTTTATATATATATGTATATATAAAGTATATATGTTATAATATATATATTATAATCTTACATAGTTGATTAGGGCAAAAAGGGTCAAATGTCACAGGAAAGTGGGTAAGACCATTGTTTCCACACTAATATCCACACTAAGTTTTTTTCTGTCTCTGGGGTAAGAGGAGAAACAAAAGCATAAGCCCCATCCATCCTCCCACCCATCCCAGGTCCCTGATGTGGGGCATGCTCCGAGGGTCCTGCTCAAGTAGTTTTGATAGTTAAACAGGTCTGAATTGCTGCCAATCTCGCTGTTCCAAGCACAATGAAATCTATTCAGAATCCACTGACTGACATAGTCAGAGCAGCAGTTCAGTTGGAGGGATCTCCAAAGTAACTTCATCTGAGGTGATCCCAGACCTGATTCTTGTGTGTACTTGTCAGTATAGGGTCCGTCACTGTCCGTCGCCCCAATCAGCTTATGCATATGCTGGTGGTTGCAATTACTGGGTCAGTTCTGTTTCTAGCCCTGTGTTCCACATGAACCAATGGGCGTTGCAGTCCAGCCTGATCCTGCCCACTTCATACTCAGCCCTCATGCTAACCAGTGGGAGCTGCAGCCTAGTCGGGGCAACTCCCCATCACCCCCCCAGGCCTGCCCCCTCCCCTGGTTCCCATGCATGCCACTATGTACCACAGACTTGTTCAGTCTGTCCCAAATCCCATTTAGCTCTCATACATGTCAACAGGCATTGAAGCCTAGTTCAACCCAACCTGCCCTACTATCCAGCCCACACACATACTGGTAGGTGCCCTACTATCCAGCCACCCCTGCCCTAGTCCTGGTTTTCATGCTCTCCAGTGAGAGTGGTAACCCAAGAGGGAGGTGCCCTCTAATTCCCTACTAAGCCACTCCCACGCCTGGATTATGCACTCTCCAGGTAATTCTGGAGTTTAACTTGACAGAATTAGCCCCTGGTGCCAGCCTCTGCCAGCTGATGCTGCGGGAAAGCCCAACCAACCCTCTCCCACTCTAATTTTTGCTTGCACCAGTCGGAACAGTCCGTCTGGCTTTTCCCTGATCTATCTCACATGAGGCCCACAGGTGTTGTATCGCTGCCTGGTCTGTTCTGCCCCCATCCCAACTCAAGCTCTCCAGTGGGAATGGCTGTCCAGCAGGGAGCCCACATTCCCCTCACTGGCTTTGCACCCTCCCTCCCTGGTTCTCACATGTGCTGGTTGGGCTCTGCGGCCACATCCCGTACAGGTCACTTCACTTTGGCATTCTGTAATGTGCACTGGCATGTGTTGCGACCGAACCTGTCCCAACCCAAACTCTATTCTGGTGCTTGGATTCGCCAGCGGGTGATGTGAACTGGTTCAGGCTGGTCTGCCCCTGACCTGTGACAAATGTATGCCTGTGGTTATCTTTCTCTGGCTTTGTCTGGGTTGCTCCCAATCATGGTCCTTGGGCTCACCCACAGGGACTGTGTCCCGACAGAGGAGTTTCCCAAGCTCCTCCATCAGAACCTCTCCCTGTGTCAGATCTTGTGCATACCAGTGGGACCATGAGCCAGCCCTACTCAGTCCACCTCCTGTTCTGGCAGTAACAGTGGCCTTTTCTTGCTGGCCTTCAGTCCATTCTGGTTCTTACTGTTGGATGTTTCAGCCCAGCCAAGGGTCGTTCATACCCAGACACTGCTCACACATGGCTCAGTAGGGGCAGAGACCTAACTTAGTCCATCCTACATCTACCCTGGTCCTCCAGAGCACCAGATGGTGCTGGAGTCTAGCCCGACTTGGTGCACCGAGCCCCAGTTCACATTTGTGCCAAGGGAGATTGCAGCCATATCCAGACCAGATCTGGCCCATGCACTCACCAATGGATCCCGGTGCTTTCAAGGCAAGGACTTTAGCCACTAGGCCGCCGTGCCAGGCCCAAGATAATTTTTAAAAATATTTTTAAATCTGTTTTTCATAGCCTCTAGATTTGCTCTCCTTTTAAAAGTTACATAGCCCTTAGCCTAAATTTACTTCTGTGATTTTCATTGGTTTTGCTAACATTTGTTTTTGATTATCTGAAATTTATGCTTGCACCGGTTAGAATAGTCAGCTCAGCCTGGCTTTTCCCTGATCTGACTCACATGAGGCCCATAAGTGTTGTAGCCCTGCCTGGTCTGGTCTGCTCCCATCCCAATTCACTTACATACAGTGTCAGTCAATGATCAAACTTTGGGCTGCTGTTAGGGCATAACCAGTTAAGCCACTGTCTGCAATGTTGGCATTACATATAACCACTGCTTTGAAGACCCTGAGGCTCCACTTCCCATCCAGCTCCCTGTTGGTGCTCATAGCAAAGCAGCAGAGAATAGCCCAAGTTATTGGGCGCTGCAGCTCATGAGGAGATTCAGAAGCAGCTCCTAGCTCCTGGTTTCAGCTTGGCCTGGTCCAAGCCATTGAAGCTATTTAGGGAGTGAACCAAAGGATGGGAAATCTCTCTCTCTTTCTTTTTTTTTTTTTTTTTTTTTTTCTCTCTCTTTCTGTCTCTCTTTCCCTCTCACTTTGTCTTTCAAATAAGTTAAATAAATCTTTAAAAAAAATTATCAAGGAGCCAATGCCATGACATTGTAGGCTAAACCTCTGCCTGAGGCACTGACACCCCATATAGGCACCAGTTTGTGTCCCAAATGCTTCACTTCTGATCCAGCTCCCTCCTTATGATGTGCAAAAACAGCAGAGGATGGTCCAAGTCCTTGAGTCCCTGTACCACGTGGAACACCAGGAAGAACCTCCTGGTTCAAGCTTTGGTTCAGCCCAGCTCTGGCTGTTGAGGCCATTTGGGGAGTAAAGCAAGCAGATAAAGAATATCTCTGTCTGTATCTCCTTCCTTGACTGTCATTATAATAAAAATAAGTAGGGCCTGGTGCAGTAGCCTAGGGGCTAAACTCCTTGCCTTGCATTCGCTGGGATCCCATGTGGGTACCAGTTTGTGTCCTGGTGGCCCTACTTCCCATCCAGCTCCCTGCTTGTGGCCTACGAAAGCAGAGGACAGCCCAAAGCCTTGGGACCCTGCCCCCAAATGGGTCACCCGGTAGAAGCTCCTGGCTTCTGATCAACTTAGCTCTGGCCATTTTGGCCAGTTGGGGAGTAAAGCAGTCGATGGAAGATCTTTTTCTGTTTCTCTCCTTCTCTCTGTATATTTGCCTTTCCAATAAAAAGAAAAAATAAAAAGTTCATGCAGATTTCCCACATGGGTGGTGGAGCCCTAAGCATCTGGCTCACCCTCCACTGCTTTCCCACTTTCCCTGGCACATTATGAGAGGGAACTGGATGAGAATGCAGCGGCTGGAACCAACACTCATACAGAATGCTAGTTCTCAGGCAGCATCTCAGTCCATCGTGCCATAATGCTGGCTCTCCCAAGTGATATTTGAACCATTGCACCAAACACTTGCCCCAAACATTATTATTTTAGAATGCATTTCTGCCCTTGAGTTGTATAGCACAATTTGCAACATACTAGAGCTTAATAAATATTTAATTGAATGACTAAAATCTCTTCATTATTATTTCTCCATTCAAAGTAGCTATAAATAATAGAATAATATCCTATGAGAATTTGCTGGGATAACATATATTAGAGTAATTTAATTTTCAAGGGTGGATATTTGGCACAGCAATCAAGACAACTTTTGGGATGTCCACATCACATCCTAAGTTCTTGGTTACAGTTCACTTCCAGTTTCAACTTCCTGCTAATGTGAACTTTGGGAGGCAGAAAGTTACAGCTCAAGTACTTGACTCCCTGCCATCCACATGAGAGATCTGCATCAAGTTCCTGGCTCCTGGTTTTAACCTGGCCTACTCCCTTGTTGTTGGGGGTACTTAGGAAATAACTAGAGTAGATGGAAGATCCCTCCCGACAGCCCAACCTGGCACTCTTTCTCTGCCCTCAAATAAAATGAAAATAAGTGAATAAAAGGTTTAAAATGTGTTGGAGTTGAGATGCTGAATAGTACTGTGTGTGTGTTTTTGGTACTAGCAGTGGTAACAGCATCCATGAGTAGGGTCAATTCTAATATAGCAGCTGGAATAGGGGGTCTCTGCACATTATTTTTTTTTTAAAGATTTTATTATTATTGGAAAGCCGGATATACAGAGAGGAGGAGAGACAGAGAGGAAGATCTTCCATCTGATGTTTCACTCCCCAAGTGAGCCGCAACGGGCCGGTACGCGCCGATCCGAAGCCGGGAACCAGGAACCTCTTCCGGGTCTCCCATGTGGGTGCAGGGTCCCAAAGCTTTGGGCCGTCCTCAACTGCTTTCCCAGGCCACAAGCAGGGAGCTGGATGGGAGGTGGAGCTGCCGGGATTAGAACCGGCGCCCATATGGGATCCTGGGGCTTTCAAGGCGAGGACTTTAGCCGCTAGGCCACGGAGCCGGGCCCAGTCTCTGTACATTATTACACTATGCCTCCTGTGAGGAAGGGATGTTGCCTTCTCTTTTACTCCCTTATCCCACCTGAGTGCCTGGCAACTAGCAGATTTTAATAGGTACCTACTGAAATAAAAAACATTGACTGCACCTTTATGAATATCTGACTATTTGGAGCCAGCATGTGAGCAGAAGGCTGAGCCTTCTGTGTATGCTATGTGAAAGTTGCTGCATGTCCCGGCTACTCTACTTCCCATCCAGATCCCTGCTTGTGGCCTGGGAAAGCACCAGAAATATTGATTTAATTAAGGCGCACATTTGAATGAAAGTATCCTCAGGGTTCTTAGAGAAGGAAGAAAGCCCCTGAGCCAGCAGGTGAGGCCCAGATGCCCAGACTGTGTGTGTACTTTGGCCCATCAGTGGGCTCTTTACTCCTACTCAAGCACACTGTTGCATTCATTAGAGATGAATTGAGTACTTAAAATTTTCCAGTACATTTCATTGGAAAATTGTATAAAATGGGACTGGCATTGTAGCATAGTAAGTAATTAAAGTCACTGCCTGTTATTCTCCCTAACCTCCTCCAACAACCCTTTCCCACTTTCAAACATTCTCCTGGCCCGGCACATGAGCTCCACAAGCATTCCTTCACCTCCAAGTGCTGTATTCTTTATGGGTGCTGGCTCATGTGAGCTAACAGAGGAGCTTGGGGAACTCTGTTAGGATGCAGTCCCTATAGGTGAGTGCAGAACCAAGGCTGGGAGCAGCCCAGACCAGGTCAGGTTACGGTACCTGCTGGCATATGTAGGGGTCCAGCATTTGTGGGGTTTAGATCTGGGAGTGAGTCAGGCTGGGCCAGTTCATACCACCCACTGGCAGGTCTGAGAACTAGGACAGGGTAACTTGTGGGCCTGGCAAGGTGGCCTAGCAGCTAAAGTCCTCACCTTGCACATGCCTTGGGATCCCAAATGGGCACCAGCTCTAATCCCAGCAGCTCTACTTCCCATCCAGCTCCCTGCTTGTGGCCTGGGAAGGCAGCCAAGGACGGCCCAAAGCCTTGGGAGTCTGCACCTGCATGGGAGACCCAGAAGAGCTCCTGGCTTCAGATCAGCTTAGCTCTGGCTGTTGCGGTCACTTGGGGAGTGAATCATCGGATGGAAGATCTTCCTCTCTGTCTCTCCTCCTCTCTGTATATCTGACTTTGCAATTAAAATAAAGATAAATCTTTTTTAAAATGTAACTTGTTCTAATGGCAGACCTTGACATTGTTACGATGATGCTGGCTTCACAGGTATCAAAATGAGAATTCAAAGGGAAGCCTGAGAAACCAGGCAGAACTTTATTGCAAAGTCAAAGTTCCTGCAGGGAATCCCTAATAAGATGATGCTGTGGGAGTAAAACCAAAATGGAAATGCCAGAGAAGCAGTGAAAACAGCAATGCACATCACCTAATGGGAAAAGCTGCAAGCAGCCTGCTGTATGAGCCATGAAAAGCTGCAGACATTAGTATGTAGCCCATGAGAGCCGTAATGCAAACCAACAAAGCTATGTGAGTGGGATTGCCACTGAGAACCAAGAACTGCAAAGTTACCAACATGCAACACCAGCCTAAGAGAGCTGCAGACCTGAGACCATAAACTCCAAGAACTGAAGCACAGGTTGAGCCCAGGGAAGCCACAGGGCAGGGTTGCCCAAGACAGGGCCAAGCTCCAAGCCAGTGTGCTCACAGTGCCAGACACATACTCCTTTCTCTCTTTTCTTCTCCACCAGTATGTTATTGCTAATTATTATTATCAATTTCCATGATACGGTTTTGTAAATATAGGATTCCCCCTCCACCTTACCATTCTCTCCCACTTACTACTTAGCCCTGTATTAGTACAATAGCATAGTCTTTCAGCAGTGTATTTTTTTTGGTAGATAATTCTGCCCTGCTGAGTTTGGGTCTTGCTTTTGAAGAGAGAGAGAGATGGAGAGAGATAGAGAGAGGGAGAGAGAGAGAGAGAGAGAGAGAGAGAGAGAGAGAGAGATCTTTCATTTGCTGTTTCCGGGCCCAAGTGCAATGGTCTGAGCAGGGTTAGGTTGAATCCAGGAGCCAGAAGCTTTTTTTGGGTGCAGGGACCAAACCTTTGAGCTGTCTTCTGCTGTTTTCCAGATCATTGGCAGGGAACTGATTTGGAAGTGGAGCAGCCAGTACTTAAATGGGCACTCAAATTAGATGCTGGTAGTGTTTCAAGTGGCAGTTTTCCCTGATGCACTGTTAGGCTAGCTACTTGTTTTTCATATTACAGGCACTCACAGCAGAAAGAGTTGGACCTGAGTCACAGATTAGATCTGTTGGACTGAAGTTAAGACTTTGGAACAATGATGAAATGATTGCATGTGAGATGTGAAAAGGGCTTTGGAAGGCCAGGGATGGAATGCTGTGGTTTAAATAACTGTCTCCTCTGACTCATGCAAGGGCTTAATCCCAAAGACTTACGTTAATGATACTGGGGGTGGACATTTAATTCAGTGATGATGTTTATAGGCAGGATCTCGGGAAGTGGTTAGACTTGAGTTAGGTCAATAGAGTAGCACCACCAGGACTGAAGTCTGCTGACTTTACAGGGAAAGAAAGGGGTCCTATAGACATGGCCAGACAACCACAACAACTGGATGGCCTCATCACGGCCTCAGTCATGCTTAGAACCTACAGAATCCCAGGCCAAATTATCCCTTTCCGTTATGACATAAACAAACAAAAACTTTATCTATTATAAAAACATTTTGTATATATTTTTATAATCATTTGACTTATTTGAAAGGAAACTTTACAAAGACAAGGAGAAACAGAGATCTTCCGTTCATTTGTTCACTCTAGGGCTGGGTCATACCAAAGCCAGGAGCCAGAAACTCCATTCAGTCTCCGCATGGATGGTAGAGGCCTCAGCACCTGGATCGTCACCTTCAGCTTTCCCATGCACGTGAGTGGGGAATGCTGTACTGGAAGCTGAGAGGCCAAGGTTTGAAACAGCATCCATATAAGATGCTGGTAGTGCTGGAAGCATCTTAACCTGTTGTGCCACAATTACTGCTCCTATCTTATGTATGCATGATTTTTATACATTTTACATATATGTATTGCATATGTGTATGTCATGCCAATCAAAACATGCTGTACATGATAAACATACATCATTTTATCTGTTAAGGTAAATAAATAAGTAAATTCTGTAGCTTACATGTGGCCTTCAAAGTTCAAGCATTGGAAACTTAATCTCCAAGGTTCTGAGAGGTAGTACTCTGAAAAGAGGAGTGAATCACAAGGGCTTGGTCCTCCTGGAGCGATTACAATAGTCTCCCCTGTATTGTGTTTCACTTTCCAAGCGTTGGGGTTACTTGTGGTCAGTTGCAATCTGAAAATATTACATGGAAAATTCCAGAATTTGAATCATTCCTGTTCTAAGTTGCATAGCATCCTGAGTAGCATGATGAACTCTCATCTTCCAGTTTCTGTATGTGAATCACTCCTTTGTCTGATAAATCCATGCTCTGTACATACTCATTCATTAGATGCTTACTAGGAAAAACATACACATACAGAGAAAGTCAAGTAGTATGTGCAGTTTCAGACATCCACTAGGCATCTTGGAATGGGATAAGCAGGGTTTACAATAATGACATTATCTTGGTAGGGTCCCAGGCCAGCACAAGGGCATGGGCCTGGGACTCATGCATGTGCTTGGGTCCTGTGTGGGTGGAGGGGTAGGGGCCTGGCTGGGCTGGCCTAGTTCATAGCATCCACTGGCAGCTATGAGAACCAGGATGGGGTGAAGACAGGTTGGGTTGGCCCTCATCATCAGCCAGTTCACATTAGGGCCAGGACTGGGGCAGACTGTGTCATGCCAGCTGCAGTACTCACTGACAAATGCCAATGTAAGGTGGGTCATGCCAAACTGGGTCATGGCACTCACCAGTACATGTAAGGCGTTGAAAGAGGGGAGCAAACCCGGACCACTGCTTCCACTGGTGAGCATAAGCGCTTGGATAGGGGAGGACCAGGTAGGGCAAGGTTACAAAACCCACTGGCCTGCATGTGAGCTGGATTAGGGGAGAGTCAGGTCGTATCCACTGGTGCATACATGAGCCAGAGTAAATGCAGGCAAGTCAGGCTTTGCTATAGCATCATTAGCTGTCAGATGCCCTACTGACAGCAAGTCCTGTCAGGCTAGACCGCAGAACCTCCTGGAAAGTGCAAAATCTGGGGCAGTGAGTAGGTCTAATATAGAAACTGTGGGCACATCTCTGATGGACTTCAATTCCCATCAGTGAACATGAAAACCAGGGCTGGGGGGGCGGGGGCTGGTTAAACAGGCAGTAGCACCTGCCAGCCTAAGTGTGGGCTGGATTGCAGAGCTAGTTGGGCTGAGCTAGGCTGCAGCACTCATTGATGTTCACAAGAGCCAAATGGGATGTGAAAAGGACCAGACCAGTCTGTTGCACATACTGGTATGCACAGGAACCAGGGCTCTAGGCAGGTCCTGTGGAGGTTACTGGGGGTTTGCTCTGACTAGGTTGCAGTTCTTGCTGGTGTGCATGGGGGCTAAGTGTTTCATAGGAAGGGTTGAGCTGGGCCACAGCATCCATTGGTTTGCATACAAGAGATACAAGCTGGGGCTAGGAACAGAACTGACTGGGCAACTGCAACCACCAATGTGTGTGTAGGCTGGTGTGAGTGATGGACTGAGTCAGACCCCACACTGCTGTCACACACAGGAGTCAGATCTGGGGTCACCTCTGGTGAGGTTTCTTTGGGGATCCCACCAGCTGGACCACTGGACTCAAATACCAACCATGGGGGAAATCATAGATCTGCTGTCTGACTGTTGGTTGCATGTGTCAGAACTGAGCCTCCTCAGTTGCTGAAGTCTGTGGAGTGGACAGTATGCCCAGATACACATACGGGACATGACAGTTCGTTGAGGCCTACAGAAGACTTCTAGTACTATGGCAGATGATGGACGGCATAACATTGGACAACTCTCCTGGCCAAGTGTTGACAGCCAGTATCTGAACAAGTGAGGCTAAGGTGGACTATGTCAGCCATTGACTTTGGAAAGATTTCCTCAACATTGGAGTAATGAAATCAACAGTACATAAGAACTATCAAAAGCACTTAAGCTGTGCCCCTGGAACCTGTTCCACACTGGAGACTCTAGGATGACATCGGATGGCCTTCTCTCATGCCTGGGTACTGATATGGTTAGGATGGTGGGAGCAGCCGTCTCCCCTTCTCCCGCCTACCCCTAAATACAGGAAGAAAAAAAAATGGAAGCAATTGTCTCATTCACCTTCCCCCATTCCTCAATCCTTCCCAGTCTTATCAGTGGTCCACATGGACATATATCCTTCTCAACTATATAAACATCATCAAAAATAAAATAAATTTATTAAAAAAGAAGATTGTAGCAACAGAAAACTGTGGAACCCTGGACATTATAACCTACCCACAGAAATTCCCTGAACCCACATTGCATGCTCATTGTCAGTCAACACAGATTCTTCCTCCTTGCTTTCATGTTTGAAATGCCAGGCCCTCTGAAATCCTCCAGTTTCATTACAATGTCACACAGTCACCACCTGTATGGTGTTTCCAAAACTTCTCATTGTCAAAGTCCCAAGTTTATACCTGATCAACTTTATGCTGGCTTCTGTGAAGAAGCTAATCGGTCCAGAGACATTGTCGAGTTTTGATATTTACTTCCTTCAGCTTGGCATTTGGTCCTGAGGGAAACCAGACTGAAGAATCCAGAAAGGGGTATGAAGCCCATCACCATTAGGAAGGACAACCTGCAGGGCAGGCTCTATGGGTCATTGCCAATTTGTCTCATGGTCAAAAAACAGATACTTTCGCATATCTTGGTGGAGAGCTCAGACTCTGAATGACTTCTGGCAGTTAGGAAAGGTGTGTGTGGAAAGCAAGAATGAGCAGTAAGACTACGTGTTGAGTGGCTCGCCTGCCAGCAGAATTGTGTTTTGCACATAAATGAGGGAGTGTGGAAATTTACTGTTAATTTTTTTGAAGATGTATTGTATTTTTTTTTTTTTGGAAAGGCAGATTTACAGAGAGAAGGAGAGACAGAGAGAGATCTTCTATCTGCTGGTTCATTTCCCAAATGGCCACAACAGCTGGGACATGATTTAGCAGCCCTTATGAAATACCGATGCTGTGGGTAGAAGCTTAGCCGACTAAACCACAGTGCCAGCCCCAGCGTGGAATTTTAGAGACTGAAAACTTAGGAGTCATCAAAGATATCATTTTTCATTTTAAAGACTAAGAAACCAAAGCTTGAAGGAATTAAATGAACAGCAGCACTGAGACGAGAACCCAGGACACCCTGAAGCTTAGTTCACAACACATCAACCTACATATTTTTAGATTAATTACTTAGGAAACTACAATAGTTAAATTCAGGAGACACATTCTTTTGTTAACAGTCATATTTATTTTATCTTTATTTCTTTAAAAGGAAGAGAGACCAAGAGAAATCTCCCATCTGCTGGTTCATTCCCCAAATGCCCACCACAGTCAGGGATAACCCTGACTGAGCAGGGCCAACACTGGGAGACAGGAACTCCATGTGGGTCTCCCTGCTGAGTGGCAGAGATCCCCAAATATTTGAATCATTACCTACTGCCTCCCAGGACACACATTCGCAGGAAACTGAAACATGGGAGCAGAGCCAGGTCTTGAACTTCGGCACTTCAGTAAGCGACACAACTATCCTTTTGGCTGTGTCTTATCCACTATGCCAAATGCCTGGCCCCCATTCCCCTGCCGCCCTGAGACAAGCTCTTAAGAAATTTCAGGGTTGGGCCCGGTACTATAGCCTAGTGGCTACAAAGTCCTCACCTTGCATATGTTGGGATCCCATATGGGCGCCGGCTCATGTCCCAGCAGCCCTGCTTCCCATCCAGCTCTCTGCTTGTAGTTTGGGAAAGCAATCAAGGACGGCCCAAAGCCTTGGCACTTGGGGTGTGAATCAGTGGATAGAAGATCTGTCTTTCCTCTCTCTGTGTATCTGACTTTTCAATAAAAATAAATGAAACTTCAAATGAAAAAAAACCAGAAATTTCAGAGTTCAGTGACACTGAGATATCATCAAAACACTAAAACCTGCATGAGCTATAAAAATATTGCAATATTTACAGAAGCTAGTTTAGCAAGGTGTAGTGCTATTTCATTCCATGGGTCATACTCCCCATGTTTATTATTTTAAAAGTTGAGGAGCAGGCATGGTGGTTCATATGGCTAATCTGCCTTCAAGTGCTGGCACCCCATATGAGCACCAGCTCCTGTCCCAGATGCTCCACTTTCAGCTTCTTGCTTATGGCTTGGGAAAAGCAGCAGAGAATGGTGTAACAGGGAGAGTTTTTCTTAGAAGGCTTGGGGTAGGCTTCGGACATGACCCTAAATTCATCCTGTATGTGCTGGCAGGCTTCTTCTTCTTCCGGCACCTGGCCAGTGCCGGGAGGAGAACAAAGTCTGTATGTTTTGAGAAAAAGATAAGACACTGGCACACATCCCCGCCCTGGCCCGGCTCCTTGGCCCGGACCAGGGCAAGGTCACGCCACCAGCTGAGGTATGTAAACTTTGGGCATTAAGCCACCTTTGTCCGAATTAGCCTAAAAACCCCTCAGCCACGCAGTGAGGGAGCTCTCTCTCCTCTCTCCCAGGAGGCTGTTGTGGTTGCAGAGAACGACTGAAACGACCCTGTGATGTCGAAGGGGATGATGTGCTGAGTTCTCCCCTTCATTCCGGTGATGTATAGAATGCCTGGGAATCTTTGCTCTTGCTTTTCCATAATTTTCCCGTGAGTTGAGCGGGATGATGTACTGAGTTGTCCCCTTCACTCCGGTGATGTATGGTATGCTTGAGAATCTTTGCTCTTGCCTCTCTACATCTACTTTTCGCTATTCTTTTGTGCTTAATGTTTAATAAACATCTAACTTTATATGTACTGGAACGGCTCGTGGACGTTTCTCCTCTAACGAATCTGACCCTCAAAACATTAAAGACCGTGCACGGTTCCAGCCAAAATGATATTGCTGGGACAAATGGCCCAAAGCCTTGGGACCCTGCGCCCACAAGGGAGACCCAGAAGCTCCTGGCTTCAGATTGGCTCAGCTCTGGCCATTGTGGCCATTTGTGGAGTGAACCAGTCGATAAAAGATCTTTCTCTTTGTCTTTCCTTCTCTCTGTAAATCTGTCTTTCTAATAAAAATAAATAAATCTTAAAAAGTAAGATGGGCCCAACAGCAGTGGCCTAGCGGCTAAAGTCCTTGCCTTGAACGTGCCAGGATCCCATAGGGGCACAAGTTCTAATCCCAGCAGCCCTACTTCTCATCCAGTTCCCTGCTTGTGGCCTGGGAAAGCAGTTGAAGACAGCCCAAAGCCTTGGGATCCTGCACTCGCGTGGGAGACCCGGAAGAGGTTCCTGACTCCTGATCGCCTCACTCTGGCCGTTGTGGTCACATCAGACAGAAGATCTTCCTCTCTCTGCCTCTCCGTATATCTGACATTGCAATAAAAATAAATAAATCTTTTAAAAAATAATAAATAAGAAGTTGAGAAAAAGTAAGTGTAAGACAAGCTGTGGAATTCACACAGGCCCCCATTCAATCCTTGGTCATTCCATAGGCAGTGTATTTATAGCAGGCCTTCCATATATCAGACACATGTCAGGGGTGGAGAACCCACTGAACAAGGTCTCTTTGCCTTCAGAGCTTACGGTGGAGCAGGGAAAACATGGCATTAAAGTGCATTGGATGTTGGACCTTGGGAAATGCATAATTCATTGGGAAGAATTCAAGCTTGTTCCCTGCCATAATTGATGCATTTCTGAACTGCCTTTGGTTATAAGGTGTGTAGTTTATTTGAAAGGCAGAGAGACAGTTATCTGAAAGGCAGAGAGACAGAGAGAAAGAGGAAGAGACAGATATTGCTTCCATTAACTCATTCTCAAAATGGCTAGAACAGGGCCCGGCTCCGTGGCCTAGCGGCTAAAGTCCTCGCCTTGAAAGCCCCGGGATCCCATATGGGCGCCGGTTCTAATCCCGGCTGCTCCACTTCCCATCCAGCTCTCTGCTTGTGGCCTGGGAAAGCAGTCGAGGACGGCCCAAAGCTTTGGGACCCTGCACCCGCGTGGGAGACCTGGAAGAGGTTCCAGGTTCCCGGCATCGGATCGGTGCGCACCGGCCCGTTGCGGCTCACTTGGGGAGTGAAACATCGTATGGAAGATCTTCCTCTCTGTCTCTCCTCCTCTCTGTATATCCGGCTTTCCAATAATAATAAAATCATTAAAAAAAAAAATGGCTAGAACAGCCAGACCTGGGCCAGGCTGAAGCCAGGAGCCAAGAACTCCATCGGGTCTCCCACATATATATGTGTCAGGAGCCCAATTTTTTGCTGCCTTTCCAGGCACGTCAACAAGAAACTGGATCCAAATTCAATCAACTTCAAGCCTGCCTGCGCCCCCATGTAGGATGCCCAGGGCAACCATAATGCCTCACCTGGGCTGTTTCCTCACATTATTTGTGTCATGCAAATGCAAATTCTTTTTGTTAAAACACTTAAAACAACACATATTTGCTGAGCCAAATATGTTCTATGCCAAAGAACAAGAGTAACCTGCAACAGGATTCTAAAATAAATCACTCCTGTAAAAATCATCTTCTATGAGAACAAAATTATTTTGGAATATCTGTGTCCGAAGCAACACAAATGTGATGCCATTCGACAGCCAAGGTAACCTGAAAAATAATTTGATAGATCTTGGCCCCTGGAATTTTACCGTATTCGTAGCAGGTTTTTTGAATCACATAGTCAGTGGCCTCCCACCGTTTCTCCACATTCATGTTAAAGGGCCAGTTCAGGGGCTGCGCTCTAAGCCCCTCCTCTACTCAGGGATTCTCGGCCTTTTAGCATACAGTATTTTCCAAACTGACTCTGTAAGCTCTTCCCTCACCTGGGTAGATGTGTACGGAAAAAGCTAGGAACCGCTCTTCCCCTGCTATCTCTATTTATCCTGGAAAACAGAGATCCACTCCTCCGCACAGGAGATTGTATGAAGAACCTCGGACCCCCATTTCCCTCTCACTTTGAGCCATCTGGTTTATTCCAAGGGTGGAGAAGTAGGCAAGGTTGGATGGGTGGGAAGAGAATGGCGTCAGTGTGAGGTCACGCTACATTGTCCCCAGTGCCATCTGCACACCGCCGCGACATGAATGCAAATGCCTACCGGAGGCAGGTCGCTGCAGGGGAAAGTCGAGGCCCCAGCCAAGGCCTCTTCCGGGCCGAAGCGCGCCCACAGAGAACAAAGCAGCAGGGAACCTGGCGGGGCGGCGCTCGACACCTGCGCGCCCGCCAGGAGCGCCAGCTGAGAGAAGCGCAGAGAAGGCGCCAGGCCGAGGCCCGGCGGGATGAGGCGGGACTTCCGGAAGCCATCTGCCTGAGTGGCAGGGAACCGGAAGTGGAGGCGCTGCTCCTGCCGCCGCCGCTGCTGCTGGGGCTGGGGCCCGAGGAGGGACGCGCCGGAGCGGGGCCGCGGAGACCTGAGGGAGCGCCAGCCGCGCCAGCCGCCGACGCCGCAGCCGCCTGGGGCCCGCACGGACCCTCCGCCGGGAGTGAGTGCATCGGGGATCGCGCCTTGGACGGGTCGGGGTGGGGAGTTGGCAGGGGCCGCGCGGGGTTATTGTGAGCCGCCCGCGGCCGCCCCTCCCCCGGGGGCCTCGCGCGCGCGCCGGCGCAGGCCCGGCCTGGGGCCCCGAGACCCTTCCTTCCAGCACCCCATCCCCCAGGCCCGTCTGCTCTCCCCAAACCGCCCCCCGGAGTAGGCCTCTCCACCTCTCTGCACCCCCGGTTCCCTCGAGCCGATTGTCCACTCCCGCCGGCACGTTGACGGAGCAGCTCGGCCCTGCCTGCAAGCCTCCGCCGCGGCCTTTTCCCCTCCCTGCCCGAGCTCCAACCGCTCACCCCTCTCGTTCTCGCCTGGCGTCCTGTCGCAGTTACCCCGTCATTTATTAATCAATATATTATTATTTTCCCGAGCTCTTCTCTCCCGGCTCTTTTCAACTCAGGAGAAACTTCTCCATTGCCTCGGGTTAGGGATTCCCGAAGGTGCACGGTGTTGATAAGAAAGGAGGTTAACTTCCTGGTCGGCTGTCGGGGCTGCATCTCCTTTTTAAAGGCTGCTGGTTCGTCCAAGGTCAGGCCGCTGAGTTGCACCTGTCAGTGGGCAGGGGTTGTGGGGGCGCTTTGCTCCAGGTGCACGTGCGCCTTGCCCAGGAGGTCTTCCTGGGGCACACGATTGGACGGTGACTCATTCTGCTTTCCATAGCTCCCAGGCCAACATTACTTTTCATGGTGGATATGCAGGCCCTAAAGAAAGGGTTGGCTTTTTAAAGCGTTGGCTGTTTGTGGAGCTTCCCGAATGAGGAAGGGTAAAAAAAAAGACAGAAGTCACCCATAGAACCTCATTTGACACACCATTAAATGGGAGGTGGAGAGTCATGGAGCCAGAGAATGGAGGAAGGGGATTGCCTCCTCCGGGGCACATTGTTCTGGCATAAAGGTTGCCTCCTTGTGGGGAAACTGGGGAGGAGTAGCAATCACTGTGCTTTAATTTGTTGGCTTGGGCATTTGATAATAAATTATGGATGTCTGTAATCCAGCCCCACCCACCAGTGCGCCGAGGCGGGATCGTGGGGGTGAGCCCTTTCAGAAGAGCCCCGCGTTAGGGCTGGAGGCCTGCTCTTCAGCTGTCCCTTTCTGCCTTCTTCCTGAAGAAACACCCAACTCAGCTCCACAAATTCCTTGCTGTTGGAACTAGTTTTTGATTCAGTTTGCTACACTATGCTGGTGCTACGCACTGCTGGAAATTCAGTTCTTGTATTGTCATGGTCCCTGTTAAGTGGAGAAGATAAATGAACAAGAATTGTGCAAATCCCTTCTCATCTAACCAGACGGCTCCTTTAATAGGCAGTTAAAACTGCCCTGGTTGTAGTTTCTTGGGATAAATTAACAAAAATTTGTTTCCGCAGGCTTCATTTCTTTCTTTTATTTTATTATATATATAAAAAGAAGATTTTATATATATATAAAAAGCAGAGAGAGAGAGATCTTCAATCCACTGTTTCATCTTCAAATAGCCACAGTGGCTGGAGTTGAGCTGTCCTGAAGCCAGGAGCCAGGTGCAGAGTCCCAAGGCTTTGGGCCATCCTCTGCTGCTTTCCCAGGCTACCGGATGGGAAGTGGACTAACTGGGACATGAATCGACACCCACTGGGGATGTAGTGCTTGAAGGTGAAGGATTAGTTAATTGAGCCATTGCACTGGCTCTTTTTTAATTCTTGATTAGGATTCATTGAACGCATTGAAGATACATTGTTTTAGACTATTACCCTCTGCATGGGGCAGAAAACTAAAAATCACCCCCAATTTTTGTGACTCTGTCACAGGCATCTCTGAAGCTAATCCCGGACCAGTTGTTTATTTTCATGGGAAAAAATACAACGTTTTGCGGCCAGTTTTGTGGCATAGTTGGTTAAGTCAACGTCTGTGACACTGGTATCCCATGTGAGTGCCCGTTTTGAGTCCTGGCTACTCTGCCTCTGAGCTTGCCCCCTATTCATGTACTGAGAAAAACAGCAGATGCTAGCCCGTGCATTTAACCCCTGTCACCCACGTGGGAGACAGGTGGAGTTCCTGGCTTCCAGCTTTGACCTGGGCCAGCACTGGCTGTTGGGGAGTGAACCAGTGGGTGATACAAGATCTCTCTCTGTAACTGCCTTTCAATTAAAATAAATAAATGTTTAATTTTTTTTTAAATACAACAGTTTGTTTTTTCTAACTCCTAAGTTAATCAAATCCTCTAGATGCATACTCCCCTAATTTGTGCATATACTAGTATAGTTCTGGAAGGCAAGACAAAGTGGGTTTTTGACTCAGTTCTGTCTTCTGGTGTTTAAAAATGTTACCAGGTCACAGACATTGGTAAAACTGAAAGCTACTTTGTATTGTAAGATTTTGACTTAGCCAAATAATAAAAAATTAAAGTGTCTGAAGGCACAAAGAAACTAATTTTTACTCGGAATCTATGCTTTTGTAGAGGGAGATGACCTTGTTTTTGTAGGTAAAAGGAAATGTTTGTGATGTTTTCCTCGTTCCACCTGCCTTGTAGTTTTAAATAAAGAATATTTTGTTCCTTAGTTTCTCTATCCCTATACCCTTATTTTGCCAATGAAGAAATTTAGGATTGAGGTAGAAGTGTTTTGCTTGGAGTATCAATGTTGTTGAGTTTGGTTAGCACTAATAGAAAATATGGGTGAAAAAACTTACTAGGTTAGAATTGACACTGTTTCCTTGAGTTCTTTTCTCTATAGAATCTAGCATCTTTTGCAGTAGGCTTTGGAGGTTTAGCTTGAGCTCCCCCAGTCTGAAATTGAAACTTATAACCAAATGCCAGCACGATGCTCCTGAACAGATGTGTTAAGAGTACTGTGTGTAAGCTCTATGTAAAGACTTGGGTCCCACCCTCAAAATATCTGAGATACAGACAAATGTTCCAAGATGTGAAAAATCGACAGTTAGCCACACTTCAAATCCCAAGCATTTTGGATAATTGATGCTTAGCCCAGCAAGGGCTCAGCTCTCCTGCTTATCAGCCCTATTGTTGTGCAGGAGATTCCTTACACGTGTTCTGGAACTATCAAGGATTTATTTATTTTAAAAGGTAGAGTTACAGAGAGAAAGAGAGATTTTCATTTTCTGGTTTATTCCTCCAAACTGCTGCAAATAAGGAGGGACTGGGACCAGGGCAGAATCAGGAATTCCATGCTGGTAGGTGGTAGGGGCTCTAGCATTGGGTCACCTTCCTATTCTTTCCCAGGTGCAATAGCAGGGAGCGGAGTAGGAGGTGCAGCAACCAGGATCTGAACAGCTACCCATGTGAGTGTTGCAGCCTGTGGCCTAAAATTACACCATATTAGCCCCAATCATTGATTTTTTTTTTTTTAATTGGAAAGTCAAATTTGAAACAGGTAAGGAGATACAGATAAAGATCTTTCATCTGCTGGTTCACTCCCCAGGTGGTCACAGTGGCTGGAGTTGAGCTGATCCAGAGCCAGGAGCCTCCTCATGGTCTCAAACGTGGGTGCAGGGTTCCAAGGCTTTGGGCCGTCCTTGCTGCTTTCCCAGACTATAAGCAGGGGGCTGGGTAGGAAGTGAAGCAGGATATAAACACTGCCCATATGGAAAGGTGGCACAAGCAAGACTAAGATTTAGCTGCGGGGCCAAATGCTGGGCCCTCACAATCACTGATCTTAAAAACAGCGTGTAGGGCCCGGCGGCGTGGCCTAGCGGCTAAAGTCCTCGCCTTGAAAGTCCCGGGATCCCATATGGGTGCCGGTTCTAATCCCGGCTGCTCCACTTCCCATCCAGCTCCCTGCTTGTGGCCTGGGAAAGTAAGAGAGGACAGCCCAGAGCTTTGGGACCCTGCACCCGTGTGGGAGACCTGGAAGAGGTTCCAGGTTCCCGGCGTCGGATTGGCGCACACCGGCCCGTTGCGGCTCACTTGGGGAGTGAATCATCGGACGGAAGATCTTCCTCTGTCTCTCCTCCTCTCTGTATATCTGGCTTTCCAATAATAATAAATCTTTAAAAAAAAAAAAACAGCGTGTAGATAACCCCCACCAGTAATAAAATGATCCATTGGAATGCAGGTGAAATCAAGAACTTTTTAAAAATTTATTTTTAATATAACAAGGTTAAACGTCTTTATTGTCCTTTTATTATAATAAATCTGTTGAAGGGCCTGGCACGAGAGCGTAGTGGTTAAAGTTCTCGCCTTTAAAGCACCAGGATCCCATATGGGCGCCAGTTCTAATCCCGGCAGCCCCGCTTCCCATCCATCTTCCTGCTTTGGCCTGGGAAAGCAGTTGAGGACATCCTAAAACTTTGGGACTCTGCACCCCTGTGCGAGACCCGGAAGAGCTGCTGGCTCCTGGCTTCCAATTGACTCACTTTGGGAGTGAATCATCCGATGGAAGATCTTCCTCTCTGTCTCTCCTCCTCTATGTATATCTGCCTTTCCAATAAAAATAAATAAATATTTTTTAAAAATTAAAAATAAATTTGTTGAGCCTGGCACGGTAGCCTGTTGGCTAAAGTCCTCACCTCACTTGCCCGGGATCCCATATGTGCGCCAATTCTAATCCCAGCAGCCCTGCTTTCCATCCCAGTGGCCTGGACAGCCCAAAGCCTTGGGACCCTGCACTTGCGTGGGAGACCTGGAAGAGCTCGTGGCTTCAGATCAGCCCACCTCTGCTCCAGCAGTTGTGGCTGCTTAGGACTGAATCATCAGACAGATCTTCCTCTCTGTCTCCTACTCTGTACATCTGACTTTGCCATAAAAATAAATAAATCTTTTTTAAAAATAACAACAATATGGACTGGCACGATAGCGGAGTGGCTAAAGTCCTCACCTTGAATGCACTGGGATCCCAGCAGCCCCGCTTTCCATCTAGCTCCCTGCCTGTGGCCTGGGAAGGCACTCGAAGACAGCCCAAAGCCTTGGGAACCTGCACCCGTGGGAGACCCGGAAGAAGCTCCTGGCTTCTGACTTTGGCTGGCTCAGGTCCAGATGTTGTGGCCACTTGGGGAGTGAACCATCGGATAGAAGATTTTCCTCTCTCTCCTCCTCGCTGTTTATCTGCCTTTCCAATGAAAGTAAATAAATCTTTAAAAAATAACAATGATCCATCATGCAGATGAACAATAATTCACATATTTTTGTACAAATTGGGAGCAATTCACAGGTTTTAAAGCATTTGAAAGTATTTAGACCACACTAATCTGAGCCAACCTGCAATCATATACTTTAGTTTATTTTCTGTTTTCCTGTTAGGTGGTCATGTACCCTCTCTTTGTATCCCCATTAAGAGTAATTACCTGGGCCTGGTGTAGTAGCCTAGCAGCTAAAGTCCTTACCTTGCACGTGCCAGGATCCCATGTGGGCGCCAGTTCTAATCCCGGCGGCTCCACTTCCCATCCAGCTCCCTGCTTGTGGCCTGGGAAAGCAGTTGAGGATGGCCCAAAGCCTTGAGACACTGCACCCATGTGGATGACCCGGAAGAGATCCTGGCTGCTGGCTTTAGATCATCGCAGCTCTGGCTGTTGTGGCTGCCTGAGGATTGAATCAATGGACAGATCTTCCTCTCTGTATATCTGACTTTCAAATAAAATAAAATAAAATCTTTAACAACAAAAACAGTAATTACCCTTGGGCCAGGTGCAGTAAGCCTAGTGGGTAAAGTCCTCCCCTTCCATCCTCCAGGATCCCATATGGACACTGGTTGATGTCCTGGCTCCAGGCTCCAGATCTGCTGAGCTACAGCGCTTACAGCCACCTGGGAAGTGAACCAGCAGACGGAAGATCTTTCTGTCTTTTCTTCTCTCTGTAAATTTGCCTTTCCAATAAAAATTAATAATAAATCTAAAAAAAAACACTAAAAACAAAAAAGAGTAATTACCCTCCCTTTGTATCTCCTAAGAGAAATCACGTTTTGTAGTCAAGATTTGTTAAATAGCTGTCCTGCTGGGGCCTGAGTGCTGGTGTAACAGTTTAAGACTCTGGCTGCAGTGCTGGCCTTGGCCGCCTCAGACATTTGAGGAGCAAACAAGTAGCTGAAGACAGTTTCTCTCTCCCTCTCTCTCTCTCTCTCTCTCTCTCTCTCTCTCTCTCTCTCTCGCTCTCTCTCGCACGCGCGCGCGCTGCCTAGCATTGTCACAAGTAAAGCTATTGCCTGCAATACTGGCACCTGTCTGAATGCCCTTTAGTTCTGGTTGCCTGCTCCAGATCCAGCTCCCAGCTTATGCTCCTAGGAAGGAAGCCAAAGATGGCTAGAGTACTTGGCCATCTTGGACCGCTCCCCATTGCTTCACTGGCACCCATGTGAAAACCTGGATGGGGTTCCTAGCTCCTGGGTTTGTGCAGTGGTTGGACAGGTACCTCTCTCCCTCTTGCTTTAACTCTACTTTTTAACTAAATTTTTACTTTTTTTTTAATTTTAAGTAAATTTTTAAAACTTTCCTGCAGTGCGCTCTATGGGCTGGGCAGTTTCAGATCCTGCAGGGTAAGCCTCGTATCCTGAAAAGTGACTTCAGAAAATAGTTACATCCTGTGCTTTCCTCTTTACAAGTGAGTTTTTCTATAGGCCATGGACATACACAATTACTTGTAATGTGGCTTTAATTTTGCACCCGCATTTAATTTTCCAAAAACTGAAGTGACTGCATTTTGTCTTTGAATGATGAGGTATATATTTGAACACGTACTATTTTGAAGGTATTTCATATTCATAGTTTGTCATCTTCGTTCTTCAAACAGGAAAAATAATTTGAATTATATAATCATGTAGTGAGAGAACAGTTTTCCCTCTTTTTTTTGATTAATGAGTTCTCAATCTGCTCATGGATTTTTTTTTTAAGATTTATTTATTTTTATTGGAAAGGCAGGTTAACAGAGAGAAGGAGAGACAAAGAAAAAGATTTTCTGTCCACTGGTTCACTCCCAAACGGCCGCAGAGCCAGGAGCCAGGAGTCTCCTGGGTCTCCCAAACGGGTGCAAGGTCCCAGGGCTTTGGGCCATCCTCTGCTGCTTTCCCAGGTCACAGGCAGGGAGCTGGATAGGAAGTGGGGCAGTCAGGACTTGAACCGGAGCCCATATGGGATCCTGATGTGTGCAAGGTAAGGACATGAGCCACTAGAGTACGGCGCAGGGCCTTCAATGAACTCTTTGAATTACCTTTTACCTCGCTGATACCTTACATGATAAGGTAGAAGACTAAGTGAGAACATACTAATGAAATGGCTGGATTTTTAAATAATCCATTACTTAAATAATAAGTAGAATTGCAACTGTATGTTATATTTCTTCAAGAAAGAATTTATTGCTGATTATCTGTTTTAAGGCCTATAAGAGCTATAGATGTGTGGGAAAAGAGGTGCTTTTAAAGTTTTATTAAACATATCAAATTTAACCTCAGTAGCTAAAATTAAACAGTTTTTTTGTCCTACACATAGAAAGTATAGAATGTTTTCTTGATTTTAAAACAAAAGCAAAGAAACCCTGGCCCGTTGTGATGGCTCAGTGCCTAAATCCTCACCTTGCAAGCGCCAGCAATCCGTATGAGTGCCGGTTTGAGTCCCAGCTGCTGCACTTCCCGTCCATCTCCCTGACTGTAGCCTGGGAAAGCAGTAGAGGACGGCCCCAAGCCATAAGACCCTGCACCCACATGGGTGACCCTGAAGAAGCTCATTGCTCCTGGCTTCAGATTAGCTCAGCTCCGGCTGTTGCAACCATTTGGAGAGTGAGCTAGTGCTCAGAAGATCTTTGTCTCTCCTTCTCTCTGTAAATCTGATCTTCCCCTCCAATAAAAATAAAATCTTAAAAAAAAAAACAAAAAACAAAAATCAAAAGAACTCCAAACTTGGTAAATTTTCCTCTATGGCCTTCCTTCCTTCCTTTGAATGACAGATAGGGAAGAAAAGAGCAAGAGATCTTCCATCTGCCAGTTACCTCACTTCCCAAATGCAGTTCACTCCCTGGCTCCAGAGGCCAAAGCATCTGCTTGCAGTCAGAAAGGGGGGCTTGATAGAAACTGGAGTAGCCAGGACTTGAGTCAGAACCTACATGGGATGCCAACAGTGCAGGTGGTGGCTTAACCACAGTGCCAGCCCCTATACTGAACAGTAATATTTGCAATATAAAAGGCCATGATACAGATTTCATTGTATTATATGATGTTTTTAAATTCCTTGTGTGCTTTGGTACTTACAGTAATGTGCAATCATAAAAAATCTGAAACAGATTTTTAGAATGCCATGCAGTGTTCCTAGTGATACGCCATCCTGTCTGGAAGTTTGAACATGTTTATGAGACAGAAGTAGTCACATGTGGAGTTCGTCACTGCTGAAAATAAGTCCCAGTTGTTTCTGGGCTGATAATGAAACACACTGTTATTTGAAACCTGATGTAGTTTTAAAGAAAGTGATAGTCGATACTACTGTTAATAAAATGAAGCCTAACATGGACATTCTTCCTCAGGTGTAGAATGAGCCAGGGAGACTCAAACCCAGCAGCTATTCCACATGCAGCAGAAGATATTCAAGGAGATGACAGGTGGATGTCTCAGGTAAGAGGAAGTGTGTGATATTACTGACATGAGATGGGGTTCTGAAGATTTTTTTAGGACCTTTTGACCAGAGTTGCGAAGAGATGATTATATTTATAATCAACAAAAATTAATTACTGTAAATAAAAATCTAATATTAGAAATACCTGTGGTGCCGGCATCCCATATGGGCGACAGTTCAAATTGCAGCTACTCCATTTCTGATCCAGCTCCCCTACGTATAACCTGGGAGAGCAGTGGAGTCTGGCTTAGGTGCTTGGGCCCATATACCCGCATGGGAGACCCAGAAGAAGCTCCTGGCTGCTGGCTTTGGATTGGCTCAGCTCTGGTTGTTGCAGCCATCTCATGAGTGAAACAGCAGATGGAAGGCACAGAAGACCCATCTATCTATTTCTCTCTCCTTTTGTCTCCCTACTTGCTCTCCCTCCCTTCCCCTTCCCCTCTCCCTTTCTCTCTGTAAGTGTGTGTCTCAAATGAAATGAAAAAAAAAAATTGGAATTGAGGATGTTCATGTAACTTAGTAGTTGTCCCCAATTTATCTTAAAAGATAGCACTATCTAAAGATTTTTTATTGTGAATTAATATCCAGATTACATAGCTGTTGAAATCTTAGAAGGTGCTTTCCACACCCTTCACCTGGGTTCATTAGTTGTTAATGTTTGAACTCATCTGCCTTACTATACTGTTTACTAATATTCCCAAATTTGGTGTTTGTTATTTTCATGTATTAATATACTACTTAGATATGTAATCTATAAGTGTGTAAAGGATTTTTTTTTCAAAGCTTTAGTATCTTCCTAAAGATACTTTTGACCATCTTATAGATATTGAAAATCTAACTATATAGGCTGGTATTGGCATAGCTGCCTGCAATACCAGCATTCCACGTGGGCTCCAGTGTGTGTCCATTTCCAGTGTAGCTCCCTGCTAATGACCTGGGAAGATCAGTGGAAGATGGCCCAAGTGTTTGGGCCCCCAGCACTCATGTAGGAGACCGAGATGATGTTCCTGGCTTACAGCTTTGGCTTCATACTGCCTTCACTTTTGTAGCCAACAGGGGAGTGAACCAGTGGATGGAAGATTTCTGTCTTGTGCTTGCTTCGGCAGCACAGAAACTAAAATTGGAATGATACAGAGAAGATTAGCATGGCCCCTGCGCAAGGATGACACGGAAGATTTCTGTCTTTCCCGTAACCGATTTTCAAATAAAATAAATGCTTTCTTTTTTTTTATTTTAGGTTACCATAGTTTACTCACTTTCATTTCATTTTATTTCTTTGTTTGAAAAAGCAGAGTAACAAAAAGAGAGGAGAAACAGAAAGAGAGAGGTGTTTGACTTACTGGTAAACCCCCAGATGGCCAATACAGGCCCAGGCAGTTATGTCTGGAATTCCACCTGGATCCCAGGTGGATGGCAGGGACCCTAATACTTCGATAATCTACTTCTTTCCCAGGCTGAATAGCTGAATTGGAATTGGAGCTGCCAGGATGCCTGTATCAGTTGGCAGCTTCACGTGTTGTGCCATGATGCTCTCCCCAATTTTGCTTCTTAAAATAGTGTTCCACTGCAATATACAAATATACTACATATGATTTGCCCATTGTCTCACTGAACATTTAGGTCTTTTATACCTTTATTAAAAGTGTTAACTGGGCCCAGCGTGATGGCCTAGCGGCTAAATCCACCTTGAATGCACCAGGATCCCATATGGGCGCCGGTTCTAATCCCAGCAGCTCCACTTCCCATCCAGCTCCCTCCCTGCTTGTGGCCTGGAAAAGCAGTCAAGGACGGCCCAAAGCCTTGGAACCCTGCACCCGTGTGGGAGACCTGGAGGAGGTTTCTGGCTCCTGGCTTCGGATCGGCGCAACACCGGCCATTGTGGTCACTTAGGGAGTGAATCACTGTACGGAAGATCTTTCTCTCTGTCTCTCCTCCTCTCAGTATATCTGACTTTGCAATTAAAATAAAAATAAATCTTAAAAAAAAAAGTTAATTAAAACTGGTTGTTCCTTGCATAAGTTAACAGACATTCAATAATGAACACTCCCTGAATTCTTAAAGAAAAACAGACACTTCTCCAAATGACCACAATGGCTAATACTGGGCCAGGCTGGAACCAGGAGCCAGAACTCCACCTGAGTCTCCCATGTGGGTGGCAAGAACCCAAGCTTTTGAGTCTTTATCCTCTGCCCCCAGGCACATTATTTGGAAGACAGAAATGAAAGCAGGACTTGAAACCAGATACTTTGGTGGAAGGTATAAGTGTCACAATTGAGGGCTTAACTTGTTATGCCACAACACTTGTCCCATGCAGAGAGTGTAGAAGGAAGAAGGGGAAAAGAAAATCGTTGGAGGTTTCAAAACATAAATCCATTGAAAAATATTAAAAATTGGTGAACATGAGTGTTGGGGACGACAGTTCAGCTGCCTGTGTCCTATGTTGGTGCCCGGGTTCAAGTCCAGGATTGAACTTCACAGTTAGAACTTCCTGTTAGTGTGTATTCTGGGAGGTGGTAATAATGGCTGAGGTAATAGCTCTGCCACTGAAATGGGGGCCTGCTTTTATTTCCACATTCCTGGATTTGGGGTTTTTTGGGGGAGTGGAGTTTGCTTTGAAATTTACTTATTTGAAAGACTGAGTTACAGAGAGGCAGAATCTCTGCTGGTTCACTCCCCAAATGACCGCAGTGACCCAGGCCTGGGCTGGGCTGACGCCAAGAGCCAGGAGGTTTCACCTTTGTTTCCTACATGGGTCCAAGAGCCCTGCAAGTTGTGCCATCAGATGGGGACTGGAACAAAAGTGGAGTAGCGCCTGTGGAAATCCATGGCTTAACCCCTTAAATCACAGTATGGGTCGAGGTTCCTAACTGGTCTAACTCACCCCTAGCTATTGTGGGCATTTGCACAGTGAACTGGTAGATGGGGGATCTCTCTTGTCCCTTTCCTTTCAAATAGGGGTAAATACATACAAAAATTTGTCTCAGAAAAAAACATTTTTTTAAAAAATTAAATTGGTAGATGTAAATTTTTAAGTTTTTAAAAAATTTTTATTGGAAAGGTAGATATACAGAGAGGAAGATCTTCCGTGCAATGATTCACTCCTCAGGGGGCCTCAATGGCCAGAGCTGAACCAATCCAAAGCCAGGAGCCAGGGGCCTCTTCCGGGTTTCCCATGTGGGTGCAAGGTCCCAAGGCTTTGGGCCGTCCTCGACCGCCTTCCCAGGCCACAAACAGGGAGCTGGATGGGAAGTGGGGCCACAGAGATTAGAACTGGTGCCCATATGGGGCCCCGGCAGGTTCAAGGGGAGGACTTTAGCTGCTATGCTATTGGGCTGGACCCAAAACATGGTATTTTCCCATGCTCAGAATATATCCCCTAAATTATTCTGTTAACTTTACATGTGATTACATGCTTCCAGCTTGTGGAGCTTAATTGTCTTTCTCTTTAGTGTAGACTGGTTTTAGTGTGTGCCTTCTGACAAATAGAGTATGAAAAAGGAAGGTGATAATGTTTCAGTGGACAAGTCTGGTAAGTGATTAGTGCCAACATCATTAGGAGTAAGTCACAATGATATATAATCTGTGATAGGATGCAACACGGAAGGCATTCACCTATAGCAGTTTTTAAAAAAATTATGGGCCTGGCGCGATAGCCTAGCGGCTAAAGTCCTCGCCTCACATGCCCAGGATCCCATACGGGCACCAGTTCTAATCCAGGTAGATCCAATTCCCATCCAGCTCCCTGCTTGTGGCCTGGGAAAGCAGTTGAGGACGGCCCAAAGATTTGGGACCCTGCACTCACGTGGGAGACCTGAAAGAAACTTTGGGCTCCTAGCTCCTGGCTTCAGATCAGCTCAGCTCTGGCCGTTGTGACCACTTGGGGAGTGAATCAACAGACGGAAGATCTTCCTCTCTGTATATCTGTCTTACCAATAAAAATAAATAATAAAATAAAGCAAATGAGATAATTGGGTTCCTGTCACCCATATAGAGGACCTGACTTGAGTTCTTGGTTTGGCCCAGCTGAGTCCCAGCTGTTCCTGGCATTTGGTAAGTGAACACATACATGGGTGAGAGCTTTCTGTCTCTCAGGTCAATAATAGCCACAATCATGAATGAAAAAGACAATGCTAAATGTAACATGGTCCCTGAATTGATCCTGGGAACAGAAAAAGGACATTACTGGAAAAATTAATGAAGGCCAAATAAACTCCACTTGACAGTGTTTATTGGTGTTATTTTCTTAGTTCTGGCAAATGTATCATATCAGG